>NW_028227258.1:119282798-119827798 GCF_978045245.1 Mus caroli | reverse complement strand
TTAGGACACCTTATAGATCTGTTTTATTGGTTTTCTTGGTATATTTTTTCTCAAATAACTGTGTCTTCTAGGGCTATCACTACAATCTTCCATATATAGTAATAACTATTTCCTTATTACCTGTTATCTTTATACCTGAAAAAGAGGACACATTGATCATTTTCCTCATTAAACGAAAAGAAACTCCTTCAAAGGATCAAGAAAATCTTCAGGCCCATTGTAGATCAATTCTGTTTAGAAAGACTGAATAGTGTAGGTTGTATATGAGAACAGAAATTTCAAACTAGAAAATAAAGTTAGGGAAGAACCAGGAGTTAGAATGAAACAAGAATTATGTGCAAAACACCTAGCAGAAGTCAGCATAAGCTAAAGAAAAGGACCAACAGTTCAAGTCAAGACTCAGGGATGCTGAATGCACTTTTTATTTTGGAGTATTTAATTTGGAGGAAACTTAGGTAATAAGGGATCAGAATGTGCTAGCTGGAAGTTGGGGAGAGTCGGAATGGTGACTAAGACTCTTCATGAGGGATAAGATGGATGTTTCCCCAAAGCCTTCATATTACCCCCTCTCTTCATGGGATTCTAGTGACCCCCTTTGAATTAGTCATCCTAGGTTCTATAAGCAAACTGTGCATAGAAGTTTCTCTTTTCCATTTCCACAGATGTGAAGCCTGTGAACAGAAAGGTAACCCAGCATTGCTACTGAGTGCTAAGTGCAGAGCATAATTGACTGTTAATAATAAGTAAAGTGGAAATGCTCTAAATTGACTTCTTATCACTGTTAATTATCTTTCCGAGTAAAACGGTGAAATAATTCTTGACCTTCCCACACAGATATGGATTTTTCTGAGAGAGGAAGAACATAAGTGCTAATCAACTTTACTTTTTCTATAAAATCAGGTAGTGCCCATCACCTCACAATTCTAAACATAACTTAGGAGACCATGGTCACATATATAAGCTAAAGAAAATATTTAGAAAAGCCCCATGCCATGTGTAAATGGTATAACTTGGAGATTTTTTTTACTAATTATTAACATATTTATATTGCAACCATAAACACAGGCAGAGCTAAGTTACATTAATTGGTCAAGTGCAACTTATATACATGAATATAATGCAGAAATAAAGTAGCATCAGACATGTTAATTAAACTCATCCAAGTACTTATAAATAAACATGTGGGATATGAATGTATTTTGTGACATGGCACCATGGTCAGAGAGTTTGAAAAAACAGATATTAGCCTCATTAAATATGATTCTGGAAAATAGTTTCAATAACCCTTGGCATAATAAATATATACTGTTTGTAGCTAGCTGCAGAGAAAGTTCAAAAGTAGAAATTGATATATAGGAAGTATAATCAATGGGAATCCATTGTGTTTGAGCAGGTGCTTGACTAGGCTTAATGAGAGAGTGAATACTGAAGATGTTTATGTATTAACAAGACACAGCTACAATGAAAGAGAACAAGAAAAAATACAAAGGTTGAGATAATGCTTCAAGTCTTACTGATGAGGTGAGCTATAAATAAAATTTTAATACATTTTAAAGACAGGAATAAAAACACTGCTATTATGGAATTTTAAAATTAGAACCCCAAGTTAATGCAAATAAAATTCTAGGGAAAACATATGACATTTCTACATTAACACTGAAGATCCTCAGAAATTCCAGGGTTGTAAGGACACTAGAAACAGTCATGGTTCACTGTTATTTAATAGCTTTGTATAAAAAAAAATCATTATTTACATATCGAATACATGATATAAAATCAGAATGCAGTTGTTCTGCGTGAAAGAGAATTTAGGGTCAGTTGTAACAAAGTAGGTTCCACTGCTGGCCCTTAATGTTTTACTTTTTATTTGGCCTACTTGAGAAAAACTCAAAGCCATGAATAGCAGATAGTGATTTTTGGCTCCTTTGTAAGTAAACATTCAGTTATTTAGTACCTGTGAGTTGGTCCAAAAGGTAAAGTCTGACAATCTGAGTTAAGTGCCCTTCCTAAAATCACATGGTAGAAAGAGAAGACAGAACGGTATGTGGTTTCCTCTGGCCTTCACTCACACACCAGGTATACATGCTCTCTGCCACCAGCAATAAATAAATACATGTGAAAATGAATATAAAAACATTTAGAGCCAGAACAAGAATTATTAGATACTTTTCAAGTTTGCGAGTTATAGCTAAGGTTCCAGTCCTACTGAAAAGATAGAACTGACCTGACCGATAAGACTCTAAGCCTCTAGGAATAATTATCCTCTATCTGATAGTCATTATTAGAATGCTGGTGAGTGGGAATTCACATTTTCTATTCTGATGGAGTGTCAAATTCATACTTGATCATGCAATCCATTTCTACAAGAGATTGTTGATAAAAAAAATGTCAGCAAACCCTCTTTTCTGTTACAGCATTATATAGTTCCTGTCTTCACATCCAGTGCAGACTTATGACAAGGCTTTTCTGTTTTTCTGTTGAGATTTTACTGGTGTTGAAGTTCCATCAGCACTCAAAGGATGCTGCTCTGCAGAAGACTTTACAAACAGAAATGAAAACTCTCAGGCACACTGCCCCAAGGGATTACTTAATGGATTCTGTGTTTTCTGTCAGCTAATCACATACTGCTGGTGAAGATGTGGGGATCGGTACCCTGTCCTCTAGAGCAAAGTGACCGTCTTGCCATACACATCAGCAGGTAGCTATCACAACAGGTGCACGTGCCCTCAGATAAATTTCTGACATTCTGTATCTTTTTAGATTAAGTATCAGCTTCAATTATGAAGACATTTTCAGTGCTCAGAAATCTTCAAGTTACAATGACAGAGAAAAATATGGAAATTATGGATATTTAATTGAAGAAGGTGAATAATAAAAGACCCATTACCAAACTCTTGTAAAAACATTTGCTGTATTTTAGCAAAGCCTTGTCTAGTAGCGAAATGCCATAGTTTCCTTTCCTGGAAGCATGAGCATGGCAAAGTAGTGAAGGTATTAAAAATGAAGGCAGTGTAGGACTGAAAAAGTCCATTCACTGGTATATATCTATCTTAAGTGAAAGTTATGATGAAAAATAGTCTGTGCATCTATATCTGTGGGTGTCACTACCAAGAACCACATGTTAAATCCTGACTCCTTTGTGTGGAAAAAAGTTGACTTATTTAAGACTTAAAAAATGGATAAAGAAACAAAGAAAACAAACTAAGGAGATTTTGGAAATGAAAAACTTAGAAATTTGAACAGAAACTGCAGGTGCAAGCTTCCTTAACAGAATTTGAGAGATGGAAGAGAGAATCCGGGGCACTGAAGATGTGATAGAAGAAAGGTGAACATCAGCCAGAGCAAAATGCTAAATCTAAAAATTCCTGACAAAATAGATCCAAAATTTCCAGAAGACTGAAAATACTAAACCAAAACAATAGTAGGAACAGAGGAAAAATTATCCCAGCTCAAATATCCAGAAAGTATTTTTTTTTAGCAAATTCATAGAAAACATTTTCTAGTGTAAAGAAGAGATGCCTATAAAGGTACAAGAAGCTTACAGAAAACCAAATGGACTATAACAGAAAAAGAAGTCTCACAATGTACCAATCAAACCAAAATGTACAGAACAAAGAAAGAATATTAAAGCTGCAAGGGAAAAAGGCACAGTGATATGTAAAGGAAGACATGTTAGAATTACACCTGACTCCCCAGTGGAGACTAAGAACAGCCTGGACAGACAGCAGATAGCTGCAGATTCTCAGAGAGCACAGAGGCTAGCCCAGAATACTATACCCAGCAAAAATTTTAATTACCATATATGCAGAAAATAAGATATCCATTATAAAATAAAATTTAAATAATATCTGTCTACAAGCTAAGTCCTTTAGAAGGTGTTAAGAAGAACACTATAACATAACACATAAGCAAAACCAAAAGAAGGGAAACATACACACACACACACACACACACACACACACACACCATGACAAATATCATCACCACCACACTACAAATCCTATTGTGGTCACCACCATCATCAGTAAAACAGAAGCCAACAATCATTGGCCATTTATATCTCTCAATATCAATGATCCTACTCTCTAATAGAAGATAGAGCCTAACAGAATGGGTGTAAAAATAGTATGCATAATGTTGCTGCATCCAAGAAACATACCTCATATCCTTCAACCTGAAGGATAGACATTAACCTCAAAGTCAAAGGTTGGAAAATGATATTCTAAGCAAATGGACCTAAGAAGCAAGCTGTTGTAGCCATTTTAACTTCTTAACAAAATAGCCTCCAATCCAAAACTAATCAAAAGAGATGGTAAAGGACACTACATATTCACCAAAGGAAAAATTCACCAGGATGACATTTCAAGTCTTAACATCTATGCTCCAAACACAGGGGTAAGCAAGTGTGTAAAAGAAATGTTACTATAGCTTCTATCACTTATCGAACCTCACACATTGACAGTAGGAGACCTCAGTACCCCACTCTCATGAATGGGCAGATCATCCAGACCAAAATTAAACAGAGAAATAATGGTGCAAGAAGTATTATAAAATTAATGGACATAAGAGATAATTATAGAATATGTCATCCAAACACATAAGAATTCAATTTTTTTTTTTTGCACCTTACAGAAATTTCTCCAAAATTGACTATATGTTTGGTCACAAAGCAAGCCTGAACAGACAGAAGAAAAGTAAAACACCTCCCTGTATCCTATCAGATCATCATGGATTATAGCTGGACTTCAGCAACAACAGGACAACAGAAAGCCTACAAACCCTTGGAAACTGAACAGCATTCTATTCAATAAATAATGGGTCAAGATAGAAATAAAGAAGCTGAAGAGTTTCTAGAATCCATTGAAAATAAAGGAATGACATATATAAACTTATAGACACAATGAAAACAGTACCAAGAGGAAAGTTCATGGCACTAAGTGTTTACATACAAAAATTGGAGATATCTCATACTACCCCGTACTATCAACTTAAAATTACATTTGAAAGCTCTAAAACCAAAAGAAGCAACCACACTCAAGAGAAGTAGAAGGCAGAAAATAAATCAAATTCAGAGCTGAAATCAATAAAATAGAAACAAAGAATACATAACAAAGAATCAATAAAATAAACGGTTGGTTCTCTGAGAAAATTAACAAGGTAGACAAACCCTAATCTAACTAAAAGACAGAGAGAACATATTCAAGTGAACAAAATCAGAAATGAAAATTGGACATATCAATAGAGGTAGAGGAAATCCAGAGAATCATAAGGACATACATTAAAACCTATACTCCACCAAACTGGAAAAACTAAATGAAATGAATTATTTTCTTGATGGGTACCACATAACAAACTTAAATCAAGATCAGATAAATTATTTAAATAGACCCATGACCCCCTAGTGAAATAGAATCAGTCATTAAAATTCTCCCAACCAAAACCAAACCAAACCAACCAAACAAACAAAAACCCTGAAATGAAAAATAGAAACAAAAACACACAAACAAACTAAAAACCCAAGGGACAGATAGTTTTAGCACAGAATTTTACCAGAATTTCAAAGAAGAGTTAACACAATACTCCTTTAATTATTATACAAAATAGAAACAGAATGAACATTCGTTTTTTTTTTTTTTTTTTTTTTTTTGAGGCCACAATCTCTCTGATACCCAAACCATATGAAGACTCAACAAAGAAAGAGAATTACAGACCAATTTTCCTTATGAACATAGATGCAAAAAAATGCTCGATAAAACCCTTGCAAATCAAATAAATCCAAGAACACATCAAATAGATCATCCAAGATGATCAACTAATGTGGGCCTGTGTATTGGAGGCTTACCATAGAGGTCTCTGGCCAGGCTAGGTGCAAGGGTTCAGGCAAAAGGCAGAGAGTGCGAGCAGGGAGGGGGAGTTGCCTCCCCCCCCCCCCCCCCCCCCCCCGCCTCTGCTGCTGCAGCTGCTTCCACCTCTGTCTCCAGGGTTGTCAGTTGTCTGTTGTCCCCTTAGTTACTCAAAGATGCTCTGTGCTGAGTCATGCTAGTCTGAGCTGGGGAGAGGCCAACTAGTCAGTGAGGAGTGTGGGGGAGCTTCTGGTGGCTTTTCAGGAGAGCAGATCTCTTCCCAAGTGGCAGTGTTACAGCTGTTAAGACAGAAGTTCTCAGATGACAGAGTAATTTTTACACACCTTTATTCCTTCTTGATAGGATTCTTATATACAGTTTTGGGGTGGGTCAGGGTCTGAAAGCAGGTGCTTCCCATTGGCTTAGTCTGAGAGCTTGGAGATACATTATCTACATGTGGGAGGGCTTAGGGTGTTGCTCCTATGTGAGTGATGGTCACAGACCTCTCTACAGGGTGATTTGCAGGGCTGTAGCTATTTGACAGGGGCCCATGAGAGTTGGAGAAATGCCTTCCATCCCTTCAGGGTCACTGGGGTTTCTAGCCTTTGCTCCACAAGAACCAGGCTGTCTTTTACAGCCCACCACCCCACAAAGTAGGTTTTGTCCTGGAGATGCAGGGATAGTTTAATGTATAAAAATCAGTAAATGTAATTCACCATATAAACAAACTGAAAAACACACACATGATCATATCATTAGATAGAGAAAAAGTCCTTAATAAAATCTAGAATTCTTCATGATAAAAGTTCTTGAGAGACCTGGGCTACAAGGCTCATACCTAAATATAATAAAAGCAATTTACAGCAAACCTGTAGCCAACATCAAATTAACTGGAGAGAAACACAAAACAATTCCACTAAAATCATGAATAAGATGAGGCTGGCCACTCTCTTCATATCACTTCAGTAAAGTAATTGAAGTTTTAGCTAGAACAATAAGACAATTATGGTGATCAAAGGGATATTTTGTAAAGGAAGAAGTCAGAGTATCCTTATTTAAAGGTGATATGACAGTATACTTCAGTAACCCTAAAAGGTCCACAAAGAAACACCTACAGCTGCTAAACACTTTCAGTAAAGTGGATTGCAGCAGTGATTTCTGGTTTCTTTGGAGACTCAGTTGTGTCATATGATGTTTTTATGAAAACTATTTTAAGAGATTATGAGAGGATATGTTAACTGAAGAAGAAACATGGGAGGATGTTTTGCTAAGAACAGACACGTGGTGCTTTTCTGGAGATTGCTTGGAAAAAAGGGTATTTGGTGGTTTTTAAAAACTGGTTATTTTATTTATTTATATTTCAAATATTGTCCCACTTCCTGGTCTTCCTCCACAAACCCCCTCCTATCTCCTGTCCCCTTTGTCTCTAAGAGGGTGCTCCTCTACCCACCCACCTACTTCTGCCTCACAGTTCTAGCATCCTTCTACACTAGGGCATTAATCTTCCACAGGACCAACGACCTCCCTTCCCTTTGATGTGAGATGATGCAGTCTTTGGTTGGTGTTTTAATCCCTGAGTGCTTTGGGGATCCAGTAAGTTGATATTGTTTTAATAGAATGGATGCTTGAGAGAACACATGATTTTTAAAATGGATATAAATATGGCCCAAAGCACAATGGATGATGCTAGATGGTATCGGTATGTCTTGCCATTCATTGCTGGTCATTGTTGAGCTTTGCTGCCGCTGTTCTTCAATGATGACACTGGGTGGTATTGGTATGATTTACCATTATTTTTTTGTTCATCTTTTGTTTTGTCTTCCTAGAAAGAAACATACCAAACCAAACAAAACAAACAAAACAAAACAAACAAAACAAAACAAACAAAACAAAACAAAACAAAAAACCTGGTGGTATTTCAATAGCTTCTGGCCACTTCAGCAGACTCAGCCAATTTGCAGAGCCTTGCAATTTCTTCTAGATCAACCTGACACAGTCGATTCTTAAACAATGTATGCCAGTCCTGCAGTTGCCCACGTGTAAATGGTGGTTGTGAGTAGATTGATCTGAGGCTGATGATTTGTGTGAACTGAACTGCTGGTATCCTGACAACACAGGTTGGATTTACTCCAAAGAACTATTTCTAAACAGACCACACCCTCCTCTACTCTATTACCCTTTTCTTTCCACTACCTCTGGTGGATGGTGGGCTGGAAAGGGAGGTTTAAGTATTTAAGAACCATTATTAAAATAGGTTTCAAAAGTCTAAACCTACAGTGGATGGATATAAGTTTAACTAAAATAATCAGTAGCTATTTCATATACATTCATTATTTTGAATAACAAATGGACTAAGAAATCAAGGAAGCAATACCTTTCAAAATAACCTCAAACAAATATAGTACCCTTGGATAACTCTAACCAAGGAAGTGAAAGAATTGTATGACTAAAAAAAAAAAAACAAAACACTTTAAGTCTTTGAAGAAAGAAATTGAAGAAGGTATCAGAAGATGGAAAGACCATGAATGCTCATAGATTGGTAGAATTAATTTAGCCAGAATGGTCATTTTACCGAAAGCAATGTACAGATTCAATTTAATTTTTATCAAAATCCCAACATAATTCATTGCAGACCTTGAAAGGATAATTCATAACTTCATGTGGAAAAAGCAAAAAAAAAAAAAAAAAACCAAACAACCAAACAAACAACCCTCTGAACCTCTGAAAAACCAAACAACACTAACAACAACAACATGAAACAAGAAAACCTGAAACAAAACAAAACAAACCATAGGATATCTAAAACAATCCTGAACAATAAAAGAACTACAGGAAGTATTACCATCCCTGATTTCAACTTGTACTACAAAGCCTTAGTAATACAAACTACTCAATATTGGCATAAAACATACACATTGATCAATGGAATTGAATTAAAGGACAAACATTAATCCACACACCTTTGGGCACTTGATGCTTGATAAAGATGCCATAAATACACACTGGAAAATTGAATACCTGTACATAGAATAATGCAAACAGTTCCATATTTATCACCCTGTACACAATCCAAGTACAAGTTTATCAAAGACCTCAACATAAAACCAGATAAACTGAACCTGATAGTAGAGAAAGTGGGGAATAGCCTTGATCCTTCTGGTACAAGAGACAACTTTCTGAACATAACAGGAACTAAGATCAGGAACTAAGATCAACCATTAATAAACTGGTTCTCATGAAACTAAAATGTTTCTGTATGGCAAAGGACACTGTCACTCAGACAGAGTGACAGTCTACAGAATGGAAAAAGATTTTTACCAACTGTATATCTGATAGAGGACTCATATTCGATATTTATACAAAACTCAAAAAACTAGTTATAAAAAGATAAATAATCACTTTAAAAACAGAGTACAGATCCAAACAGAATTCTCAATAGGGGAATCTCAAATGGCTTAAAATCATATAAAGACATCCTTAGCTGTAAATTCAAATCAAAAGTATTTTGAGATTCTATCTTACACCAGTCAGAATGACTAAGATCCATAACAGAAGGTAGCGCCCTTGCTGACAAAGATGTAGAATAAGAGGAGCATGTATTCATTGCTGATGTGAGTACAACCTTGTATAACCACTATGAAAATCAGTATGATGGCATCTCAGAAAGATGAATATCAATGTACTTCAAGATCCATTATATATTTGTTCTACCCCTCTTGGGCATATACCCAAAGGACTCTTCATCCTACCACAAGGACAATTGTTCGACCAGACTCAGTGTTGATCTATTCAGAGTAAGTAGAAGCTACAACCTGCATGGCCTTCAACAGAAGAATGGATGAAGAAGATGTGTCATAGTCATATAATGGAATATTTTTTGGCTGTTAAAAATGACATCATGAAAATTTTAGGCAAATTGATGGAACTAGAAAAAAATCATTCTAAGTGAGATAACACAGACTCAGATAAATATGGTGCATGTTAGTTTATAAGTGTATAGCAGCTGCTAAATAAATAATAACTAAGCTATAAAATATAGGTTCAGAGATGTTAGGTGCTCTAGGGAGGAAGCATGAATTTCTGGGAAGAAGATACAGAATAGATTTTTGGGAGAGGAGGAAGTTTCATGGAAATAGTAGGAGGGATCAGGTAGTGGAGAATAAGATGAGAGATAGAGAGCAGGAAGAGATGACTAGAATTGGGGGCCATTTGGGCAGAAGTGTGGAAATAGTGCAGTATAAACTCCCTACACTATGCTGCTGATCCTAGTGAGGACTCCTGTTATTGGGAGATAGATATGAAGGCTGAACTGACCACCTAGATTAAATCCATTGAGTGACTGGTTGAGGGTGTCCCATGGGGCTGTTGATTCCTCTCTGCAAACTGATGTCAGAGCTCTGCCTATGGCAGCATCGGCACAGCTCATTGAACATGGAAAGGTCAATCTGGAGCCTGTGTGGGGCATTCACCCCTGTGTTCTCTTGTCTCTTCATTGTGGGAAGGTAGTCCCCAGGCTACCAAAAGAGAAATTTGGATACCTACCCAGCCACAAAATCTGTGACAATATGTCTTTCTTGAAAGATGTGCTGGGACAATGGTAATGCAGAATTTGTGGGAGTAACCAAGCAATGTCTGGTTAAATTTGAGGCCCACACATCAATAGGGAGTCCATGACAAACACTGCTTGAATAGCCAGAAACTGGATACTGCATAGCACATAGACCTAGGGTAGATCCAAACACTACTGGTCTAAATTAATCTATAAAATGATTCCTAAAGAGATTCTGCTACACTCATAGATCAACACCTTGTCCAGTTCTCATCAGAGACACTTTATCAGCATGTGGGAGCAGATGCAGACACTCATGGCTAGACAATATGTAGAGGGAGTCTAAATTAGAAGTATCCATTGGAACCCTCACCTTAGAGTTCACAGATCCCACAGTAGATAAGGCAGAAAGACTGTATGAATCATAGGGGCTAAAAGGACTAGGAGCTCAAAGCTCACATACTCAACTTAGCAGGACACATATGGGTTCACAGAGACTAAAGCTGCAAGCATGGTACCTGCAGGAGTCTACCCTAGGTCCTCTGTGCATATGTTGTGGCTGTTAGCTTGGTGGTATTGTGTGACTCCTAACTGCAGGAGCAGGTGTGTTCTTGAAACTTTTTTCTTGCTCTTGGGACTCATTTTTTGCTGTTGGGTTGTTTTGCCCTTCCTTGGTGTGAGGGCTTCTGTCTTGTCTTATTGTATCTTTCTCTTTTTCCCCTCTTCCTCTTCTTCTCTCTCCCTCCCTCCCTCCTTCCTTCACCATCTCTCCCTCCCTCCTTCCTTCACCATCTCTCTCTCCCTCACCCTCTGTGTGTATGAGTGGTTCTTGTCTTTTGGAGGCATTCTCTTTTCTGAAAGAAGATGGTGGGGTAGTGGTTATATAGGAGAGTTGGAGGGAGGAGGGAGGAGAGGAAATAGAGGAAACTATGGGATGGATGTATTGTTTGACAGGAACCTATTTGCAAATTTAAAAGTTGACTTCATATAGGAGAGTAGAATTGTAGTTATTGGAGATAGTAAGAGAAGAAGAAGGGGAAGAAGGAGATGGATGACAGACACAAAAGTATAGTTTGCATGTGATGCTTGATGTCTTATTACATATGCACACATGGGAAGCCCAAACCGGATTAAGTGAGTCATAAAAAATGTAAATTTGGTGACATTTGGAGCAGAATATGTTAGGGGAGCTATAGTGGGCATTAGCAGGAGGAAATATTGGTGGGAATAATCATAATTCATTATATACTTGTATGTTATGACTAAAAATATACAAAATTTTAAAGAAAGTGAAAAATACAGTTAAATAGAAGGAATTAGTTTTAGCATTCTATAGCACTGGTCTATAATACTCATCAACAGAGTAACATAACATGTCAAGATTAATATTAACAAACACTGTAATTGCATGTACCCAGC
The DNA here is from genome assembly GCF_978045245.1 of Mus caroli. NCBI lineage: Eukaryota > Metazoa > Chordata > Mammalia > Rodentia > Muridae > Mus > Mus caroli. The sequence continues at coordinate 119,815,987 of NW_028227258.1, read as the reverse complement.
ATTATAACATAGTCATATGAAATACTGCAATGGATAACCTAAGTTTTTGGATGAGATCAGTCAAAAGCATGCATATATGGTCTTGAAAAATAATAAACCCACCCTTCAGAAGTGTAGGTTTAGAAGCAACATGTCTGCCATGATAGAGGGAGGTGACAGTGTTGGAATGTACAGGCACTGTGTTTGCTCAAAGTCCCCACTGGGGATGAGTTTTCAAATGTATAAAAATTGTAGGACAAGTTAGAATCCTCTAAAGCCTTTATAGAATAGACTTCTAGTACTGGTGATGAAGCATGGAGAAATTCATAGCATGATGAGTTATGATGAAATAGCATTGACAATTTAAAACAGAAGAGAGATATAATGAACTGAACAAAACTACTCAAAGTAAGGGAAACTTAAAGGTAGTATGAGCTATGCAAACATAGGAATCTGCGAAGAGTCAGTCCCTGAGTTCTGCCTGGCATTCATGACCATGGGTTATAGTTTGGAGTTCACTGTGTGAACTGTTGCACTTTTTCTTTTAAGGCATGGGAATTGCCCATGTTCTGGTTAGTCATGGGTCATCTTGACCCAGATTATTCAGAATTACATACCAGGCTTCTCTGGGATCATTTTCACTGACATAACCATATATAACATACATATATTATAACAATGCATTACAAGCTTTCTATGTGTGACCCATTTGATACAATGCAAGTGCCTCAAAAACAATGGAAACATATGCCTCCTGCAGAATATTTTCCTGTGTGTATGTGTATGCTGTGTCCTTGCATGTGGGTTGTAGACATGTGAAAGTGTGTGGACAGAGGCTGAAGTACAGCACCTTTCTAATAAGTTCCCAAAATTTAGATCATCTGGGCAGCTTGTCCCTTGGATCCTGAGCACTAGAGTTACAGGTGGGTAGCCACCTGATATTCAAGTAGATTAATGAAATAGGACCTCTATTTCTGTGTTTACCTAACAAGTACCTTAGCAACTGAGCTGACTCCATCTCTAAATTTGCCCTGCTTCCCTTGCTCAATGGAGGAATTTTTAACTATAGAGATTCTGATATTCAGAATTTCAGCATTCGGGGTTTAATATTTCATGGTTGAGTTCAGAGACGGTAGGCTTTTGTGATTTTAAGCTTTATTGATTTTACCCTAAGGGTTTGAATCATTCAGGATTTGAACACTGAGGATACTATTTCCAGGACTATAATGGTAGTCACAACACATGGCTAATTATAAATACACCATTATATCTGTACTGTTACTGATGTTCAGTCATAAAGATATGATGTCTTAAAATACAAAATCAAAATAAATTAAAATGAAATTCATATTTCCCTAGACAGAAAAGTATTAATTCCTTTTGGTCAGACTGCTTTTGTGACAGAATAATTCCCATTTTCTCAGGTACATGCTCATTTATAAGGTCTCTTTTAAGGTAAATTCTATCCCAGAACTAATCTGTTTTGTCAGGATGAATTTTCACTAGAAAGACTTACTCATATGAGAATATTTTGGTACAGTAATTTGTGCTTGAGTTTTTGCTTTAAGGTTGAATAGATGTTTATATAAGATAATCCAGGGGCCAGTAGGTAAAGGAGCTTGCTGACTGCAAGACTTGATACCTGAATTTTATTCCCTGGGGTCTACAAGAAAGAACCTTCCCTGTAAGCTTGTCCTCCATCTTCTACATACAAACTCTGGAATGAATGTCTCCCCACAATGATAAACAAACATATAACAATGATTTTGGTACATGGATGTGTTTACATTGCAACTGGGCTCTCCATTCATACTTCAGTCCTAGGATCTACTTTACATTTATAAGGATACTACAGTCCAGCTATTGCCAGAGGATACACCAGATCTATCTATCTATCTATCTATCTATCTATCTATCTATCTATCTATCTATCTATCTATCTATCTGGGCATTTTGACTAATGGTAAGTGAATGCATTTTAAAATTAATACGGATCTGGGCACCTTCCCTGCCAGAGGATAGGTGTCTGCCTGGCCCCGGAGGGCTTTGTGGGAGCATCTGCGGGAGACATCTTGGTTCTTGGACTCCACTGAGACTAGTCTGCAGAGGTGAGAGTGTGGACTACAGAAGCTAACAGCTTCTGGGACAGGTCCTGTTTTGGTCCTTCATCTTTTGCCAGGAGGCAAGTCTGAACGTCAGATATCTGTGCACCTTCCCTGAAAGAGGAGAGCCTGCCTGCAGAGAGTGCTCTGACCACCGAAACTCAGGAGAGAGCTAGTCTCCCAGGTCTGCTGGTAGAGAATAACAGAATCACGAGAGGAACAAGCTCTAACCAGAGACAACTATAACAACTGACTCCAGAGTTTACCAGATGGCGAAAGGCAGATGTAAGAATAATACTAACAGAAACCAAGACCACTCACCATCATCAGAACCCAGCACTCCCACATCAGCCAGTCCAGGGCACCCCAACACACTCGAAAACCTAGACCTGTATTTAAAGGCATATCTCATGATGATGGTAGAAGACAACAAGAAGGTCTTTAATAACTCACTAAAAGAAATATAGGAGAACACTGCTAATGAGTTGCAAGTCCTTATAGAAAAACAGGAAAACACATCTAAACAGGTGATGGAAATAAGCAAAACCATACTAGACCTAAAAAGGGAAGTAGACACAAAGAAGAAAACCCAAAGTGAGGCAACGCTGGAGATAGAAACCCTAGGAAAGAAATCTGGAACCATGGATGCGAGCATCAGCCAAACAAGAGATGGAAGAGAGAATCTCAGGTGCAGAAGATTGCATAGAGAACATGGACACAACAGTCAAAGAAAATGCAAAATGCAAAAAGATCCTAACTCAAAACATCCAGGACACAATGAGAAGACCAAACCTTGGGATAATAGGAGTAGATGAGAATGAAGATTTTCAACTCAAAGGGCCAGCAAATATCTTCAACAAAATTATAGAAGAAAACTTTCCAAACTTGAAGAAATAGATGTCCATGAACATACAAGAAGCCTACAGAACTCCAAATAGACTGGACCAGAAAAGAAATTCCTCCTGACACATAATAATCAGAACAACAAATGCACTCAATAAAGATATAATATTAAAAGAAGTAAGGGAAAAAGGTCAAGTAACATATAAAGGCAAGCCTAATCAGAATTACACCAGATTTTTCATCAGAGACTAGGAAAGCCAGAAGATCTTGGACAGATGATTTACCCAGCCAAAGTTTCAATTACCATAGATGGAGAAACCAAAGTATTCCAAGATAGAACCAAATTCACACGTTATCTTTCCATGAATTCAGCCTTTCAAAGGATAATAAGAGAAAAAAATCAATACAAGAACAGAAACCACATCCTAGGAAAAGCAAGAAAGTAATCCTTCAACAAACCTAAAAGAAGACAGGCACAAGAACAGAATGCCAACTTCAACAACGAAAATAATAGGAAGCAACAACTACTGTTCCTTAATATCTCTTAATATCAATGGACTCAACTCTCCAATAACAAGACATAGACTAATAGACTGGCTACACAAACAGGACCCAACATTTTGCTGCTTACAGGAAACACATCTCAGGGAAGAAGACAAAAACTACCTCAGAATAAAAGGCTGGAAAACAATTTTTCAAGCAAATGGTCTGAAGAAACAAGCTGGAGTAGCCATTCTAATATCTAATAATATCGACTTCCAACACAAGGTCATCAAACAAGACAAGGAGGGGCACTTCATACTCATCAAAAGTAAAATCTTTCAAGAGGAACTTTCAATTCTGAATATCTATGCTCCAAATGCAAGGGCAGCCACATTCATTAAAGATACTTTAGTAAAGCTCAAAGCACACATTGCACCTCACACAATAATAGTGGGAGACTTCAACACACCACTTTCACCAATGGACAGATCATGGAAACAGAAACTAAACAGGGACACAGTGAAACTAACAGAAGTTATGAAACAAGTGGATCTAACAGAAATCTACAGAATATTTTATCGTAAACAAAAGGATATACCTTCTTCTCAGCACCTCATGGTACCTTCTCCAAAACTGACCATATAATTGGTCACAAAACAGGCCTCAACAGATACAAAAATATAGAAATTGTCCCATGCATCCTATCATATCACCATGGACTAAGGCTGATCTTCAATAATAAAATTAATAATAGAAAGCAAACATTTATGTGGAAACTGAACAACACTCTTCTCAATGATACCTTGGTCAAGGAAGGAATAAAAAAGAAATTAAGGACTTTTTAGAGTTTAATGAAAACAAAGCCACCACATACCCAAACTTATAGGACACAATGAAAGCATTTCTAAGAGGAAAACTCATAGCTCTGAGTGCCTCCAAAAAGAAAGAAGAGAGAGCACACATTAGCAGCTTGACAATACACCTAAAAGCACTAGAACAAAAGGAAGCAAATTCACCCAAGAGGAGTAGAGGGTAGGAAATAATCAAACTCAGGGGCGAAATCAACCAAGTGGAAACAAGAAGAAATATTCAAAGAATCAACCAAAGAGGAGCTGGTTTTTTGGGAAAATCAACAAGAAAGATAAACCCTAAGCCAGACTCACTAGAGGGCACAGGAAAAGCATCCTATTGAACAAAATCAGAAATGAAAAGGGAGACATAACAACAGATCCTGAAGAAATCCAAAACACAATCAAATCCTTCTACAAAAGGTTATACTCAATATAACTGGAGAAACTGAATGAAATGGATAAGTTTCTAGACAGTTACCAGGTACCAAAGTTAAATCAAGATCAGGTTAATGATCTAAACAGTCCTATATCCCCTAAAGAAATAGAAGCAGTCATTAATATTCTCCCAACCAAAAAACGTCCAGGACGAGATGGGTTTAGTGCAGAGTTCTATTAGACCTTCAAACAAGATCTAATAGCAGTTCTTCACAAATTATTCCACAAAATAGAAGCAGAAGGTACTCTACCCAACTCATTCTATGAAGCCACAATTACTCTGATACCTAAACCACAAAACGACCCAACAAAGATAGAGAACTTCAGAACAATTTCCCTTATGAATATTGATGCAAAAATCCTCAATAAAGTTCCCGCTAACCGAATCCAAGAACACATCAAAACAATCATGCATCCTGACCAAGTAGGTTTCATCCCAGGAATGCAGCAATTGTTCAATATATGGAAATCCATCAACGTAATCCAGTATATAAAAAAACTCATAGACAAAAACCACATGACCATTTCGTTAGAAGTGGAGAAAGTATTTGACAAAATAGAACATCCATTCATGATGAAAGTCTTGGAAAGAACAGGAATTCAAGGCCCATACCTAAACATGATAAAAACAATCTACAGCAAAACAGTGGTCAACATCAAAGTAAATGTAGAGAGGATGAAAACAATCCCACTAAAATCAGGGACTAGACAAGGCTGCCCACTTTCTCCCTACCTATTCAACATATTACTTGAAGTCCTAGCCAGAGCAATTAAAAAACAAAAGGAGATCAAGGGGATACAAATTGGAAAGGAAGAAGACAAAATATCACATTTTGCAGATGATATGATAGTATATTTAAGTGACCCTAAAAATTCCACCTAAACCTGATAAACAGGTTCAATAAAGTATCTGGATATAAAATTAACTCAAACAAGGCAATGGCCTTTCTCTACACAAAGGATAAACAGGCTGAGAAAGAATTTAGGGAAACAACACCCATCTCAATAGTCACAAATAACATAAAATACCTTGGTGTGACTCTAACTAAGGAAGTGAAAGATTTGTATGATAAGAACTTCAAGTCTCTGAAAAGAAATTGAAGATCTCAGAAGATGGAAAGATCTCCATGCTCCTGGATTGGTAGGAACAATATAGTAAAAATGGCTATCTTGCCAAAAGCAATCTACATATTCAATGCAATCCCCAACAAAATTCCAACTCAATTCTTCAACGAATTAGAAAGGGCAATCTGCAAATTCATCTGGAATAACAAAAAACCTAGGATAGCAAAAACTCTGCTCAGGGATAAAAAAACCTCTGGTGGAATCACCATGCCTGACCTAAAGCTTTACTACAGAGCAATTGTGATAAAAACTGCATAGTACTGGTATAGCGACAGACAAGTAGATGAATGAATAGAACTGAAGACCCAGAAATGAACCCACACACCTATGGTCACTTCATCTTTGACAAGGGAGCAAAAACGATCCAGCAGAAAAAAGACAGCATTTCCAACAAATGGTGCTGGCACAACTGGTGGTTATCATGTAGAAGAATGCGAATTGATCCATTCCTATCTCCTTGTACTAAGGTCAAATCTAAGTGGATTAAGGAACTCCACATAAAACCAGAGACACTGAAACTTATAGATGAGAAAGTAGGGAAAATACTCGAACATATGGGTACAGGGGAAAAATTCTTGAATAGAACAGTAATGGCTTGTGCTGTAAGATCAAGAATCTACAAATGCGACCTCATAAAATTGCAAAGCTTCTGCAAGGCAAAAGACACTGTCAATAAGACAAAAGGCCACAAACAGATTGGGAAAGGATCTTTATCTATCCTTATTCAGATAGGGGACTATTATCCAATATATATAAAGAACTTGAGAAGGTGGACTCCAGACAATCAAATAACCCCATTAAAAATGGGGCTCTGAGCTAAACAAAGAAATCTCACCTGAGGAATATGGAATGGCTGAGAAGCACCTGCAAAAATGTTCAACATCCTTAATCATCAGGGAAATGCAAATCCAAACAACCCTGAGATTCCATCTCACACCAGTCAGAATGGCTAAGATCAAAAACTCAGGTGACAGCAGATGCTGGCAAGGATGTGGAGAAAGAGGAACACTCCTCCCTTGTTGGTGGGATTGCAAGCTTGTACAACCACTCTGGAAATCAGTCTGGCAGCACCTCAGAAAATTGGACATAGTACTACAGGAGGATCCCGCAATACCTCTCCTGGGCATATATCCAGTAGATATTCCAACCAGTAAGAAGGACACATGCTCCACTATGTTCATAGCAGCCTTATTTATAATAGCCAGAAGCTGGAAAGAACTCAGATGACCCTCAACCGAGGAATGGATACAGAAAATGTGATACATTTACACAATGGATTACTAATCTCCTATTAAAAAGAATGAATTTATGAAATTCCTAGGCAAATGGATGAATGTGGAGGTCATCATCTTCAGTGAGGTAACCCATCACAACAGAACTCACACAATATGTACTCACTCCTAAGTGGATATTAGCCCAGAAACTTAGAATACCCAAGATATAAGATAGAATTTGCTAAACACATGAAACTCAAGAAGAACGAAGACCAAAGTGTGGATACTTTGCCCCTTCTTAGAATTCGGAACAAAACACCCATGGAAGGAGTTACAGAGACAAAGTTTGGAGCTGAGACGAAAGGATGGACCCTCCAGAGACTACCATATCTGGGGATCCATACCATAATCAGCTTCCAAATGCTGACACCATTGCATACACTAGCAAGATTTTGCTGAAAGGACCCAGATATAGCTGTCTCTTGTGTGACTATGCCGGGGCCTAGCAAACACAGAAGTGGATGGTCACAGTCAGCTATTGGATGGATCACAGTGCCCCCAATGGAGGAGCTAGAGAAAATAACCAATGACCTAAAGGGATCTGCAACCCTATAGGTGGAACAACAATATGAACTAACCAGTACCCCCTGGAATTTGTGTCTCTAGTTGTATATTTATCAGAAGATGGCCTAGTAGGCCATCAGTGGAAAGAGAGGCCCATTGGTTGTGCAAAGTTTATATGCCTCAGTACAGGGGAACGCCAGGGCCAAGAAGTGGTAGTGGGTAGTTGGGGGAGTGGGTTTGGGAGTGTGTGTGGGACTTTTGGAATAGCACTGGAAATGTAAATTAAATAAATACCTAATTAAAAAATAAAATAAAATTAATGTGATATGGTATTCATGTGGAATTACAGTGAAATATGTAATGTGTTATTTCAAAACTTTGCTCTGTGTAGTAATTTGAAAGGGGTAGCCATTTTTGGTCGACTGTGTCTTGAGCTTTGAATCAGTTAAGACTTTTAATTATTAACCCAGAAGTTGTATGGTATAACAGAGTACTTGTATTAGGCTGGAGATAAAGGAAAGGCAAATTGATATCAGGGTGAGGTGTGCAAGCCACAACAAGCTGAAAATCTCCTCAAGGAAATTTTTTAGCAATGTTCACTTTGTTTTGAATAAAGTAAACAGTGACAGAATCATTATAAATCTGCATTATGCTGAACCCAAAGCTTATGTGTCATCATATAGTAATACATACATGCACACAGTTCTTTCTGAGAGTACAACTCACATAGATATCACATCTATGTCTATGTCTATGTCTATATGTCTATATGTCCATATGTCTATGTATATGTCTATGTCTATCTCTATCTCTATGTCTATCTCTATAAGTGAGATGATAAACTCATTGTAAATAATTTGGAAAAGATACTTCATTTTACTGTACATTCTCTGATTGGTCCATCTTGATATTAGATCAATGTATTGTTTAAAACATACTGCTCAGCTCTAGGAAAGGAATTATGTACAAAATATAAATCTTTTGTAATGATTTAAAATTTATGAGGTAAATAGTTCAGTTTGTATTTGACTTAGGGTTTTTTTTTTTTCTATGAACCCGAAACAGGAGAACCTTATTATTGGTTTAATTTTATAGTTTTTTTTGACATGTTATGATGAAAATCATAGGTTAGCACTACAACTGATTTAATAAGCTAATAATAGAGATCAAAATAACAGATTACTAATAACTCCAGAAAGGGTGTGTTCATTTGTAAAAGAGCTAGGTGTAATAGAATATCATATTGCATAATGTCTGGTGTTGGAGAACATATTTTTATACATTCTGTGTGTGTGAAATGTAAAATTATTTGTCTTTCTAAATCACAGTCGATTCTTCTGGACTTGTACTATAGAATTTCTAAATAGTCTGAGAAAGTTTCAGAAGTGTGAAGATAGATAGACAGCTGTACACATAGGAAAAACTACGAGGGTTTCACCCACCAAAGCCATGATCACATTATTCATCTTGATAAGGAAGCACCAGTACGTGATAAAGTAGCATGCTAATGAGAATGAGAATCACGAGTGTGTGTATATATATATATACACACACATTATATATATATTTACATTATATATATATATATATATACACACATTATATATATATTTACATTAATTTAGAGGAAATTTTTCCTTGATGCTGTTCTTGGCTATTTGAGAGAATTAGATTGGACTTAGTAATTTGCACCAGATCTGGTTTGTGAAATAGGTCCTTTTCTTTCCTTCTTTTTCTTTCTTTCTTTCTTTTTTTTTTTTAACAAAAATAAAGGATGGAGGCCAAAGGGTAAAGGACAATATTATTTAGATTTCAAATGGAATGAGAGCAGACAAAGGGAAAACGATCTGGCATTAAAGGCTCACATCAATGGCAGTAATTAAGCTTTGCAGTGTCATTAGCCATGATAACAATAATTTGTAGCCTTCCATGCTGCTTTACATGCTAAGCATACAGAACTACAAGATGTCAGGACCCTTACTATTTCTCATTGTTATTATTTTTTTTTCCTGCTAAGGAAATAATGGCTTTCAATTGTCATGAAATGGGGAGGTACACAACACAAATTTGGATTCTCATCTGCAAAGAAGCAAAGAGGGAGTGTTTCATGCTTTTTAGACCATCTGTAAAATGTATGGCAGCAATAAAATGCTAACAAGACACAGAGGTGACTAGTTCCAAGAGTACAGTATTTAAATTTATAAAAGTTAATTTAGCATTATATTAAATGAGAAGTTAATGTTCCTACAAGTTCAGCAACTGAGCTCTGACATATTATACCACAATTTTGAGTTGAAGCAACAATATTCAAGTATTTGATTGTGAGAATCTGTCATTAATCAGTTCAAATTTCCTACTACCTTAATTAGTGAAGAGAATAACCCCTGGATGGGTACTTTACACCTGCAGGGTTCACAATGGGGAATGAGAAAGTCTTAAGGTGATAAATATTACATTTCCACCAATCTAGTGGACAGTGTTTGCAGACAGTTATATTCAGTTTTCTTTCTTGGCTATTCAATTAAAATTAATATCTATTTTTATATAGGCTTTTAAAAAAGATATTCTAATAATTAGAATTTCTTTGTGAATTGCAACTGAATCTTTAAGTACCCAAGTTGACAATAGTGAATTAGAAATCCCTGCTTCATACTTCATTTTCTACCACTAATATCAGTGTGGTCACACTCTTTGTTCTAAAGCTGAGATCTTGCAAATGTACCAACTAGTGTTTGAGTTAGTAACCTCAATGGACATGAAGATAGGCTGCAAGGTACCTTCCTTTCTCAGGATTGGAATACAGTTTGAATGTTAGGAAAGGAGAAGTAGCTCACTTTTATCTTCCTTCACTGAAGGTTAGCTTGCAGTTTGGCCTGGGTTAGGATGCTGTGAATTTTTTGGCTTCATATAAAGATTTTTATTTTTTTAGTTTTTCAGATTGGTTAAAGTATTTCATTAGTTCTCTGAGAGATTCATGAAAAATATTTTGATTATATTCATTCTCCTCCCATAACTGTTTTCAGATTCACAGACTCTTCCATACCCTCTTCTAGCCCACCTAGGTGTGTGTGTGTGTGTGTGTGTGTGTGTGTGTGTGTGTGTGTGTGTGTGCGTGTGTGTGTGTGTGTGTGTTAGACTAGTTTGTGTTGCCTCAAATATTCTTGGGAGTGTGGTCTTCCACTGGGGAGTGGTTGACTTACTGGGTTACACTCTTAGAGAAAAATTTTTCTCCTTAGAGCAGCTAACAATTGCTAATAGCTCTATAACTACAGGTGATAGTGTGTGCCTACCTTTTTCCTCCATACTGAGATTTGGTGTGGCTTGAGTTTAGAAGACATTAGTAGGTTCTGTCACTACCTTTATCTGTTCATTTGTGCTGCTGCTCTGCTACATCTAAAAGACACTGTTTCCTTGTCTTATCTACCACTTCTATCCCTAACCTGCAATCTGCCCCTACAATGATCACTGGTCCTTGGGATTGGGGTGTGTATAATACACACACACATAAACACACACACACACATACACACACACACACACACACACACACACACACACCAGGAAGACTTTTGTTGTCTAATCCAGAGATATCCCTCTTGATGTTTGAGCTACTGAACTAGTTTCACTGTGGAGTCTAATTAAAGCTATATAGTCATGCTAAATTAATACATAATAATGAATACTCTGACAATTTCAAGATTCCTCCAAGTCATATTGATAACCTTGCTAAAAACCTAGCTTTCAGTGCTATTACCTGTTTTACAGTGGGTAACCAAAGTAAAAATTATGTTCTTCTTTCTTCTTTTAAAAATTGTTTTATTTATTTACAATCAAAATGTTAATCCCCTTCCTGGCCCACTCTCCAGAAGTTCTTCACCCCATCTCCCATCCCTTTTGGCTCTGAGAGGATGTTCCTCCACTCCCTAAAGCACCTCTCCATTCTCAACTTCCCACCCCTCCACCTCCAGTCATCCACTCTCCTCATCCCTTCCCCCTCCCTGCCTCTACTCTTTCCCTGGGCATTAAGTCTCTACAGGATTAGGCACATCCTCTCCCACTGAAGCCAGACAAGAGAGTCCTCTGTTACATGTGTGCTGGGGTCACAGACCAGCCCATGTATGATTTTTTTTTTTATTTGGTGGCACAGTCTTAGGGAGCTCCCTGGAGTCTGGGTTACTTGATACTGTTAGTCATCCTATGGGGTTGCCATCCCCTTCAGCTCCTTCAATCCTTCCCCTAACTCTTCCACAGGGGTTCCCAACAGCATTTTCTTTGTTTGACAATGACATTCCTTATCCATTTCTGATGAATTTCACCTAGCTCTTTATATTTTAGGAGTGAATATCTATGTATTTACCTAACTTGTTCCCTTTAAGTTTTACTAATGACTGATTATTGATATGTATTTGGTTATAACATAGCCTATATATTAATGACAATGTTGAAATTACACAGAATTTATGGAGATGTTTGAAAGAAGAGTCTGGAGGTATTAGTCTCTGGTTTTATGTGGAAGTTACAGAATGAACTCCAGTTGCATGGAGAGCCAGTACTATGTAGTGAATTGGAAGCCACAGAATGGTTATTGTAAAGAGAAGAAACCATAAATTGAGGTGATCTGAGTTTAAGGAGGTTCTGTTGCATTCAACATGCAGATACATACTTGCAATTTAGGAAAAGGGTCTTGCCTCAGGGTCTAAATTTGGGATTCTCCTATATAGCTAGGACCTGAAGTCCTACTATTGGGAGAACATGACCAGTTACCATGCATCATTAGTGAAAAACAGATCCTAAAGAACATCTTCATTTCAAAAATGTGGGTGAAGGTATAGACTATCACAATGGGAGCTGCAGAAGAGAGAGAAGTCAGATGACACTTCTTCCTTCCTTTGCTTAAAGTTATACAATTTTATAATGGCAGATCCAAAGTTATCTGCATTTTGCCAGTTTAGTAGAGCAGTGATTGTAGATTCTCTTCCAATAACTATGAATTTATGAGAACGGAGTAGTTAACTAGTGCCAGTAGTTTCTAGTACCAAGTGAAACTTCCATCTCCTTAAAGGAATCTTAAGTTGGTAAGCATCAAGGATTATATGCAGCTCCTGCATTCATAGAGTCTTGTTATACAGGTCCTGGATGTGGTTGTTAGGCATCGTAGCTGGGTAGGATTATTGGTTGCCTATTTTCTTTGAAAGCTTCCATGCATCTTCTCGTATCATGAAAGCTAGTCCTCAGCAAAGGTTTATTCAGATCAATTCCAGCTCAGATCAATTCTGGGCTCTGATTCTGGAATGCATGATATAGTCACTTATCTTTCACCGCTGAGATTAACCAAGGGTAGCAGAAATAGTTTTATGTTTTGGAATCTCTTAGACAGACTAACCAACAGCTCATAAAAGAGTTTCTTATGTCTGGTTTTGGGGTCTTTGGCTCTTGGAAGCATAGTCAGCCTAAGAAAGTATGTTCATTAGAAGGAGCATTGTCAGTCTAATAAGATATGTTCATTAAAACTATATATGCATATTTATATGTGAGATTATGTGTATTATTGGTTTTTTGATTGTTCATTTTTGTGTGTTTGTCTATAAAACACACTCAGAACTAAGACTCAGGAAACACTGTAGAAGAGGGGGCCATAAAAAGCCAGAGAATCAGAGAGTCTGTGAGATTGTATCTTCAAGGAATACTAGAAGCTACATTCATGAAGACCCATCAACAAGACTGCCCAGATGTGAGCTGTATCAGAAGAATGCTAATCTACTAAAGAAATCTAGGAGGGGGAGAAGTGTTTCCTCAGTGGAGAGCACATTAATTGGTTGCCCAGTGCCAAATGATCAGTCCCAAATACACACAGGCAGGTAATATTATACAGACTAAGCAGGTAGTCCCTAAGAACATACATGAATATGGAGGAGGAAGAGGAGGAGATATTGTTTCAGGACTTATGAGTCTGGCTCTATTGCCTGACACCATGGATGACATGGTAGAAAATTGTGCTCATGATTAGCTTTTCTCTGCAGGCTCATGACTTCAGTGATTATCAATACACTCATATCTCAGGAGAGGAAACTGCCAATATGAGTGATATCTAGGGACAATTAGATTGACCCATTCTCTACCAGAAACACATGGAGCTTCAATAGAGTGTGGGCACTTAGAGAATCAATAATTCTTTAAGGCTTTTGATTATCTTGTGAAAGATCTATATAACCTTTTTCTCCATTGAATTTCTTGAGTTGGTGAAGTGTTTCACTTTTCAGGCAATTATTTCTTCAATCAACTCAGGACACAGGTTTAAAATGACTGATAGTGAAAAACCACAGAGAGAAGACACCGCTCAACACCTAGAAAGCCACTGTTCCTGTGTGAAGTTGTCTTTCTGAACACGTGGAAAGGAGGCTACTTACACATCTCCACACATTCTATTTCCTTTTCCACTCAGCAGCACATATTATTTTTAGAATTTCTCACACAATGATAAATTTACATTTGATAGCAGTGAAAAAAGTGGCAGAAAAAGCAAACAGTTTGGGAATTACAAAGTATGTTAGGTGTATTTTGCTTCAATTCTTTATTATCTAGAATGATTTTGTATATTTTTTAGTTTATATATATATATATATATATATATATATATATATATATGAAAATATACTTTTTCAAGTTGTAAGTTACAGTGTTTTTATCATGCATAAAACATTACTGCTATGATGGCAAAATATTAGTTTAATTATGGGAAGTAAAGGCATTCATTATTTTTAAATATCATGAATCAACATTAAAGTATGGATTTTAGTATACTTTAAAATTATTTATTTATGCAATTTCATTTATTTTTTAAAATGTCATTCTCTTGGCAAAATGCTATAATTGGCTAATTTATTTTCAAAATGTTTATAAACCTAAAATTCACATATTTTTCTCCATTTTTATTACTGTAATTTTCATCACTACTCTAATTAAAGGAAGTAGGATGCGTAGCTAATGGAGAGTTGACCCATCCTTAGGTTGTATATTGGAAGATATTGTACATATAATACAGAATATAAAATAGAAAAAATGTATTCGCATAACATGCAAAACCATGTCCCTCAAAATATGTAAAATGTCATCAGCAATCTAAGTTCCAACTATGACTTAAAAATGAGACAAAGTTTGGAGCTGTGACAAAAGGATGGACCATCTAGAGACTGCCATATCCAGGGATCCATCCCATAATCAGCTTCCAAACGCTGACACCATTGCATACACTAGCAAGATTTTGCTGAAAGGACCCAGATATAGCTGTCTCTTGTGAGACGATGCCTGGGCCTAACAAACACAGAAGTGGATGCTCACAGTCAGCTATTGGATGGATCACAGAGCTCCCAATGGAGGAGCTAGAGAAAGTACCCAAGGAGCTAAAGGGATCTGCAACCCTATAGGTGGAACAACATTATAAACTAACCAGTACCCCGGAGGTCTTGACTCTAGCTGCATATGTATCAAAAGATGGCCTAGTTGGCCATCACTGGAAAGAGAGGCCCATTGGACTTGCAAACAGTACAGGGAAACGCCAGGGCCAAAAAATGGGAATGGGTGGGTAGGGAAGGGTATGGGGGATTTTTGGGATAGCATTGTAAATGTAATTGAGGAAAATATGTAATAAAAATATTAAAAATTAATAATAAAAATATTACCGGGAAAGTAATAATTCTTACCTACTATAATATCATTCTCACTATATTTATTTTTCTTACAAAATCTGGACCATTATTAAACCATAGTGTTCAAAAATTTAAAAAAATATCTACAAGAGCACATTCTTATTTAACATGTAACCTGATAAATCTGCTTTCGTAGGTAAAATGTTAAAAGAAGAAAAATAAACAGAATTAGTTTGTTTTAGTAGTTCTGAATGTTTCTGATAAAATCCTTACAGCAAAAGTCTTTGGTTAAAAAAAAAATTATCATAGTTAGACAGATACTGGTAAGAACTCGAAGCAAAGGAGAGCACATTGCTTAGCCTATACTGTCTCTGCTCCAAAAAGGAAGAAAAGAAAACAATAACAACAATAATAGGAGAAGAAGTAGGAGGAGGAAGAGAAGGAGGAGGAGGAGAGGAGGAGGAATGAAAAATTCTTGCCAGAAGCAGGAGCAGCTGCACTAATATGTTACCTCTGCCATGACAGGTCTGTATTGTGGTGCCTGAACATCAACTTCAAGTCCTTATTAACTGAACTTATAAGTGTGATTTCAGTCTTGACCACCTGCCACTGATTCAAGATGGCTCGTCAGAATAAGCAATATGTTCAAAATGTTGGCTGTGCTTTAGTATTTGATGTGTGCTCTTACACATTGTAAGAGTGTCTTGGCTCCTCTTTCTGAACAAGTGTGGATGCACATACTCCCTAGTGCACATGAGGAGTTCAGAGGATAACTTCAGGTGTAGGTCCATGTCCTCTACCTTGTGTAAGGTAGTGTCTCTTTGTAATTTGCTGTTGAATAGACCAGGGTAGTTGTCCCAAGATTTCTAGATATTTTCCAGTATCTATCAACAGTCTTGAAATAGAAACACCGAGATAATAGATACATGCTGCTATGACTAGCTTTATGTGAGTTCTGGGATTCAAATATTTCTCTCTCATAGAGGTTTGAAAAAGTGGGTCTTAGGTTATCAGACCTACGACCTTAGTTCTGGTGCCTCAGTGTTATCAGAGCTCATCTTTGTGCTTTTCTTGAGCACTGCTGTACTGGAAGTAGCCTCTAAGAGCTAGCCCTTACATTTTCAAGCACCCTTGAACTGATTGTAAAACATGGGCGAATGTTTTTAATGAAGTTTTATGAACTAACAATTTATATTTTTAAAAAGGTAATGATACTGAAAATCATCATTCTCATACTATTTTTCTGCACTTTATTATCTGTTGATTAAAGAGTTTTAGAAACATTCATAGAGACAAAATACAGAGGCCTTCAGATCTAAAGAACTTGTGGCTCTCATGGCTACCTTCCTTTCCGGTAACAATTTGTGCAATGCAGTTAATTTATCATAGATTCCTACTGTCTGTAGGATATTGCCAGGGTGTCTCCACAGACATACTGGTTATTCCTGTCTACGTTATACTGGTGGAAATTCCCTTAAATGAGAAAAATTTTTATGAAGGTTTACTATTCCTGTAACGAGCAACCCCAGATATCAGCATTTATAGAATCCCTGTGACATGTTCCTTTGCATCTGATACCACATGTGACTTTTGAGGTTGTGTCATTCCTGTGCAATCACCACTTAACATTTCTACAGAGTGTGATGCTGAATGATGACATGTTTTTGATCTTAAGGACCAGAGTGGGGCCATTGCCACTAAGAGAATCAGCAAGTGCTATAAACATGGGATCTGGTCTTATCTATTTAGCTGTCCGATAACCAGTTCACAGTATACTATTGCTCTTGAGGCTGCCTTCAAGATAGCAAGGTGTCTTGTGACTTCCTTAAATGAGAAAAAATAAGGGGCTTTGGAGAGAGAAAATGTGAGAGGACAGAGGTAAATGTAAAAAATAGAACGCAAAAATATCAGAGGCCACTTCTGGTTAGAGTGTGTGTGTAGGTATGGAGGCTTCCCACAGTTTGAGGAATGTTAGACTACATGCAGAACTTAGGACATGAAAGAAGGCTGAGGTGAGACAATCATGTTTAGATAGATAGTGGATGACTTTTTGCAACTCACCTTTCACTCACTGGATGGTAGATGGATATCTCTTTGGTTTATTAAGTATTCTCCCACCCAATTTGTAAGATCTGAGAGTATTCCATTATTGAGTTCCTTCTCTGAAAGAAATTAACTTAATGACCTTGAATGTCTTAATAGTATTTAGTTTTGTGTTTACTATTCATGGTCAACAACCCAAGCCACTTTGACTCATGTTTTACGAGGAAAAAGAAAGGGGATGATGTGATTAAAATAGAGATTGGAATTATTGTTGGGGGACTGCTATTTTCAGGTTTTGATTACAGTCTTTTATCTGGGGAAGCAGAAGAAAAAAAATTAGAAAATAAAAGACAAATTTGACACGTTAGCTATAAGCTTTTGCATTAAAATAAGAAAATAGTGTTCATATATCAGGAGAATTAGGTTACAAGCTGAAGCTTGCAAGCCTCTTCACACAATCAAATGCACTTCCCAATAGGAATTAATGGTATTCTACTTATTTTCATTGAAATAAGGTTAGAGACTCCAGCTCTGGTAAATTTTTAGCAACTGAATACCCGATTGAATTAATTGAACTTTCCTGGGAAGGAGAATTCTAGTTATTGCTTTTCTATTTTTTCTGAACTTGTTGCTATTAAATTACAACAGGCACTTAAAGCTGCCAGGAGCATTGGTTGTGGCACAAGAGTCCCCAGCCTCTCTGTTCCTGCAGGAGCTATGGAAAGACACAGTCTTCTTCCACTAAGGTGCATTTAAAAACTAGAACCTTGAGCTTCTAAAAGGAATGAAAATGAAACAACAGTAGAAAACAAGCAATAACGGTGAGGGGGCAGTTTCATAATACAATTTTCTTTTCCTATGGGATTCTTGTGAGAACTGAGTACTGTCAAGCTTGTCTGGCATGGCAAAGATAATTGCTAGCCAAGAAGAAATCTTTCAAAATAAGAAGGATGGGAATAATTGGGCATCAGACATCCACATGAAGAGAGATGTTACTAATCTCTTGCTGTTGAGGATGAGGGTGATGTAAATGAAGGCACTGAAGGAGACCCATTCCACACTTCTCAATGAGATGTCATTTGGGAAAGCTCTTCCCATCAGATAAGAATATGCTGAAGTGAGGGTTTTCTCACTTGTCATCAACTGGTTGTCTGAAATAAATACTTTATTTCAAAAGGAAATGTGACTGAGAGCTCCCGTTTGCCTTTCAAATGATCATTTCATTTTCATTTCCCACAGTTCAGCATTTTCTCTCTGAGAGTTACATTTCTGGTCAGAACAGGAATTGCCAAGTGGAATCAAATAGCAAAAGAACGACAAAGTTCTATATGTATCATTTCAAGTGATGTGTTAGACTGCGACATGCTATTCTGCTCTTGTATTTTTGATAAGTCAGGAATTCTAAGAATAATAAAATTCTGAAAATCACAGGTAGTGTTTTCTGTGAGAGGTTCTGTCTGCCTACTGGGTTGTATTCCGCAAAGGGTATGAGACCCCAAACTTGTGTCATTCGAAAAAATCTGAACATCTATGCAGCTTGGTTTCATTCTGAATGTCTACATATTGCTTCTTCAAAAAATTCATTGACTGCTTAAAATGTGCTTTTTGTTGATATTTAAGCTTGTCAGCTACTTTATGACATAGTTATCCTCTCTCTTTCTAGACAAGGAGATTGGTGCTTGGGTTCCTCAGCGGCTACACAGTCAATACGCCATGCAAAGGCAATGCAGCCATCACAGGCACTGTAGTGGGTTGTTTTCAAGACTCATAATGGCAAATGTCAGTGCAAAGTTCCTTACTTGACAACAGAATCCCCTTCAGGCCTCACCTCCCGAGCTCATCCTTCCCAAACTCAATGGCAACAGGAGCTGAGAGGGTAGGGAGTCATGCTCTGGCTTTCTGTAGTCTTACCTAACCATGAGTGCAGAGAAGAAGCAAAGGAGACTTGGCAAAGAAAGGGAGGAAGAAATACAAATCTGGGGAAACCTGGAGAGCAGGGAGTTAAATGAACCAACCACTTGGAAGTCTATCCACAGATAGTCTTTGATGTCTATATCCCGAGGGAAGCAATGACTGTGAGTGGATATTGTCTAGGATATTTATGTCTTTTGGAAACCACTCCTCACGTGTTTCAAATTCTGAAGATTCTGATACATAACCATGTTAAATAAGTGAGAAGACCCTAGCTATGTCCTGTAATTTTGTAGGCTGGGTATATTAAATTCTACTTTAATCAGATTCAAAATTAAACTACATTCTGAGGAGTTTTGCCTACTTTAATTTATTCATGAGAAATTTCCAAGACACTAGAGAGCAGGTGCTTTTCAGGGTGAGATGGATGGACATTGGGCAAAATGGAGTAGGTGACTTGAGGAAAATGGCCATGGAACAGTGCAGTTGGATAGAACAAACAAATTCTGGTTGATTTTCAAGATTTCTCAGAAGCAGGTGATTTAATTTTACAGAAGCATTGTCTCTGAACCTATAGAGCATCCTTTAGGCAGACGACCCAATTCCCAAACACTGCCACCTCACTTGATTGTCTTTCCATGGTCTAAGCTTTATATATGGATCCCTTCCAATATTTTCATATGGCTTCTTTCATAGGAACTAAATGTTCCTTACCAATAGAGGCAGTAGAAGAAGTGATTTTTTTTTTAAATCCTTGGGAACTTGTTAGAATTGATGGAATGTAGGTAAAAGCAAAACAAATAAAATTAAGCAAAACAAAACCAGAATTCTGCCCACGTCAAAAATGGATAGCTGAAAAAGATGTACTAACATTACCATTATTCTGTCTTTAAAAATCTGATTGTAATTACATATGTAAATTGAGTAAAATATATTTTATTTTGACTAAACATATACTTAATAGCAAATTTCAGGGTTCTAAAAGAAGAGAGATGAAAAAAGATGTGAGAATTTAATAGAAGGAAATGGACTGTGGGTCTTTTTTTCTACTCAAAGTGATTTTATTGCTTGTGCACACAACAGCATTTATGCCTCTAGAGCAGAGGCTGTGGACAACTCATATTTCCAATTGGGTGGGAGCTCCCACTTAGTCTTATAGTATCGAGCCAATCGGTGAATTCTGCTCTCTATCAGAATCAGGCAGAATTTAGCATCCTTATACTTTCTGTTCCTCTCAAGAAGGAAATGGACTGTGGGTCATTTTAATCTCCACAGTGATGTCACTTCACAGAGATAGATGCCAAGTGTGCGATGAGGTGGACAACCATCATCAAATACACTCACTGTCATCCTGTGCCACATGAAATTGGGAAACAGTGAAGCTACTATTTCCTGAAATCAGAGCACCCAGGAAACAACAAAGCA
Organism: Mus caroli; assembly: GCF_978045245.1. Taxonomy (NCBI): domain Eukaryota; kingdom Metazoa; phylum Chordata; class Mammalia; order Rodentia; family Muridae; genus Mus; species Mus caroli. The sequence continues at coordinate 119,795,366 of NW_028227258.1, read as the reverse complement.
ATATGACATTTCAAACAAATATTAAAATCTGAGGTTTTCCTTGCTAGTCCATTTTGGAAGTTAAGTGTCTTTTTAAATATAAATTCTGAACTACTGATGCTTTTGTATTATCCTACAATTTCTGTATTTTTTTGCATATTTGCATCTAAGTGCATGTGTGTGTGAATGTGTGAGTGTGTGAGTGTGTGAGTGTGTGTGTGTGTGTACCCACCCTCACACTTCTACAAGTATATGTTCATACCCAAGTCTTTTGGATCTTGAATTTGACTTAGGGAGATATTCATGATACATCCATAGTTGGTTAGGTACATATGGTTCAATTTGATAGATTTTAGGCAGAAGCAATATGAATATGTCATATACACTAGGGTTGTCTGGAGAAATTTGCAAACAGAGTGATTGAGTCTTGACTCTAAACACATTAGATGTTAGGATTTTTAAAACTCCATTCCGGCTTTCCCTCAGAATAAACACAAAAATAGAAAGATTGCATTTTGAGAGTTTCGGACTTTTCTTCATTAATTTGTTCTGGTAAGGCTGAACTCCGTTTCCCTCCAATCATCTGTTAAAACAGTGTCAATTTCATCCTTCACACACCTGGCTTCAGAGGTGGAGTTTTTCTCCAGAATGGTTGAACTGCTCTTTGGAGTCACACAGGGTAAAATTCCAGACTCATGCTGTCCCGTTGCTCATACCTCCATTATGGCCCGTCCTGCTGAGCCGAGATTTCCACTCACATTGTAGACCAGATGACATGCAGGTTCACTTTTTCATCTTAACGGGCTGAAGAAGGGGAGACGGGAAGCAATTTGGGGCTTGATGAGGTACCTAGCTGACACTTAGGCCTGGGTTTCTAAAATGTCCCGAAGCTAAATTCAGAAGAAATGGAGTTGATTTTTGGTAGGTTCCTGCTGCCTTTTGAATGCCACTTTATCTGCTGCTATTGGTTTTGATAGGATCATTATATAACCTGTTATTACTAAGTTCTGTAACCTTGGGCTGTCTGTGACCCTGAACTTCCTTTTGATAACTGGTTCAGACACATTTTACTATTTCTATCTGGTGCAGACATGGGATAATATTCTCCATAAAGTTCTGTCCTATCAATTTTTACTAATTGCTTTTAATTATAACTAAAGTTTATTTGGACCTAAACTAAGCTTTCACATTCCTAAGCACCCAGTTAGAGCAATGTATTAATGTTTAAATTGTAGAGGCCTGACAAAAGCTAACAAGAAGATGAATCCTTCCTCTCCTGGTAATGCTTTCCTAACTTCCTGTCCCATCGCAGAGATGAATTATTGTTTAGGAAAAGGGATGAAACTGAATAACATTCAGATGAAAGGGGTTTCTAGGAACACATGTATCTTCATAAAAGCACATTGACTTTTGATAATGCCAAGGCTTCACCTTATCTGTTCTGTGGTAGCTCAGCCTTCCAGAGGTCATAAAAGTGTCCAAATGCTGCAATCCAGATCCACCCATGCTCCTGTTTAAATAGTCTTGAACTCACAAGGACAGTGTATGGAATGGGAACAGAGGACCCACAATGTGACATGGCAAACATGGTTGAAATAATGACCAGCCTAACTGTGAATTAAAGGGGCAATAAAAATTCCCACAGAGCCTCTTGGTTTGTTAGTATAGAGTTTGGGCTATATGGCATTTACGATAATCATAATATAAGATATAAGCCAGGCTGACTGTGACTGAGTTAGGATGGGAAAGATGAGCTTGAGGATCAGTGGCAATATACCCAGAATTGAATGAAGAGGTTTGAGTATAACATAAAATGAGGAACAAAAAGGGCCAAAGTTACCCTGTTAAGTATTCCCAGGACCTTTGGTTTTTGCTTGTGCATCACATTTTTACTTATAAGGCTAAAATCAGAAGGTTACTATAATATCAGCAGTGTACATATGGTTCAATTTGATAGATTTTAGGCAGAAGCAATATGAATATGTCAACATATTATAATTCTTTTTATTCTTGTGTGTCCAGCTTTCTTAAAATTCACATATATAGAAATAAAATGATATCTTCTCTCTCCTTCCCCACCCACCCCCATTTCTATGACCCCTTAGCCACAATCCTGAAGAGGAATGATTCTCCCTGCCCATCAGGAATCAACTGCTAATAGCTTCTCGGTTAGGGATGGGACTTTAAACTGAGGCATTTGCTGTGCAGCATAATTGATAGTCTAGGATTAGGACTTCCAAGTACTCCTGCTCAGTACATAGCTTGGTTTCCATCTCAGATATTCTTTAAAATTGTGACAAGATAGACTGGCTTATGCTAGCCTTATATGTGATAAAGTCTACAGAAATATCAGTGGTTTCCCCTTAAGAACAAGAAAGAAGGATATCTTAAAATATTTCTAGGGAAATTTCTTTCAGGTCATGGAGACAAATTGTAACACATAAATCCTTGAAGTGGACATAGGCTAAGATGTATATTGAATCAACCAGACCTACCCTGAATTCTCACTGACACATGAGAAAAGACACATTTAGAGGAGTTAGATGCTTTTGTGACAATAAAAGACTGTGGATTTTTATGAGCATAAAACCATTGCACACTCCAACTTCTCATGTGTAACCCTACCTCCTGGGCAGCACACTGGAAGCCAGGCTAACTAAGCATCTCCTAGCTGAAAGAGGAATGGTATATGGACTATACTGTTATATCCACTCTTTAAAAGGAAAGTTTGTTGAGCCACATACTACTTGCATTAGAATGAATCACTAAAAGTCTTAAGTGTAATATGGTTTATAATCATCAATAAAATGACTTCTATGATAAGTTACAGAATGTCACCAGCCTGCCCTTTGGTTTCTGCAATCTGATTTTCATCCCATTCCCTGTTCCCTTTCCTTGCTTTCCGTTAGCATTGAGTAATTAGCAGTTTCTAGAATTTTATGTGGGTAAAATTTCAGACAATGCATCCTTCTTGTCTGTCTTTTTTCATTTATAGGATGATTTAGAATTTCACCTGCTTGTCATGTGAACCTATCCTTCCTATTTAGATTCGGCAGCTCAATGTATGTGTTATTTTTTTGTATATCCATTCAACTCTAGGAAATTTTCTGTTTGTGCCTGTTATGAGTGGACTATTCTGAATGCACAGGTCATAACTTGGCACCTAAAAGTGCTTTCTTTCCTCTTAGAAAAATACTGATTTTTGCAAGGGTTGAAAACACAATAGATATTGGTTTAATTTGGAATAAACTCTGCACAGTTTTCCAGTGTGGTACAATTTTTGATCAGCAATGAATAGGAATTCAGAGTTCCCCCTGATTTTTGCCAATTCTTCCTGCTATCATACTTCTAAAATTTAAAAACAATAATATAAGTATGCTGTCAATCAATACGGTTTTATTTTGTGTTTATCTAATGGTTATGATTTGTAGTATCTTACCTGCTTATTTGCCATTCAAACAGCTTTTTATGTAACACATTTGTTCTCCTTATCATTCAACTGTCAATTTTTTGATTGAATCATGTTAACTATCATCAGACTTCATATGCTTTAGAGTTTAATTATTTTAAATATATTGAAACTTGCTTGATAGTCTCATCAGGTTGTTGAAGTGCAATATATTTGAAGGAACTATATTCTGTTGCTTTTGACTACCATAGTAGTTTAACATGTTAAGCAAATATATAGAAGGTACACCCATTCACATGTAAAGTCAGCATATAGTGTCAACTTCTGTTACTGCCATATGTATATATAATAAACACATATAAATGCATGTCATCTATGTACCACATATAAATATAATATACCTTAAATCTTCATATATTACATGTACATATGAGACACATGAATATCATATGTACATATCAATTTCATGGATGTGGATAGTATTGTTGGAATCATTGCCTTATTGATTTTTGTGTAGACTATCTTTCAGTTGCTAAATAAAGGTCCAGGCAGTGGTGGTGCTCACCTTTAATCCTAACACTTGGGAGTCAGAGGCAGGTGGATTTCTGAGTTTGAGGCCAGCCTGATCTACAGAGTGAGTTCCAGGATAGCCAGGGTTACATAGAGAAACCCTGTCTCAAAAAAACAAAAATAAAAAAAAAATAAAAATAAATAAATAAAGGAAACTAGGCAGACTGCTTGCTAGCTAGTCTGTTCCCCTGGAGACACCATATCCTGAAACAGCCTAGAAGATCTAGAAGATCAGCTGAACTGAGAACACTTGACTGCTAGCTAGTGTGCTCTCCTGTAGACACTATATCCCGAGACATCCCAGAAGAGGCACTGCACTCAGGAGAAGCTGGCATGCCAGGAGATCTGTTACACACAGGCAACTGAACCACTGATTGTCGGCTTGTTGCTTCCCTGAAAACACCACAGCTTGAAGGGATGCCAGGGGCTCCTCTGTACACAGGGCAAATGGGCAACAGATACTACAGTCTGAAGACCTTCTGGGGGGCTCTGTGGCATGCAGGGCAACTGATCAGACAGACTGAAAGCCTCCCAGGAATGCACACAGGGAAACAGAAACCACAGTCAGTAGACTTGCTGTAGAACATCTTTACACAAGACAACAGCCTGACTGCTCCTCTGAAAACCCAATAATCTGAAGACCTCTCAGGAAATCTATTGCAGCCAGGGCAACAGATCAGCAGCTTCTCTGCCCCTCTGAAGAGCACCCAATTGGAAGGCCACACAACTGGTCTGTCACAGGCAGGGCTCCAGGCCTACCAGGAGACCAGAAGCAACACAGGGACAAAAGAGGCAGACTGCAGACAGAGTCACCCAGACCAGCAAATACCAGGGACAACCAGATTGCGAGAGGCTAGCACAAGACTGTAAACAACAGAAGCCAGTACACGTGGGCATCATCAAAACCCAGTCCTTCCACCACAACAAGCCCTGAATACACCAACACATCTGAAAATCAGGAGACTGACCTAAAATCCTATCTCATGAAGACAATAGAGCTCTTTAAGGAGGATATAAATAACTCACTGAAAAAAAAATACAGAAATTACAAGCAAACAGGTGAAGGAATTGAATAAAGCAGTCCAAGACCTAAAAGTAGAAGTAGAAACAATAAAGAAAACACAAATGGAGGCAAACCTAGAAATGAATAAACTAGGAAAGAGGTCAGGAATTACAGATGTAAGTATCATCAACAGAATACAAGAGATCAAAGAATCTCAGGTGTAGAAGATACTGTAGAAGAGATTGAAACAACTGTCAAAGAAAATTCAAAACATAAAAACTCCTAACCCAAAGCATCCAGAAAATTCAGAACACAATGGTAAAACCAAATCTAAGAATAATCTAAATAGAGGAGAATGAAGATTCCCACCTCAAAGACCTCAAAATGTCTTTAACAAAATCAGAGAAGAAAACTTCCCCAACCTAAAGAAAGAAATGACCATAAAGGTACAAGAAGCCTATAAAACACCAAATAAATGGGACCAAAAAAGAAACTCCTCTTGTCACATAATTGTCAAAACAATAAACCCACAGAACAAAGAAAGAATATTAAAAACTGCAAGGGAAAAGGGCCAAGAAACATACAAATGTAGACCTATCAGAATTATGCCAGACTTCTCAACTGAGACTATAAAAGCCAGAAGAACCTGGTGACAGGTCATACAGTCTCTATGAGAGCACAAATGCCAACCCAGGCTACTATACCCAACAAAACTCTCAATCAACATAGATTGAGAAACCAAAATATTCTAGGACAAAACCAAACTCAAACAGGATCTATCTACCAACCCAACCCTACAAAAGATACTAGATGGAAAACTTTAACCCAAGGAAGGTACCTGTGCCAAAGAAAGGACAAGATATGAAACATCTCACAACAAAGCAAAAAGGAGAGAACCACAAACACATAAAGTCACCTACAAAAATAAACATATCAGGAACCAACAGTCATCTGTCTTTACTATCGCTCAATATTAATGGACTCAACTCACCTATAAAGACATAAGCTAAAAGATTGGATACATAAACACGATGCAGCATTTTGCTGCATCCAAGAAACACACCTCAATAACAAAGACAAAAACTATCTCTGAGTAAAAGGATGGTAAAAGTTCTTCCAAACAAATGGTCCCAGGAAACAAGTTGGAGTTGCCATCCAATATTTGATAAAATAGACTTTCAATAAAAAGTTATCAAGTGTGATGAGGAAGAACACTTCATATTCATCAAAGGGAAAATCCACCAAGACAAAAATCTCAATTCTGAACATCTATGCCCCAAATAAAAGGGCACCCACATTCATAAAAGAAACTTAACTAAAGCTGAAAACATACATTGAACCACACACAATAATATTGGGAGACTTCAACTCCCCACTCTCACAGGTCATTGAAACAGAAATTAAACAGAGACACAGTGAAACTATGAGAGGTTATGAACCAAATAGATTTAACAGATGTCTACAGAACATTTTACCCTAAAACAAACTAATGCATCTTCTTTTAAGCACCTCATGGTACCTTCTCTAAAATCAACCATATAATTGGTCACTAAACAACCCTCAACAAATACAAAAAGATTGAAATAATTCAATGCATCCTATTAGATCACTCTGGCATGAAGCTTGTCTTCAATAACATAAAAAACAGCATAAAGGTCACATACACATGGAAAATGAACAACTCTCTACTCAGTAATGCCTTTCTCAGGGAAGAAATAAAGAAAGAAACTAAAGACTTCCTGGAATTTAATTTAAATGTTGACACATTATACCCAAACTTATGGAACACAATGAAAGCAGTGCTAAGAGCAAAATTCATAGCACTAAATGCCCTGGTAAAGAAACTGGGAAGATCTTACACTAGCAAGTTAACAGCACACCTTGGTGCTCTAGAACAAAAAGAAGCAAACACACCCCAGAGGAGTAGAAGGCAGGAAACAGTCAAACTCAATGCCAAAATCAACCAAATAGAAACAAAGAGAACACTACAAATAATCAATAAAACCAAAAGCTAGTTCTTTGAGAGAATCAACAAGATAGATAAACCCCTAGATAAACTAGCTAAAGGGCCCAGAGGCGGTATCCAAATTTACAAAATAAGAAATGAAAAGTGAGACATAACAACAGAAATGGAGGAAATTCAGAAAATAATAAGATCCTACCACGAAAGCCTATACTCAACAAAACTGGAAAATCCAGATGAAATGGATGGTTTCCTAGATAGATACCACATTCCAAAGTTAAGTCAAGAGCATGTAAACTATCTAAACAGGCCCATATCCCATAAGAAAATAGAAGAAATCATTCAAAACCTCCCACCCCCCCCCCCCAAAAGAAATCCCAGGGCCAGATGGATTTAGTGCACATTTCTACCAACCTTCAAAGAAGACCTGATACCAATATTCCTCAAACTATTCCATAAAATAGAAATAGAAGTAACACTACCTAATTCATTTTATGAAGCCACAATTACTCTGATATTAAACTACACAAGGTCCCTACCGAAAAAGAAAACTTCAGACCAATTTCACTTATGAATATCAATGCAAAAATACTCAATATGATTCTTGCAAACTGAATCCAAGAACACATCAAAACCATCATTTACCATGATCAAGTAGGCTTTATCCCAGGTATGCAAGGTTGGTTCACTAATGAAAATCCATTAACGTAATCCAATATACAAACAAACTCTAGGGGGAAAAAACCCCACATGATCATCTTCTTAGATGCAGAAAAAGCATTTGACAAAATACAACACCCTTTCATGTTAAAAGTCTTGAAAATATCAGGAAAACAAGGCCCATATCTACATGTAATGAAAGAAATATACAGCAAACCAATAGTCAATATCAAATTAAATGGAGGCATACTTGAATCAATCCCACTAAAATTGGGGACAAGACAAGGATGTCCACACTCCCCATATCTATTCAGTACAGTACTCGAAGTGCTAGTTAGAACAATAAAACAACAAAAAGAGAACAAGGGAATACAAATTAGCAAAAAAGAAATAAAGGCATCACTATTTGCAGATGATATGATAGTATACATAAGTGATCCAAAAATCTCTTTCAAAGAACTTCTCCTCCAGCTGATAAACAACTTCAGCAAAGTGCCAGGATATAAAATTAACTCAAATAAATCAGTAACCTTCCTTTATACAAATGAAAAACAGGCTGAGAAAGAAAATACTCAAAACTCCCTTCATATTAGCTACAAAGTATATAAAATATCTTGGGGTAACTCTAACCAAACAAGTGAAATATCTGTAAGACAACAGCTTCAAGTCTCTCAAGAAAGAAATCGAGGAAGATCTCAGAAAATGGAGAGATCTCCCATGTTCACAGATTGTCAGAATTAACATAATAACTAACCAGTACTCCCCCCCCCCCCCAGAGCTTGTGTCTCTAGTAGCATATGTAGCAGACATGGCCTAGTCATATATATATGCCATCTTGGTAGTAGAGGTAGAAAGTTATTTGATCTTTTAAGAGATTGTAGCTTTCATTTTACTAAGGATAATTCCATTATGTAAGTTGGCTCACATTTTTAAAAGCTAATTTTCATGTATGAATAGGATGTTTAAGTTAAGGATATGTGTGTGTGTGTGTGTGTGTATGTGTGTGTGTGTGTGTGTGTGTGTGTGTGTGTGTATCAGCAATTAATGAAAAAGGAGTTCATGAATTTGAAAGAGTGAGGAGGGCTATATGGGAGGACTCACATACAGTGTGCCCTCATCTTTTGTGGACAGGCTATGTAGTAGACCTCCAGCAGGGAATCAGTATGTTTATTTCTTCCCTGCATGATCCATCTTCTGGATGTGGATATGTTGTCTTTGTTTATCATACTAGTACCCCACTATCACATATAGACTTACCACATCTCTGGCATATCATAAATATATGCTGCATAGCAGTGATGCCAGGTTATATTAGAGCAATGGCTTGGCATTCATGAGCCTAACTTGTTTCACTGTGCATCCTATTTTGGAGATGCATCCCATCTTGAATCACTGTCTTTTGTATTGTTTCTTACAGTGAGTCCTTCGGTAGAATTCATAACCCACAGTAAAAATTAATGGGACCTGCAGACTTTATCTAGATAGAATCTCTGAGGCCCCAGAGCCCTTTACAGTGAAAGGAGGATTAATATATTCTGCACAAAACCTGAATAGAAGAAGGAGAGATGCCAGATAAAGAGATCAAGGGAAAAGGAGGCAGTTAAGCCAAGCCATGGCCACAAAAACAGACACATTGTTGTATAACAGGTATTTAATCTGTCTACTGGGTTGATATAAAAATATTTATCCTCCTCCCTACTATGGAGAGTGACTTTATGTGGGTCATATTGTTTCAAGTAACTTTTAAAATTTCAATTTTCACCAATGTCAATAACAAAATTGGTTGTAATAGAATGATGTTAAGTGGTGATGATTCGAAAAGTGCCATATTGGCTGTAGAGGCAGAAAATTATTTGATTTTTTAAGAATATGTAGCTTTAGCTCTTGACTCTAGCTGCATATGTATCAAAAGATGGCCTAGTCAGTCATCACTGGAAAGAGAGGCCCATTGTACTTGCAAACTTTATATGCCCCAGTACAGGGGAACGCCAGGGCCAAAAAGTGGGAGCGGGTGGGTAGGGGAGTGGGGGAGGGTATGGGGGACTTTTGAGATACCACTGGAAATGTAAATGAGGAAAATATCTAATTGAAAAAAAGAATATGTAGCTTTAATTTTACTAAGGATAATTACATTATGTAAGTTGGCTCACTTTTTTAAAAACTAATTTTCATGTATGAATAGAATGTTTAAGTTAGGGATCAAAAGAAATGGCATTAGTTGGACAGTTTAAATTACATTTGCTTCTTTATGTTATATCCTCTGTTTAGAGAATTTTACCTTCTAATATTACATGCTCTGTTTAGTGAATGACATCCCTCAGGGATTTCTTTGGAAGCAATGAAAACCTCTTAGAGTGAAAATAAACCCAGAGTAAAACAAATACCCATCATCAAAAAATGTCCTCAGTATCCCACTTCCCTCTTCAGCTGAGCACATAAGCAAGCTTCAGCAGGTCAGAGGCAGCCAATCTGACTTCCGACACAAGGGCTTATGTCTCACCTACACAAGAAGAAAAGAGCTCCCACATATATATGTACATACACACAGAGCTCATGTAAGCACACATTAACTGGTTTCCCCATGCAACATTATTGAGATGCAGCACATCGTAAAACACCACCATTTTTATTTTCTCTTGAATGGTGAATCCTTGGTTTTAATACATATCCCACAGTAAAAATTAATGCAGCCTGCAAATGCAACCTAGATTTATATACACATGTGTGACACATCTAGACATGTAAAACACATGTAAACATTGACAGAGATGAGATATAGACACAGATCTTACACACATGTAGACATAATAGCATATTAAGATGTAGAAAATGTGGTACATTTACACAATGGAGTACTACAGCTATTAAAGTACTATTAGTACTTTAAAGCTATTTAGTACTCAGCTATCAAAAATGACAAATTCATGAAGTTCTTAGGCAAATGGATGGAACTAGAAAATATCATCAAAAGTGAGGTAACCCAATCACAAAAGAACACATATGGTATGCACTCATTGATAAGTGGATATTAGCCAAGAAATTCGGAATACCCAAGATACAATTCACAGACCACATGAAGCTCAAGAAGAAGGAAAACCACAGTGTGGACACTTCAGTCTTTTTTAGAAAGGGAGATCAAAATACCTGTGGGAGGAGATACAGAGACAAAGTTTGGAGGAGAAACTGATGGAAAGGCCATCCAGTGACTGCCCCACCAGGGGATCCATCCCACATCCTAAACCCAGACACTATTGTGCATGACAACAAGTGCTTGATGACAGTAGCCTGATATAGCTGTCTCCTGAGAGTCTCTGCCAGTGTCTGACAAATACAGAAGTGGATGCTCACAGCCATCAATTGGAGTGAGCACAGTGTCCCCAATGAAGAAGCTAGAGAAAGGACCCAAGGACCTGAAGGTATTTGCAGCCCCATAGAAGGAACAACAATATGAACCAACCAGTACCCTCAGAGCTCCCAGGGACTAAGCAACCAACCAAAGAGTACACATGGAGGTACTCAAGGCTCCAGACACATATGTAGCAGAGGATGGCCTTGTGGGACATCAATGAGAGGAAAGGCCCTTGGCCTTGTGAAGGTTCTATGACCCAGTGTAAGGGAATACCAGGACTGGGAAGTGTGAGTAGGTTAGTGAACAGGGTGGGATGGGGGGGGGTGTTGGAAGAGAAATGAAGAAAGGGGATAAAATGTGAAATGTAAATAAAGAAAATACCTAATAAAAAAACAGAAAAACATTAATATTATTTAAAGATAGTTTTCCTTTCCATTGGAATTAGAAATACCAAAGTTCCATGCTGTAAGAATTGCTATGTGCAATGGTAATATAACCTTTAGCAAAATGGTTACCATTTCAATATAAAATGTATTCACTTTGAGATTCTTAACATGTAAGTGTAGATAGAATGAACGACAACAAAAAAGATATACACACACAGAGACACACACACATAGACAGACAGACAGACAGACAGACACACACACACACACACACACACACATATATATATATAATTACAATACATGAATAAGTAGACACACAAGTAGAAATTTATTTCCAAATGCATACCCATATAACACGAAAAATTTTGTATGTACACATAAACATAAACATATGTACATACATCCACATAAATATACATAGTACATATACATCCATCCATGTACACCTCTACATGAACACAAACAAAGCAAAACGAGCCAACCAAATAACAAATGCAGTGGTTGCAGAGATCCCTTAGGCTTGAAGAGATAGTGCAACCAGCTCAGTGTCAGCAGTGTCATGCAAGAGATCTGTGTGGTGACATCTTACCTGTCATGCAGACCTTGATAGAGAATCCCATCTGTGCCACAGTTTACATGTGTTTCTCTTCATTTCCCTTTAGTCTGGGAGTCAGTATAGGATATTTCTTTGGGAATGTATATATATGTTTGTTTGTTTTTTTCTCCAGCTGTGAAATGACAGTAAGCAAGTCATCTTGTAGAAATGTCCCTACATGTTGTTTTCTCAATAAGGGTTATGCAAACCCTCACTGGCAGCTAGCAGTCTTAGTGTTACAGATAAGGTTAATCCTGATCACCTGAGTAACCAACTGATAACTACTTATTTTTCACATAGCAACTTAGTAGAGGAGAGGAGTTGAGAGCTTATAAGTCTCCTTTCAATTTTTCATCTTATTTCCCTGTTGATGAACTTTAATAGGGACAGCCATATTCCCTATTTCACTTCTAATTCTTGAGACCTGGTCAAGTCACTTCATCTCGTTGAGACTTGGCTTCTGTCTTTAAAATGCACATGGTCATAGAATTGTGATGAAGTTGAAATGGCAACATTGGTTTAAAGCTGTGAACGGTATTTAACATGTATATATCCTCCTTTAGTATTAACATGTATATATCTTACTTTTGTTAGGTTAGCATACATACCTATTGTTAAACATTTGTCCTCCAAATTTTGTATCATATACATAATAGAGAATTCAGAAATATATACTGGAAATAAAATACTTAATAACTATAAAACTGTTAGCATTGTACAATGCTCTGGGTTGACAGCACGTATGGATGAGAGATCTAGAGGAACATTGGGTAGTGTTATAAGGAAGTGTCCCCAGCAAGGCCTCCTATGATGTGAATCAAGTATAGGTTTAAAATTTAAGAACTAACCACTGCATGCCTAAACCACTAGGATGGATGTTTCACCAAGTATTCTGCGTTATAAGAGGGAAACACATTCAGCTTTGACTGTCTTTGGTCATGTGACAGATATATGTGGAGTTCCTGGCACTAATAAGGAACATACATGAAAGAGTGGAAATGAGGAGTTTCTGCAGAAACAGCTTTCCTGGAGTGTTTGTCACCTCCCACATGGCAGAGATTGGGCAGACTCAGATCCAAATCTCTTGGTATGGGCACCCAGCTACTTTGTGAGCTTGTTCTCCCTTTCTGTTTGTGCAGGTGAGGAAATGTGAGAATGTTTGCAGATAACTTAGCTCAAAGAGGAGAGTGCTGCAGATTTGTTCTGAACCTGCCTTTTCTACTCTTAGTATGCAGTAATTCCATCACATCTATTTTTTTTAATTTGATATATTTTTGGTTTAGTCTTCATTGAACACTTCATTTTCTCTGCAGTATATTGTTAAATAGATGGATTATAGTTACTCAATTAATTGTTACTGATATATTCAAGGGATCTGAACTACTCAGATCTCTTTTATTTACCAGAAAGTATCTGATTCTGATGTCACAGAACTAAAATGAATTCAACTCTAAAGTTAGGACATACTAAACATGTGACTCTTTTTGGGACTGTCATGACTGGAAGTCATCCCTTCTCTCAGAATGCAAACATGTGTGCATGCGTACACACACACACACACACACACACACACAACATTATTTCTGACTAGAAAAATTTCAAGGCAAAACCTTTTGGCTATTAATAGAAAATAGTGTGATGATTATATTTACATTTCACTTGTTTAATGCATCATCAGAAACCATTGGTTTTACAGGGTTTCAGAAGATTGCCATTTTCTAAAGGGAAACATTGATCAGGTATGAGAAGAAGAGAAAGTGAAATGTCCCTTTTGAATAATTTATGCTACTCTTCTCTTTTATTCCAAGATTATTATGGTGATTACTAATTTGTCAGTCATGTAAAATTGTTATTCACATTTCTTTTTAGGGTCTAAAGCGCATCACTAATTCCTAAGCAGCAAACTACACTGTCTGAATTTCCACCTACGCAGTGTCAGTAAGATTTCATTTTTGGCCTTGCAAATGGAAAGCACAGCTTCACTAATTGGCTGGATGAAACAGCAATTCTAATACCTTAGCTATTCGGTCAATCTCTTCTCATTTCTCCAAAGGTCAGGAATATATACACACATGCAAATGTGTTTTTCACATTGGGAAAATAGATAGGTTAAAGTAATAGTGTAGTTAGAAACCTTAATTCTAATGAAAAGTTGCTAGTGAATAGTCCATACAACCTGCGAACAAGAGCAACATTACCAGGATGTAAAGCAGTGATTTGTGCCTTCAGGATCCATTTTATTATCTTTAACGTAATTGCTCTGGGAAGAATGAGAGTTTTAGATTAAAAAGCTTACTGCATTTCCCTGTGTAGACATCTGACAAACTCAATCTTTGTTTCCACTCTTAAAATTTGATTTATTTAGTTTACTTTTATGTTGATATATAATCTTAGTGTTTACCTGAAAATAATCAATGATAACCTTGGTGCGAATTTGTGCTAAATAACAACTTTCTCAGCTAGGGTTTATTAATTCTCAATATTTGTATTGTTTAAAAATATCATTCATTAACATGGGAATTTTATAAAGTGATTGTGCGATATTACACATTTATTTCCTGTGGGAATTTATTGCTGCCTGTCACTTGGTATAATAAATGCATTACCCATTCTCCATGAGTGTCCTACTCACCATCACTCACACTCATAACCCTCAGGTAGTGTTATACAGTATTCAATCGTTCAAAACTGCCCTGACAAAAGCCTGCTTTTGGTGAAAATTATTTTAAAATTGATTTTTCTTAATTTTTGTTTTTGTTTTTTGTTTGTTTGTTTGTTTTTTAAGACAGGGTATTTTTATTTAGCCTTAGCTATCCTGGAACTCACTCAGTAGACCAGGCTGACCTCATACTCTGAGACCTGCCTGTCTTAGCCTCCTGAGTGCTGAGATTAAAGATGTGTACCACTACCTCCCAGCTTTTTCTTAATTTCCAAGTTAACATAAAAGTATTGGTTTGGGTTATGTATTTAAATGACACATTATTATGCTTGCTCTTATTGGTCCTCACTCCCACTGCCATCCCCTGACTACCTTGCCCCCTATTACTGCTGTTATTCCTCATCTGGAATAACCTTCCCATGTGTATGCAGCTATACTCTCTTTTCCCAGTTCCTCACCCGTAAGATCTCTCTCTCTCTCTCTCCCTCTCCCTTTCTGTATTTACACACACACACACACACACACACACACACACACACACACACACATACAAGTTGAGGGTGCACCTCAGAGAAAGTACATGTAATATTTATCTTATTCTGGCTAATTTCACTTAACACTATGATGTACAGTTCAACCCATTTCCCTTCAAATGCTATACTTTCCAACTTCCTGATCAATGAGTACAAGTCAATTGTATATATTTACCACAATTTTGCCTTTTTATGCATTCATTTGTTGATGAACACCTAAGTTGATTCTATAACTTTCCTGTTGGGAATAGTCCTACAAAAGCAGAAATGTGCAAGTATTGCTGTGATGTGCAGACTTGCATTGCTTCAGACATACATCTAGGAGTAGAGCAGATCTATCAATTGTATGATGATTCTGCCCTTAGTGCTGCTGAGCCTTCATACAGATTAACATTTATATTCCATAAAACTGCATGCCAGGGTTACTCTTTCCTGCCTTGTTTGATGATGACACTCTCTGTCTTCTTTAAATCAAATGCCTTGCTCAACTTGTCCTCTTATGACCTTGTACCAGTTCTCAGGATAGCCATCAATACCCTGCAATTTAGAACATATCCATCCTCTCTTGAGTCCCTTGCATGGTGCCATCTTAATTTCCTTACAATTTTAATCACTCATTCCTAATTTCATTTGCTAATCCAGAATCTAATCGAAAAATTTAAACCTGAACATGACTTTCCAGACTCTACAAGTTAGTACCTACCCCATGTGGTTACAGAAAGCCTTAGGTAGGACCTTGGGATGCTAAGTCACTCATGAAAATGGAACCCTCATAGGTAAGATTAGTGCCCTTCTCAAAGTGGCCTGAGGAAATCTATTTGTCCCTTCTATCATGTGAGGATATAGCCAGAAATGGTCATTTTTGAAGAGTGAATCTGTTGTCAATTTGATTTTGAACTTCTTGGCCTCAATGACTCTAAGTACCCAGGGACTACTGTCAACTTGCAAATTAACAACCTAGGATATTGTTATATTAGCCTAAAGGACAATTAGGTGAAACCACACTTATATCAATTTAGCTGCTTCCAACTTTTTCTTATTCTTTAAAAGATATTTCAAACATATGCATGCTTTGTTTGCATGTATAATGTGAAGTATGTGCATGCCATGCTCATGGAGGCAGAAGAAAGAGAGTGTCAAATCCGATTGGACTCACAGGAGATTTTTGTGAGTCACCATGTGTGTGGTGGAGCCGGAATCCAGGATTTTTGCAACAGCAGCAAGTACTATTAACTGCTAAGCGATTTCTCCATCCTAAACTTGTTCTTATTCTTGGGGGTTTAATATATGCTACCAAATGCTAACCCCTATCAGAGGGTAAGGGATAGGAATTAGTAGTATGTTGCAAGAAACCCTGTGTTTGATACTCAGCACTGTATAAACTGGGCATGATGTAGCTTACCTGTAATCCAAGTACTTGAAAGGAATGATGTTTTTTGTTGATCAAGGTCATCCTAAGTTGCATAGTGAGTTCAAGGTCAGCATGTACTATATAGATCCCTATCTCAATAAATATTCAACAGATTTTTGACAAGATGAACATAAAAATTTGCCTTTAAAAAATCCATATTGTAAAGCAGAAATAGACAAAATAAAACATGACAAAAATAAGCAAATTATAAATATCAATCATTTTATCAAGAAAAAGAAAATAGGGATAACCACCAAAGTCAGTATTAAGTATTATACTAAAAAGGATATGTCTCCTTTACTTTTAATTTTCTTTTTCTTTCTTTTTTTTTTTGTGGTCAGTGATACCTTGTGCATCTCTCTTTGTGCCTCATTTTGGAAGGCTTGTATTGTATCTTAAGTTTGTTAGTTTGTGTGTGTGTGTGTGTGTGTGTTTGGTTTTGTTGTTATTGTTTGTTTTGTATTCTGTTCTATGAGTGTGAGCTCTGGACACTTTCCCTTCCATCTTACCTTGTACTTTAGTAGATAGTGACTGAGTTTATTAAGAACAGGCATAATTTAGGTCCCTTCTATGTTCCCACCTCGTGGAAGTAAACTGTAGGCTATGGAACTCAGGGTTAACACGCTTAGAACCCCAATCTGTGAAGAAAACCTGCTTTACATAAGTCATTCTCTACACTACCACCACCGGAAGATGCCATCTGGTAGGAGAGAGAAGGGTCTTTACAGCTCACCCACTTCCCACCATGTTAAAGCCAGCTCTGCTCTCTTGGGAGACAGCTGCTCCTGCTGGGCTTAGGAAGCCTTCCAGACTTGTGAGAGTAATCTTACAGACCTGAGCATCCATAGCAGAGCTTGCAAATGTGGTTCATGTTTCAAATTTGGTCCAAAGGCTGTTTATATTTTTAAAGGTTGCATAAAAAACAAAGACAGATTCATAACAGAGACCCTGAGTGGCTCACAAAGTCTAAAATATTTACTGTCTAACCCCTTGCAAAAAGTGCTGTGGTCCCTGAAAATGGAACATGAGTCCAGTAACCTAAAAAATTAAACAGCTAATACAATTTTGGAAGAATAGAATATATATGGATAAGTTATGATTCTGTTGAGTGAAGGCAGGTGATTTTGTGTTGGTGATGTTATAAGTATGGACTGTGTATGCACGCATTTGTCTTTATAGCTTTTAAAGACTCATTACCATGACCAATTTTTGCAGTTATGTAGTTAGCTCCTATCTCTGGGAAGAAAGCTAAACATTATTTAGGTTCCTTATCTCTTGCTATATTTTAAAGGATATTACATTCTTTTCTAGGCTTTTCTCTTTTATAGAGAAATATACATATATATGTATACACACACACACACACACACACACACACACACACACACATATCTTCATTACCAGGATGGAGGGCTTCAAGGTGTTGCTGTTTCAGCTGGATTTACATGGTCATGGGGTTATATGGACTCAGGTCAGGGCTGTTCACAAAGCCGTGGAAGCTTCAGGAAGCAGGTCTATTGGATGTAATTACCCACCTCTGAGGATCTTCTTTCCTGTGATATCAGGCATCTCGACAGTATTTTCTATGTTTAAGTTATTAATTGTATTTCTCAATAAGATCTGTAAATAGAGAAAATTGTTAAAGGGCTTAAATTATACTAGGTGTGGTGTGAAGGTCTACACTTAAGTTGCTGTTTCTAGACCTATGTAGATGGTGCTGATTCATTACTCCAAAATTTATTGTTCCTTGTGTATTTATGATCTAACTTTAGCCCAGAAACAGAGCTAGTATCGTTCTAAGAGAAGGCTCCATAGCTCCATAGTAGAAACTCTCAGGATCATTGGGCCCAAGATCCTTTCTTCTAGGAAATGTAGACCATGGCCCAAGATAGAAGGCCCCCCAAGTCAGCAAATGCTATCTACCTTGGTTTGGTTTTTATTGCTATTATAAAACCATAGGTAGAGCTACTTGGAAAGAAAGGAGTTTGTTTCAGGTTACATGTCCCAAGCATAGTCCATCATTAAGGGAAGTCAAAGCAGCAACTCAAGGCAGGAATGTGGGGTCAGGAACTGAAACCATTGAGGAGAGCTATTATTACCTTGGTCCTTATGGCTTTCTTAGCCTGCCTTCTCACAGAACCCAGGAATACCAGCTTAGAGTGCACTGCCCACTTTGACCAGGACCCTCTCACATCAATTGTTCATCAAGAAAATGACCTATGGGCTATTTTGATGGGGTGCATTTTCTCTACAGGTTTTACTGCTTTCAAAAATTACAATAACGTATATCAAGTTGACATAAAACTAGCAAGAACACACAAAAAAACTACATAAATGCAGAATGGAACTTAAAATGTGTGGAATGCACTGGCTGAGAAAGAAAGATGTTTGGCTACATTGTGATAGAAGCTGCAGATGCTTGCAAAGTTCCAAGGCTCCTAGGAATGAAAACAGTGTATCTAATGAAATCTTCTGCACTCACTCTAAAATTACACTTTGATGACAATTTGACTCTCTGTTCCCAGATTATTGATCTTGACAATAATACACTGCAGAGGCTGAAACCAAGAGGCCCTCTTCTCTTCCACCCCCTCCTTTTCCTCCTCCTATTCACCCCCCACCTCGTTTTTTCTTTGCTTTCTATCCTTCTTTCATGATCATTCATTTTCCTCTTTCATGTTTTCACTCTCCATTTCCCTTGTCTTCCTCCTTCTTTACACTTCCAAAATCCATTCCTCTGACTCTTTCTATTCCTTCTCTATGAATATCTTTCCTCTCTCCTCTTAAGAATGTACTGATTTCTGTAAAGTTTTGGTAACAGTGTATGCTAGGATAGCAGAATAATACTCTATTCTAGGATTTTAGGAGTGCTCCCCACCCCTCTCCTTTGTAAATATACAAAGGACACAAGGTTCATGTGTTTGTAGATAAACTATAGAGAAATCAGAATCATTAAGAACAAGGGCTTTTTTCTTCAACTGAAGACTTTGACACCTGATCAGCTTGAGGGCTGGGGTTGATTCTGTTGTTTGGGAATCTGGTGATCTTTTGCTAGTCTATGGAGACACGCAAATTCACTCAGAATACTGGACATAGTTTCTTAGTCAATAGAACTTATCCTTCTGAAAGAGGTCACATGTATATTTTGCACAAGAGATTGTTATTATGCTTATACAAATCTTTCTTTCTGAGGCCCAGATCCTTGATTGTCATTTCTCATTTAATAGAACCCATCCTTAAGCTTATGCAAACCTTTTCACTCTAGGCCTCTATCTTGGGCACTGTTCTTGGTCAAATGAACCCGTAATTTTGGAAAAGGTCACAGGTAATTTGCTAAGGAAATATCCTTTGCAAAGGAGTTTCAGTGTAGCTGTGACTAAGGTTTGGTAGTGATAATTATCATGAGAAAACTTTTTCCCAAAGTTTTATTTTGCTAAAAATGTAAAAAGTAAACTTCTTTGCATTAAGCTCCAGAAGTTTGAGCTGGCACCAGTTAACTAATTGAAGTTGAACTGAATATTCCTTCTTGCCTCTCTGCGGATCATTTTAGTGCAGGCAGTGATGCTTGCAGGGATCCCAGAACTATAGATTTGTATTAACTTAAAAAGTCTGTGATTTGTAAAGTTAACAGTATTGATTCTGAAGTGGCTTTGTGACAAAGATTCTTTAGATGATCACGTTTTTAATCAGAACTTCCTGAAACTTCTCAGCTGGTCTGCACACTGGTTAATAAAAGTCAATCTTGGTAAAGGTCCTTGTTTAGTCTTTTTTAGTAAGAATCTTTGAAACTTGGTAACCAACCATTATTATTCAAAATCACCCTGTATATCTAAAGGAGTTGCTCATTCTCTGTCATTCACCAGAAAATTTGTGATCTCCTTGGCCTTTCTTTCCTAAGAATTCTGCAGGGTTTATTACTTATACTGTCTCTTACCCTGAAGTTTTCTTTTAGCAAATTTTTATCCACTGATATTTGCAGTTGATCCCATTCTCTATCTGTCACTACAAAATTCCACTGTGGTGATCATTACACCTCTTCCTGTGGTGATCTTGGAACCTTGATTATATTATAATAAGTATCCTTGAATATTCTTTTCTTTGACACCTTCATTTCCAAATAATTTATATTAGTTATTTTCTTTACTACTGTGAAAGAACACCAGACAAGGGCACTTTAGTTCATAATTAAAAGGGATACAGACTATCGTGAGGGAAAACACTGACAGAGTATAAGCCATGTTTCCACATTGACTCCACACTCAGGAACCAGAGACAAATCAATGCTAGTGCTTACACAGTTCCATCTTTCTAGTCAGTCTTGTGTCTCAGACTATGAAATGGTGCCAATCATGCTCAGAGTAAGCCTTTCTTCCTCAATTAAGCCTTTCTGAAAGTACTCCCATAGAGGAATCAAGGTATCTATCTCCATAGAGATTCTAAATCTCACCAAGTTATCAGTCATACCTAACCATAAGGAAGGCTCTACAATGGTATAAGAATTCTTTGATTCAACACTAGAGAGAACATGAAATAGCCTTAATATTACATTCTGATTTTTCTAAACTTTACATACAAAGACAACAGAATTTCACCTCGATTGCTTTTTCCAGGTAAGTTATAGTTTCGTTTGTTTGTTTATTGTTTGTTTGTTTTAGTTTTCTTTGTTTGATATCAGGATTATATATCAAACCAGTACCACTCTTTTTTTTCTCAATCCTCAAGTAAAAATTAGCATGAAACTCAGTGATATGACAGACTCTTAGTTTGAAGTCGTGACTCATTTAGAACTGCTATTCTAAGTTGCATTTCCACTTTCTTCTTTCCATTGTTCAATCTGCTTTTCCTCATTTTTCTTCTCAATTCATATTTCTTTTACTTCCTATGAGACCAGAAAGTAGAAAATTTGTTTTATTCACATTTCATATTCTTCAATTGTATCACGGTATTCAATAAACTACAGTATCTAAAATGAAAGTCTATTCAGTGCGGCCTTCATGGTTCCAATTGAAAACATTTTCAACCACAATTCTGTTGAACTCTTCTTTTAAACATTTCCCTATTGTCTTAGTTAATGTTTTATTGCTGTCAAGAGACATCGTGACCATGACAACTTTTTTTTTTTTAAGACAGGGTTTCTCTGTGTAGCCCTGGCTGTCCTGGAACTCACTCTGTAGACCAGGCTGGCCTTGAGCTCAGAAATCTGCCTACCTCTGCCTCTAAGCGCTGGGATTAAAGGCGTGTGCCACCACTGCCTGGCCTAACCATGGCAATGCTTATAAAAGAAAATATTTAATGGAGGCTGGTATACAGTCCAGAGGTTTAGTCTATTTTTGTAATGGCAGGATCCATGATGACATTCAGGCAGACATGGTATTGGAGAGGTAACTGAGGATTCTACATCTGGATCTGTAGTCAACAGGAAGAGTGAACAAGCAACTGAACCTGTCTTGAGCTTCTGATACTTCACAGTCTATATATCCTCTGTGACACACTTCCTCCTACAAGGCCACACCTACTCCAATAAGGGTGCATTTACAATAATGTCACTCCCTATTATTGTATGGGGGCCATTTTCATTCCAACCACACCTGTAGTCACCACACTTTGGACACCCGATTTCTTTCATAATTCTTTGAATACTTTTTGGGTGATATTTGGGCTATAGAGAACTCTCTCAATATCTTTCCTGACTACCTTGTATAGCTTTGTGTCTAGTTTGCCTCATAGTCCCTTCTAGAATTTTTTATCCTGTTTATACTTTCATTTGTTTTCTTAATATTAATCTCTTCCAGTATAGAGTGAGCACCTAGTGGCCAGAAACATGTTAATCTTAAAAATTAGAGTTCTACTCATGACTTGATGCATAGAAGTTTTCTTAGTTAAAGTTTCGTTTGATATGGACACCATGACCATGGCAACTCTCACAAAGAAAACCATTTACTTGGAGCTGGCTTACAGTTTAAAGTTCATTATCATCATGGTGGGGAGCATGGCAGTGTGCAGGTAGACATCATGCTAGAGAAGGAGGTGAGTTCTACATCTTGATCCACAGGCAGCAGAAAAGAGACTTTGTACCACACTGAGTGTAGCTTGAGCATATAAGACCTCAAAGTCTGCCTCTAGAGTGACACACTTCCTCCAACAAGCCACATCTACTCCATTGATTCCATCCCTCCTAATAGTGCCACTTTCTGTGCCAAACATTCAAAAACATGAGTCTATGGGGTCACTCCTATTCGAATCACAACAGAAGTTCTCAAAATCTTTGTCAAATAAATGAAGGAAACTGGAAAAAAGAATACTTCTGATTGATTGCCAGTGTTCTTCAGAAAGATTCAGTCCTAAATATTTACAAAAGAAATCTGTGTGGCTAGTATATTCAAAGTTCATTTTATGGTTTTAAATTATTAATTTTATGTTATAATGCATTCTAATTATTTTTTTATTCTCACTCCTGTGGTCTCCTTCCCACTCTCATCAACACCCTCACTCTATATATTCCTGTAGGTTCCCTTTCCCATATTCATGTATTTTGCTTGTTGTTTTTTTAACACTGCTTATTTTAACCAGGCCTGTCTCCATGAACATGGGTATGTCACTGTACATCAGAATACATTGTTCTCACTGGTGGTTATACAAATGAAGACACAGATGCCCTTACCCATAGCCTCTACCATAGCCTATAGTTCCTCAGAAAGGGATAGAGTCCCCAAAACCAACCCCTTTCTCATCCACAAGTTACTGTTGACAGACCTAGTCTTCTGCAGGCAAGTGTAAGCAACCATAACTATCCTATGTTTATGGTTGTTTATGGTTGCTATGATCATAGTATGCCCAGAATATGGTATTATCTAATACACCCCACCCTGCTCTTGTATTCTTTCTATCATGTCCTCCAAGAGGTTCCTCAAACCTCAGTGGAAATGATATCTTTTTTACTTTAATTTTTCCAATTCCTATTTTTAATGATGTTTCTTAAATGCTTTAACATTTCTTATAACCCATCTCCCATCAGAGGACATGGTAGGGGTGGGCAGTGGACATTCTCAGAAAGGTTCACTGGAGCAACTTCAGTTTGTATTATCTTGAATTTAGCAGTTCAGTTCACAGGTTGGCAGGGGCAGCTTGATCCACTTGCAAACACTTCACAGGGACACCATGAGACACAGCCAGGACTCAGCTTCCTCTCAATCAGCATGAGGTACCCAGAAAGACACCAGGAAAAGTTCTTGGCTGTGCTTTTCTCAAGGAAGTGAAGGTCAGACAAGACTTGAGATGCACAAGAATTACACAGCTGTAAAAACAAGCCAAACTCTGTCTCCATTACTCCATTGAGTCCTATTTATACCCTTCAAAATCATGTGTCCTCCATATGCCTTGCCTCAGTACAGGTCTTGCTTCAGCACATGCATCCACTCAGTCTGAGTCCTATCAAATGTGGCAATATAAGGTGGACCAATGCATTTATGTTGTTAGCAAAGAATCCTTCATTATACCTCCTTTCACATATTTGTTTTAGCAGAATGTCCTCTCTCCTGTTTCTACTTCAGTTAAACTTTCCTTAGGGAATCTGCCTTAGCCTTTCACCTGTGTCCAGTTCAGGAAAACATTCCTTCCTGTGTTTGCCCCAGCAAAACATTATCCAACACAGCCAACTCTCCAAAGAACCCTTAAGTTTCTACTTCAGGTCTTGTCAACTTTTACTTATTCTAAGCATCTTAAGTAGTTTCCAGTCTTCGAATTTACCACTGTCCACTGTGATAAATCCTCTTTACAAAGGTTAACATCAGAACTTGTCTATGGGTATAAACATTTATTAGAATGTAGTTTTTCATCACGTCCATTTGCCTAAACAGTATTATTTTCCTCTATGTCCTATGATCTCTTCAGTTACATTCTTCTTTTCTTTTTCCCTTTTTCTCTTTTACATCAGATTTATAATACCATACACAGATTTTTCTCCCATAGAATGAGCTTCAGATCAAGTCTAGAGTGATTGGTAATCTTCACAGCATCCATGACACTTTTGTACCAGTAGCAGCTCTTTCTATCAGAATGGTATATATTTATGCAAGATACCTAGGTGAGTAAAATTGTTGGTGCACTGTTCTCTGGTAAACTTCAAACTACTCTCCAGCACTTTTGTATGCTTGTCAGCAGTGGGAATGAAGTAATCATGAAGTTTAGTGCCAGCTTGATTTCTCTATGTCCTGGAATCAATGTGTATAATGTTTTTAGATCTTAACTATCTATTTTATGTGAATAAAATAACAGATAGAATAACAGCAATGTTCTTTATTTTTGAGAGATATCTAGGGATTTCTTGACCATTGATTTACAAGGAGGTATTCCATGTCTCCTCTTGGCACTGAAAGTTTTGTTTGATTAATAATGGCTTATTGGATTGGTATTATTCACCTGTGTAGAGAGTTTAAATGCCCTCTTTTTAGCTATTTTAATATTAGCTTGTAGATTGATTTCTATACAACTTCTTACATCTTTATGCAGACACTTTGGAAGTCAGTTATGAAGTTTCTTAGAAAACTGAAAATAGATTTATATATGATACTATAGTGTAGCACTCCTGAACACATAACCAAAGGACTCCATAGCAGAGACATTTGCTCTTCCATCTTCACTGTTTCTCTATTCAAATTTATGAGGAAATTGAGTAGCATTGATGTTAACAAATTGATGAATAGATAATGGAAATGTTGCACGTGTACAAAATGAAATTTTATTCAGCTGCTAAAAGATGAAATTATGAAATCAGCAGGAAAATGAATAGATTAAACAGAATACTGAGTGAAGTAGTTCGGAGCCCAAAAGCCAAATGTCTCATGTTGTCTTCTACATGTGAATCACAGCTTCACTCTGCGTCATTTTGAAATTTACCTCAGGATATTTCTGGAGATTGGAAAGCTAGAAAGTTTCTTGGGAAATCTGGAGGGGGATAGAGAGTAGAACATAGACAAATTAAAGTAATAGACTACTGGTGGTGTCAGGTCTAAATGGAGAAACTGAGAGAGGGGGGATAGGACAAAGAAAGAAGTGAGGGATACCCCTAACTAAATTCTTTCCAAAAAGAAAATTCCATGGTCTTTGAGATATTTTGTGACCTCTAAAAACATATGATTGATTTTAGTTTCACTGTCAAATGTCTTAATAATATATGAATGAACAGACATAGTTTCTGGTCCCCACTGGAATAGTAAATGATGATTGATGATACTGAGAGGTCTTTAAGACAGTCTTTAATAAAGAATAATCTCTGTTATGCTCTTATGCAAGCATGGGTGCTAATGTCGCAGCGATTCATTTGTTCTACCCTTTGGCACCTCTACCCCTCACTGAATAGCTTTTTCCAATACTGATGTCTGAGTACAGATTTTTCAAAAGGGATGAAAGTACACTTATATTTAACCTAGTTTTTGAATCCAAGGTGTGATTCCTAAGAACAAAGGGGAAAAATACCACTTAGTACTGGAGTTGCATTTACCACATCATCTGTGCTTTTCTGTGGTCAGAGCTGGAGAGAAACGGTCCTTACTAAAACTTTTAACATTGGCAGAAACCACTTGAATCAGAACACTGGCTAGTGCACATTTTCAAAGAGAATCTATTTCCAGTCAGAATCCAACTCTGCCCCGCCCCAACCACTGATAATGTGCAATTATCTTCCACTTATCCAACTGCCATCATCCACTGCACCATGCTTTCCAATCTTTTGACATTTAAGTCCATTTCAAACCCCCTCACAATTTCTCATGATTTAATTAAGTCTAGTTGTATAGTAAGTTACTCTTTTCAATGTTTTAAAAATAGTAGTTATGTTTGTGAGTATTCATACTTCTTTATAAACATTTTATAGAACAGCATTCTTGGTAAATCTGCAGATCAGTTTTACTAATGATTTCTCAGAGCCATGCTATTAAACTGTCAAAGCAACTCAAAAGCCATATTGCCATAAAAATACACATTTTTATTATTCACTAATGATAATCTCTTGACCTATTAAAAATGTCTTAGTTTTGTTCCACTATTTTGTTGTTGGTCATTAATATAAAAGTATCCTTCACTTATTTTTAAAATTTATGAATCTTTCATTTGATTAAATATCTACTATGTGATATTTTGTAATAGTTTGATACATTTTTGGAAGTAAAATACATGAAAAACATCTTATATATTGAGCCTGGGAAGTGGCTCAGGGGATGAAAGCTCTTTCACACCCATGCATCAAGCCAGCCATGTTTTCTGGTGTCTGTAATCATGATGTATGAGGCCAGAGACAAGGCTATCCTGAGATCTCACTAGATAGCTGTCAAGTCACCTAACCAAAATGTCAATCTGCAGATGCAGTGAGGGTCTTGTCTTGAGAAACAGATGAAGAGTGATAGAAGAAATTTCCTGACATTCTCCTCAGGCCTCTTCATGAGTACACAGGGATGGATACATGTACGCATATGTGTACATGGACAAACACACACAAATTCAGATAACTTCTTTTGTTTACTTACCATTATTTAGTTTCTGATTCTTTTTGATATTTTCCTGTATATAAGAAATTTTAATTTCTATACACTGACACTGTATTGTTAGTAACAAAAATTAAAAATAAGTTCATGGGGGGCTAAAAGTGTACCACAGGGGAAGAATGAATATGCAGCATGGTAGACATCTTATTTTTGGTAATTTATATACATATAATAAATATATGAATGTAAAATATGTGTATGGGAAACATATTTAACAAAAATCTGGTTTGATTATTATAATGATTTTAAAGAAACAATCCCAAACAGTATAATAACATTGAATTTTAATATATATCATGTAAAATATATATTTGAGTACATATTTAAAACATGTATGGTCCCCTTATTGGGATAGTACTCCTAAAGATACTAACTTTTCTTCTCTCACAGTTATGAATTGCCAATAGTTTCTTGGTTAGGGGTGGAACTATAATGCCCACCTCCCCTCTCCTTGCTGGAATTTGGTGTCTTGGGATTGCATAGATTTTGTGTGCATGCTCGCACAATCTGTGAGTTCTTTTGTTGTTGTTGTTTTGTTTTTGTTTTGTTTTTTCAAAACAGGGTCTCTCTATACAACCCTGGATGTCCTGGAATTCACTTTGTAGACCAGGCTGGCCTTGAACTCAGAAATCCACATGCCTCTGCCTCCCAACTGCTGGGATTAAAGGCTTGCACCACTAGCCAGCAATCTGTGAGTTCTTATGTGCACCTGTCCTACTGTGTCTGGGATACACTGTTTCCTCGAAGTTCTCTATAACTTCTGGGTCTGACAGCCTCCACACACACACCCCATCTCCAACCACAAAGATCCCAATGCTTGAAGGACTGTGTGAGATACAGTTGTCTCATTTTAAGGCTGAATATTTTATAGTATCTTCTGTGAACCTTGGCTAACTGTGGATTTCTGTGCTAACCATCATCCTACTATAAATAGAAGAGTCTGTGGTGAGGACTGAGTGATGTTTTATAGATATAATGATAAATCAGTAGCATTAGTTTAATACTCTATTTAGCAGAATGGCAGTAGTAGGTTCTCCCTTGGGATTTATCCATAGATTCTTGGACTGACAATGGCGTCAGTTATTACTTTTATCTTGTGGGGTAGTACTTCAATCCATTTAACAAGCATTTGGTTTCTCCCATGATGTTTCTGCCACTGTTACACTAGTTAACATGTCCTTTTGATGACAGTCAATTTTTGCAATTTGCAAGTTTCACATCTGGGTACATTTGACAATTACTTTTCTTCTCTGTCAACTTATGCAAGACCCCCTAGCATTATAAAATCTAATCAATAGGTTCAAAATATATCATCAAAAGGTCTAATAAATAGGTTGCTTAGAGTTTTCTTCTTCTCTTTTTACCTTTTATTAAAGAATTATATTTGCCAAAGAATTTGGTATAATTACCAGAGTTACATCATAAGACACAACAAATGCTTTAATTAAATCTGCTGTACTTTTTGCTTAGAGGTACCTTTAAAATCTGATGCAGCTTAAAAACAGAAATTAATTCAAATAGAAATTGACCATCATAAATTTTTAAATAAGACAGTTCTGTCAAAATTTTGGCACTTCAGATTTAGCATTTTTAGTTTTGAAATATTTCATGAAATCTATTCAATTTCCTTTGACTTGGTCAGCAAGACAAATCATACTTAAGTCTGTCAGAAAAAGTTTGCCTTTATTTTTCAATTCAATAAATATGTTAACACTCCTCCCTGTGACAGCCATCTCACTTCAGAGTTTGAAGATGTTAAAGAGTAGAACCTTGACAAGTTTGGCTCCATTGTAAAATAAGGCACGCCACATTCAATATTTCTTACTGATAACAATTTCTTTGTCCACATGAATCTTGATATAAAAAACATTGAATTTTTGACACAGTAAAGGAATAGATACACTAGGCTAGTATATTAAATAAAATATTTAATTGGCTCAAATACTCTGCAGTACTGCTGTATACTGAAGTTTTGCAAAAACAATGAAAAGAGAAAAGGAATGTTAGAACTATGATATCTCTATTAAAACCCTGAAGAATGATGCTTAGACTTCATTTGTTCTTTGTTTGGCTTTTGAAAGGCCTTAAAGCAATGCAATGTTAGACAGAGATAAAGCAGAAGGAGGGCACCTTGAACTGGGCTGACCATAGTGATACAATGATAAATATTTCACAGTGGACTGAAAAATGCAAGTTGTCTATAAATTCATTAGTTTATTATGAGGATGCTAGTGAGGTTGCCCAGTGGTTAAGAACTCTTATGGTTTCTGGCTTTTTATTTTTTTTTTTTGTCTTTTGAGCTTTGTTTGTCTTATTTTGTATTTGTTTTTGTTTTTTTTGTCAACTTGGTACATGCTCTAGTCATTTGAGGAGAGGAAATCTCAAAGTGAGAAAACTGGTCTATAGGCAAACCTATGGAGCATTTTCTTGGATGATAATTGATGTGGGAGAACCCAACTAACTGTTAGTGGTGCCATCTCTAAGAATCAATCATGAATTGTATAAAATAGCAAGCTGAGCAGCCAGGAGGACCACGCCAATTAGCAGAATTCTTTCATGGTGATTGCTTCAGTTATTGGTTTACGGGATTTTGCCTTGAAATTCTCCCCTGATTTCTCCAAAGGGCAGACTATAAATTGTAAGCTGAAGTGAACCCTTTTCTCTTCAAATTGATTTTGGTCATGTAATGAAAACACAAATTGAGACAGTAATTAATACTAAGGTAGTGCTGTGACCATCTATTTTTGGAACGACTATGCAAAGAGTTTGGAATTTTGGGCTAGGAAAGCCAGTAGGTACTCAGAATTCAATGAGTTGTTGTAGGATCCTAGAAGATGAGAATGATGAGAAAAAAATGCAGAGGATGCAGCCTAACCATGTAACAAATCAGAGGGAATTTTCAAGGGTTCCTCAATGACTGTTAGGGCTGCTAATATGATATTTTGCATTGAGAATACATGGTTTCTGGTCATCAGTGAGTGAAAAATCAGTTTTACTTAAGAAGAGACCAGCATCACTTACACAACACTCTTACTATAATGGAACTATAGACACTGGTCATTGAGTGTGGAAAAATGAACTGTGATGAAAAGAGGGTAACAACAATGAGGCAAAATATTCCAAGAGGGCTTCCACCAGGGCAGCATGCAGAGATCGTCCTACCTTGCATATCTCTACCTTGTGCTGGCCTCTAGACTTGGTCATGTGAGACCTTTTCTCAAGGCACAGATTTAACACAGAAGATGGAAACAAATAGAGTTAGTCATATTGAATTTACTTAGATGTAAGAAGACAAATATCATACTTATTCTCACTTTTTTGGTTTGTAGACTTTATATAAATACATATAATATATATATATATATATATATATATATATATATGCATAATTAGAGAAGGAAAGAGACTAATGGGAGCAGGGGAAGGGAAGGTGAAGGGGATTTAGATGAGGATATGTTTCAAGTAAATGCTCTTCCATAACCAAATACCATATATACTGAACATACCCTATTT
The DNA here is from genome assembly GCF_978045245.1 of Mus caroli. Taxonomy (NCBI): domain Eukaryota; kingdom Metazoa; phylum Chordata; class Mammalia; order Rodentia; family Muridae; genus Mus; species Mus caroli. Next base: position 119,764,795 of record NW_028227258.1, on the reverse strand, counting down.
GGCATATATATATATATATATATATATATATATATATATATATATATATATATATGCCTAATTGTTCTTTTCTAAAATGAAAGGCTTGGCTAAACAAAGTTCCTATTAATAGGATAAAGACATGTTTTAAAACTAGGAGAGAAATCTTAGTAAATCACATGTCTGGCAAAGGAGAAAATATCTAAAATTTATATGTATTTAACTCTCGGGACTCAGGAATAACACTCAAATACTTAAATTGGAGATGACAGATGCATGTACACATTACCATTTGACCTGTTAGTTTTTACTTTGTTGTGTATTCCAGAGATACAAAGCTTATGCTTATATAAAACCTATATATTTGTGTGTACTACCTAATAGTAAAATAATAGTCAAGTACAGACAGATGCAAGAGTCCACAGTCTTTTCCTTTGGGGAAAAACTAACAAGTAAATATAAAAGGAAAAATACAATAATTGGACTGGTAACATAAACTGTAAAATCTTAAGAAACACTCTTAACAAAAAGTATATAAGACCTACTAGAAATCTGCTGACAAGCATTAAAAGAACATAAATTTGTTGGAAAAATATTTTGTGTCCTTGACTGTATTGGAATTCTTAATTGATGGAAAGACTTTTATGCTTTTGGATAAGATCAATTTTTTTAAAATAAAATAAAATAAGATTCAATTTTCACAAAAGTAAGCTACTGGGTTTGGTTGATGTTTCCAAGAGATATTTTCTGTAATCCGATTTTATTATTCATTCAAAGAAATAACCAAAGACATTTGTAAAAGAACGTTAAAGGAATATTTCTTACACATTTTCAGGTATTTAAAAAATATGGTCCTACATGTCCAACAGATGGTAATTGCTATTATTTGATACCTGCTTCAGAACAATAAGACGTATACAATTTTCTAAGAGTTACATGTTTCTAATTCTAATGCTAGATTAGGTTATACACATACTAGTTGAGTGATGGTGATATTAACTAAAGACGATGCACACCATTTGGTGCAACAGACTAAGAAAGAGATACATGGAATCTCCATCTTTAATGGTGGCTCTTTCCACTAGAGAAGGTCATTGTTGAAAAACACATGTGATGAAAATTGTTTCCCCAACTTCACATTTACATTAAAAATGCAACACATTGGACAGCCATTTGGTGTGACACACACACACACACACACACACACACACACACACACACACACACACACCTGCATATGAAGCAACAGAGGAATGAAGAGGACATAAATTTGAAAGAGAGCAGGAGATCCATTAGGAAGTCGAAGGGATGAAAGGGATGAGGTAAATGACATAAATTTAATCTCAAAATATAAAATATTTAAAAACCCAATGTAGATTTGATTGTTGTATGTATAAAGTATAGGATGAAAGTTTTATAATTATGGTTAGAACAGAGAAGGTGCTTCATAATTCTACTTTCAAGGAGCTGTTTTTATAACAGACTTAACATCTTCAAAATACAAAAGAGTCATGTTTCAGGAATAATTATCATTTGCAATGCATGCTGCAGACAGATAATTTAACTATTGTTGGCTTTGATTTTGATTTTTTTCTTTAATTTATCTTATTTCCATAGTTCTATCAAGAGGTTTCAGTATCATTTGGAAAGTGAAAATAAAACAAATTTTTTTTTTAAATATTTTTTATTACATCTTTTCCTCAATTACATTTCCAATTCTATCCCAAAAGTCCCCCATACCCTCCCCCCTACTTCCCTACCCACCCATTCCCATTTTTTGGCCCTGGCGTTACCCTGTACTGGGGCATATAAAGTTTGCATGTCCAATGGGCCTCTCTTTCCAGTGATGGCCGACTAGGCCATCTTTTGATACATATGAGGCTAGAGTCAAGAGCTCCGGGGTACTGGTTAGTTCATAATATTGTTCCACCCATAGGGTTGCGGATCCCTTCAGCTCCTTGGGTACTTTCTCTATCTCCTCCATTGGGGGCCCTGTGATCCATTCACTAGCTGACTGTGAGCATCCACTTCTGTGTTTGCCAGGCCCTGGCATAGTCTCACAAGAGACAGCTATATCTGGGTCCTTTCAGCAAAATCTTGCTAGTGAATGCAATGGTGTCAGCGTTTGGATGCTGATCATGGGATGGATCTCTGGATATGGCAGTCTCTAGATGGTCCATCCTTTCGTCACAGCTCCAAACTTTGTTGCTGTATCTCCTTCCATGGGTGTTCTGTTCCCAATTCTAAGGAGGGGCATAGTGTCCACACTTCAGTCTTCATTCTTCTTGAATTTCATGTGTTTAGCAAACTATATCTTATATCTTGGGTATCCTAAGTTTTGGGCTAATATCCACTTATCAGTGAGTGCATATTGTGTGAGTTCCTTTGTGATTGTGTTACCTCACTCAGGATGATGCCCTCCAGGTTCATCCATTTGGCTATGAATTTCATAAATTCATTCTTTTTAATAGCTGTGACAGACAAGTAGACCAATGGAATAGAATTGAAAATCCAGAAATGAACCCACACACCTATGGTCACTTGATCTTCGACAAGGAAGCTCAAACCATCCAGTGGAAGAAAGACAGCATCTTCAACAAATGGTGCTGGCACAACTGGTTGTTATCATGTAGAATAATGCGAATTGATCCATTCCTATCTCCTTGTACTAAGGTCAAATCTAAGTGGATCAAGGAACTTCACATAAAACCAGAGACACTGAAACTTATAGAGGAGAAAGTGGGGAAAAGCCTTGAAGATATGGGCACAGGGGAAAGATTCCTGAATAGAACAGCAATGGCTTGTGCTGTAAGATCGAGAATTGACAAATGGGACCTCATGAAACTGCAAAGCTTCTGCAAGGCAAAAGACACGGTCAATAAGACAAAAAGACCACCAACAGATTGGGAAAGGATCTTTACCTATCCTAAATCAGATAGGGGACTAATATCCAATATATAAAAAGAACTCAAGAAGGTGGACTCCAGAAAATCAAATAACCCCATTAAAAAATAGGGTATAGAGCTAAACAATGAATTCTCAACTGAGGAATACCAAAGAGCTGAGGAGCACTTGAAAAAATGTTCAACATCCGTAATCATCAGGGAAATGCAAATCAAAACAACCCTGAGATTCCACCTCACACCAGTCAGAATGGCTAAGATCAAAAATTCAGGTGACAGCAGATGCTGGCGAGGATGTGGAGAAAGAGGAACACTCCTCCATTGTTGGTGGGATTGCAAGCTTGAACAACCACTCTGGAAATCAGTTTGGCGGTTCCTTAGAAAATTGGACATAGTACTACCGGAGGATCCAGCAATACCTGTCCTGGGCATATATCCAGAAGATGTCCCAACCGGTAAGAAGGACACATGCTCCACTATGTTCAGCCCTATTTATAATAGCCAGAAGCTGGAAAGTACCCAGATGCCCCTCAACAGAGGAATGGATACAGAAAATGTGGTACATTTACATAAAACAAATTTCTAAAGCAGGATAATGACAGCCTTGATTGTGGAATGACTAAATATTTTATAGATAAAAATACTAAGCTATAAAATGATATATTTATATATCAGAGGTAAAATAAAAGGTAATTTCACTTTTTATGTAGTTCCATTTTTATTGTAAGAAGTATTCATTCACTTTAAAAGTTTGATATTAATTTTTATTAATTTTTGAAATTTTTTTCCAAAGTATTGTCCCTCCATCAACTCTTCAAATATACATACTTACTTCCCCATTCAATGTATTTTCTCACCATCAAGTTCAGTTAATATTGTCCAGTTACTCTTGAGAGTTGCAACCTCCCTGGTGTGTAGTTGATCTACTATTTTGTCATTACTTGACAATTTACAAATAAACTGCATAAAAGATAACATTATCAACAAATGGTGATGTTCAAGCTGGATAGGCACATGTAAAACAAGAGAAGATTCTTGCCTCTTACCCTCAACAAAGCTCAACTCTAAACGGACCGAGAAATTCTGAATAAGACATGATCACAATAGTAAAGAAAGAAAGGGCGACACTTGAACTTTCAGGCACAAGAAAAGCCTTTTTGAACAAGATCCACGCAGCTCAGGCATTTAGATCAACATTAAGCAAGAAAAAAGTTTCTGCACAGTAAAGGGCAGCATTATTCATGGGCGGAGGCAGCCAACAGATTGAGGTACAAAAATCTTTACCAGCTGTAAACTTGATGGAGGGTTTGTATCTGGAATATACAAAGAACGTAAAAATATTCACACATTTAAAACTAACTTAAACTTTCAGAAATTAATAATATCAGCAAAATCTTGCTGGCATATGCAATAGTGTCTGCGTTTGGTGGCTGATTATGGGATGGATCCCTGGGTAGAGCAGTCTCTGGATGATCCATTCTTTCATCTCAGCTCCAAACTTTGTCTCAAGTAACTCCTTCTAAGGGTATTTTGTTCCCTATTCTAAGGAGGGATGAGGGAAATGCCAGGACCAAGAAGTGGGAGTGGGTGGGTAGGGGCGCAGGACGCAGGGAGGGTATAGGGGACTTTGGGGATAGCATTTGAAATGTAAATGAAGAAAATATCTAATAAAAAATTGAAAAAAAAAGAAAGTAATAATATCACCCGTGTCCAGATTTCTTCACTGACTATTCCTCGTGCTTCCTTCTTTGTATGTTTAAGACTTTGGTACCACCTCCACACAGACTCCACCCTGAACAAGATGAAGAGTTATTTTGATACAGGCTGGGATTGAGTTGTCAGTTTTGGTGGTTTTTTTTTTTTTTTTTTTTTTTTTTTTTCTGCCAGAAATATTTCCAAGTCTATTGAGAGTTGGGCAAGACCCGCAGAAATCCATGTACATACGGATTTCCTCTTCCTGGTGCCTTTCTTTGAATCATTTGCCACTTCTTTTACTTCTCATGGCTTCTGCCTTTAATAGGCTAGGCTCCCTACCTTTAAGTCCAAAGAGCCACAGAACCATTTCTTTGGGACCCAGAGATGGTGCGTGTGTCTGATTTTCTTCATTCATTGGAGATTTCATCCCTATTAGTGCATTGAAGTCTCCATCTTAGCTCCTTCGAGCAATTATTGCCTGTTTGATCAAATCCACCATTCAGACAGATTTTGGAATTCTACCTCACAGACTGTTGTGCCCTCTCCCAGAGCTTTGGTAGCTTCTCTCTGGAGCTGCCTCGTGCTAGCTCAGCTTCTTTGCTTGGTCAACCAAGGTCTGGAGCCTATGTGTTTGCCACCAGTTCTCTCCTTATGCATTTCACATTGCTTCATTTTCACAGAGGCTGGCATTTGTAGATGGCATTTCTGCAAGATGCTCAGAGGTCAGTAACTTTTAGAGTTCTTATACAATATTTGCTTTCCCCTAGATTGAAACTCATTTTATGAAGCTCTCTCCTGAAGCTACAAGCTTCACTGGCTTCTGGAAATGCCCCCTGCCTTGGATCCCTGAAACAAAGCCTTAGATGTCAGAGTTGGGTTGTACAAAGTGTTGAGCTACCCCTGTGGCTTTTCTATAGTGTTAGACATGCCCTTCTTTAAGGCCCAGTTAGCCACTGTTTGTAGCGTGCCAGCCTCTGTATCTGGCCAGGATTTTAATGCAGGCTGCAGTAGATGAGCTTCAGCATGACCACTTTTGAAGTATATCAACAAAGGCACTAAGAACACTAGGCATCTTTTATGCATTTTGAGCCCCCTTTCTGTTCAAGACAAGCTTTATTCAATAAATAAGTAGTACGATGTAAGTAATATAATACATTTTCTCTAATCACTACAATTACTGAAATACTAGACATTGAATATTATTTCAGCCTTTGGTATTTTTGGATTGATATCAATGCTGATAAAATGGGCATTAAATTTTAATAATGTTCACACTTAGAAATTGGTATTAATAGTTTGAACTGGCTATGCTTTCAGGTTTATCCATAGTCTACAACATTACACTCTCATTCTATTTCTTTTTAATTATGTTGTTTTATGCTAGACACAAAGCTGCATCATGTATCTGTCTTTTCTCAATAGATTGTAATTCCTTATCAGGAATGTGTGTCAGTGTACTCTGTCCACTGTTCTTGTTCAATTGATGATCCACTTAGCAAGCTGAATAAGAGGCAAAGTGAGGTAATTTAAGCTGTGTGACTAAATGCAACTGGCTTGGGTTTCCTTAGGGTTATATATATTTATTTAACAAATATATATTAAACATCTACTAAATGCCAGACAATGGTTTACATTCAAAGCTTTCATGGGGGAAAATTTTATATTGAATTGAAGCCAAGGTACTTTTCATAGGAAATAAATCAAACTAAAGCAAAAAGTGTTAGCATCCTCTGCCTTTTCACGGCATATCCAAGATCTCTCTTATTACACCATTGCTATGGAAAAGTGCATCCCAAGTAGTAACCAACTTTTAAGTGTATTCTTGGCTTTCAGTCTGTTTAAATTGAAAGCTGTTTCCCCATGACCCCTTTTAACATCTTGAAGAAGATGCTATGGCAGCTTATAAATCTCAGTTAACAATCAGAACTATAAGAAAGGTAATTTAATCCTTGCCTTAAATCATTTTTGACATTTCTCTTTCCTTACAAATCATAGAGGAAAAACAATGGAAGGCTTAGAAATTAATTATAGGCTATCATAGCAAACAAGCCTTAATAGTTTTTCTAAATTTTAAATCAGTCAAACGTAATTACATTAAATGGTGCTTACCCTGGAGCAAGGCAGAAGCTACAATAAGGGTGGCACCCATTGAATTGCTTAGGTGGTGGATGATGAACCTCAGTAGGTGATAGAATCTGCTGTTGTTGATGATATTATTCATTATCACACAGAAGGAGCACATCTACCCTCAGAAATGCTGACCATCTGTCTTCAAATATGTTCATCTATTCACCATAATATAACATCTCCTTTCTGCACCCCCTAATTTGGTAACTGTATCCATTTTTAAGCTCAGTGGCAAGAGTTTCTGTACTCATAAAATGAGTCATTTATCAACTCCTAGAAGATAGCTCTTGACAGAAGATTTTAAACATTCTTAGCATTTAACAATAACAATGCATCTGTATTTTGTGTTTTAATCTTTGCTCTTTGATTTTCTTTGTAAATTATATCTGCCTATATTATAACATGCTTTTGGATTCATACAAATTTGAGCTTGTTTTTCATTTTTAGCTATTGTCTTCATTTACATTTCCAGTGCTATCCCAAAAGTCCCCCATACCCTCCCCACTCCCACTTCTTGGCCCTGGTGTTCCCCTGTATTGGGGCATATAAAGTTTGCACGACCAATGGGCCTCTCTTTCCACTGATGGCCAACTAGGCTATCTTCTGATACATGTGCAGCTAGAGACATGAGCTCCAGGGGGTACTGGTTAGTTCATATTGTTGTTCTACCTATAGGGTTGCAGTTCCCTTTAGCTCCTTGGGTACTTTCTTTAGCTTCTCCATTGGGGGCCCTGTGATCTAGCCAATACCTGACTGTGAACATCCACTTCTGTGTTTGCTAGGCCCCGGCATAGTCTCACAAGAGACAGCTATATCAGGGTCCTTTCAGCAAAATCTTGCTAGTGTATGCAATGGTGTCAGTGTTTGGAGACTTATTATGGGATGGATCCCCAGATATGGCAGTCTCTAGATGGTCCATCCTTTCGTCTCACTGATCTTGTTTATTACAGTCAGTTTATCTAGTTTTCTATTTCATAAGAAGACAGAAGAAGAACTTTAATCACTGTATGTCTAGAAGAAAAGCAGCAGAAATATCTAGTGTCTTTTCCTACCTTGGAAAACTTCATATCTTCAGATGGTATATACACCCCTTTCCACTACTTACCTCTGCCATTTAGGAGCCTTGCCTTCCATCCTGCTGGAAAAAAAGGCACTAGGTCTTGAGAACATCGTATGTTTAGACTCAGAGCATGCTTGTTTCCATTTGTTTCATGTGACCTGCATACAAAACCAACTGTAGTGATAGGATTTGTCCTTCCTGGGTGTTAGAAAGGTATCTTTGATCTCCAAAAGCATGTGCAGTATAGGCAAAGTGGTTCCTCTGACCTGTGCTTCCAAACTCATCTTGGAAAACTCAATCTTTTGGGGACTCTACTTCAAATTAGTTTGTAGTTTTAGAACTCCTGGACTCAAAATGTACTTAGGAATAAGTCAGGTTTTTGGATGATTTTTTTTTATATTGCTTCTGAGCACTTTTTCTTCTGACCAAGATTCTAAAAATCTCCAAAAATATGCTCTAGAAGAGACTATATTATTATGATTGGCAGATATTTTGAGTTACAAAGTATAATTTTAATTTCGACAAGAACCACCACATGTAGTTATTGATTTGAAACCTGCGCATAAAGCCCTCTGTGATGGAGTACTGACTGTCTTCCAAACATCTGTTTTCCCTTGTTGCCCTTTGCTGGTTCCCAGCATGTAGCAGGTACACAGTTTGGACAAAATTCACTCAAACTTAATTGTCAGTCTCAGGATTCCTAATCCAATAGTTACTTCAGGGTTAGGAGATATTACTTTGGATAATTTTTATTTATTTACTTATTTATTATTAATTTTTAATTTTTTTAAATTAAGTATTTTCCTCATTTACATTTCCAATGCTACCCCAAAAGTCCACTATACCATCCCCCCCCACTCCCCTACCCCCCCACTCCTACTTCTTGGGCCTGGCGTTCCCCTGTACTGAGGCATATAAAGTTTGCACGACCAATGGGCCTCTCTTTCCACTGATGGCCAGCTAGGCCATCTTCTGATTCATATGCAGCTAGAGAAACGAGCCCGGGGTGGGGGTGGGGGGTGGGGAGGAGGGGGTACTGGTTAGTTCATATTGTTGTTCCACCTATAGGGTTGCAGATCCCTTTACCTCCTTGGGTACTTTCTCCATTGGGGGCCCTGTGATCCATCCAATAGCTGACTGTGAGCATCCACTTCTGTTTGCTAGGCCCCTGCATAGTCTTAAAAGAGGCAGCTATATCAGGGTCCTTTCAGCAAAATCTTGCTAGTGTATGCAATGGTGTCTGCGTTGGGAGGCTGATTATGGAATGGATCCCCTGATATGGTAGTTTCTAGATGGTCCATCCTTTCATCTCAGCTCCAAACTTTGTCTCTGTAACTCCTTCCATGGGTGTTTTGTTCCTAATTCTAAGAAGGGGCAAAGTGTCCACACTTGGGTTTTCATTCTTCTTGAGTTTCGTGTGCTTGTATCTTGTATCTTGGGTATTCTAAGTTTCTAGGCTAATATCCACTTATCAGTGAGTACATATCATGTGAGTTCTTTTGTGATTGGGTTACCTCACTCAGGATGATGCCCTTCAGGTCCATTGATTTGCCTAGGAATTTCATAAATTCATTCTTTTTAATAGCTAAGTAGTACTCCTTGTGTAAATGTACCACATTTTCTGTATCCATTCCTCTGTTGAAGGGCATCTGGGTTCTTTCCAGCTTCTGGCTATTATAAATAAGGCTACTATGAACATAGTGGAGCATGTGTCCTTCTTACTGGTTGGAACATCTTCTGGATATATGCCCAGGAGAGGTATTGCGGCATCCTCCAGTAGTACTATGTCCAATTTTCTGAAGAACCGCCAGACTGATTTCCAGAGTGGTTGTTCAAGCTTGCAATCCCACCAACAATGGAGGAGTGTTCCTCTTTCTCCACATCCTTGCCAGCATCTGCTGTCGCCTGAATTTTTGATCTTAGCCATTCTGACTGGTGTGGGATGGAATCTCAGGGTTCTTTTGATTTGCATTTCCGTGATGATTAAGGATGATGAACATTTTTTCAGGTGTTTCTCAGCCATTCTCTATTCCTCAGGTGAGCATTCTTTGTTTAGCTCTGAGCCCCATATTACCCCATTTTAATGGGGTAATCTGATTTTCTGGAGTCCACCTTCTTCAGTTATATATATATCTGATTTAGGATAGGTAAAGATCCTTTCCCAGTCTGTTGGTAGCCTTTTTGTCTTATTGACAGTGTCTTTTGACTTACAGAAGCTTTGCAATTTTATGAGGTCTCATTTGTAAATTCTCCATCTTACAGCACAAGCTATTGCTGTTCTATTCAGGAATTTTCCCCCTGTACTCATATCTTCGAGGCTTTCCCCCACTTTCTCCTCTATAAGTTTTACTTTCTCTGCCTTTATGTGGAGATCCTTGATCCACTTAGATTTGTCCTTAGTACAAGGAGATAGGAATGGATCAATTCTCATTCTTCTACATGCTAACGGCCAGTTGTGCCAGCACCATTCGTTGAAAATGCTGTCTTTTTTCCACTGGATGGTTTTAGCTCCCTTGTCAAAGATCAATTGACCTAGGTGTGTGGGCTCATTTCTGGGTCTTCAATTCTATTCCATTGGTCAACTTGTCTGTTGCTACACCAGAACCATGCAGTTTTTATCACAATTGCTCTGTAGAACAGCTTTAGGTCCGGCATGGTGATTCCAACAGAGGTTCTTTTATCCTTGAGAAGAGTTTTTGCTAACCTTCCTAGGTTTTTTGTTATTCCAGATGAATTTGCAAATTGCCCTTTCTTTGTTTTTTTTTTTAAATTTTTCTGTACTTCTGATGCAGTACAAAGTGTGTTTTTATTCTTATGATTCAATTCCTCTTTAACTTCATATTAAGCATTATGTAGACAAATAGACAGCAGAGTATTCAAGTTATACCCAAATTCTAGAGCAGTGAGCATATGATCCTGTAACGCAGTTGGTGTGCTGGTAATCTGGTGTAACAACAGCTTGGTTCCTTTCTGCAGTTGTTTTCAGTTTCTCTTTCTAGGAACATTCTTCTCTTGGAAATATGGATCTCCAAACGGATTTTGTTAGGAATGAGTTAGATTTCTGCAAATTTATCAACAATTTAGTGGGTGTTCTTTACACACAAGGGCAGCCCTTTGTTCTTTGATGTCTTAGGCAACACCAGGAAGCCTCTTACTATGAAAAGAGACTCATTTTTTTTTCAAAGTTTTGGTTTTTCCCCCAGCATTCTTGTATGTGCCAGGTGTGTTGTGGTGGACTTCTGTTTAAAAAGTGATAAACTTTGTAGAAACACTCCTTTTATTTTTGCTCTAAGTATTTGATCAAATTAATGAAAACAAACTATGATATAATTTCACAGACCAGGCTACCTAAGTTTTCATGCTTATCAAATCATCAGAAAAGCAAGAATTGATCCTTGGTTTACCTCAAACTCGTAGGATAGCTGAGGATGGCTTTTACTGCCTGATGCACCTGTCTCTACCTTTCAAATAACAGAGTCACAGGCATGCAAATAATCCCAGATGAAATTTTTTGTCAAGAAAATATTTATGCCCACTAGATTTGAATATTAAATTAATAAATTTATTTCTGGAAATTATTGAATTAATATAATATCTCTTAATATTTTATTATAGTTTTTTTTTAATTTACCTTAATAAACACAAGCTTTTGCTATTATTAATGATGCTATTTTATACATAACACTACTGGCTTGCATTCAATATGGACCATTTCCTTCTGAATCTTTCATATGTACAGAGTGTTGTTGGTATGGTAAGCTGTCAATACTATAATTGTATGTCTTTCCTTTTGGGCAATATTATTATACACTAGGACATGTACTTCAAACAATAATGGAAACGTCAAAAGAGCAAAGTGCATTGCCTTCCCCAGGGCCTAGCAAACACAGAAGTGGATGCTCACAGTCAGCTATTGGATGGATCACAGGGCCCCCAATGGAGGAGATAGAGAAAGTACCCAAGGAGCTGAAGAGATCTGCAACCCTGTAGGTGCAACAAAATTATGAACTAACCAGTACCCCAGAGCTCTTGACTCTAGCTGCATATGTATCAAAAGATGGCCTAGTTGGCCATCACTGGAAAGAGAGGCCCATTGGACAAGCAAACTTTATATGCCCCAGTACAGGGGAACGCCAGGGCCAAAAAATGGGAATGGGTGGGTAGGGAAGTGTGGGGGAGGGTATGGGGGACTTTTCAGATAGCATTGGAAATGTAATTGAGGACAATACGTAATAAAAAAATTATTAAAAAAAAAGAAAAAAAAAGGAATGTGTTCTGTTCCAGGTGTAGGGAAGGCAATGTATTCTGCTCTTTTGACATTTCCAGATTGCCCTTTCTAATTCGTTGAAGATTGACTTGGAATTTTGATGGGGATTGCATTGAATCTGTAGATTACATTTGGCAAGATAGCCTTTATTACAATGTTCATCCAGCCAATCCATGAGCATGGGAGATCTTTCCATCTTCTCAGATCTTATTTAATTTCTTTCTTCAGAGACTTGAAGTTCTTATCATACAGAGTCACACCCAGGTATTTTATATTATTTGTGACATTGAGATGGGTGTTGTTTCCCTAATTACTTTCTCAGCCTGTTTATTCTCTGTGTAGAGAAAGGCCATTGACTTGTTTGAATTAATTTTATACCCAGCTACTTCACCGAAGCTGTTTATCAGGTTTAGGAGTTCTCTGGTGGAATTTTTAGGGTCACCTTATATATAATATCATATCATCTGCAAAAAGTGATATTTTGACTTCTTCCTTTCCAATTTGTATCCCCTTGTTCTCCTTTTGTTGTTGAATTGCTATGGCTAGGACATCAAGTACAATGTTAAATAGGTAGGGAGAAAGTGGGCAGCCTTGTCTAGTCCCTAATTTTAGTGGGATTGCTTCCAACTACTCACCATTTACTTTTATGTAGGCTAATGCTTTGTTGTAGATTGCTTTTATCATGTTTAGGTATAGATCTTGAATTACTGACCTTTTCAAGACTTTTATCATGAATGGGTGTTGGACTTGGTCAAATGCTTTCTCCATGTCCAAAGAGATGATCATGTGGTTTTTGTCTTTGAGTTTGTATACATAATGGATTATGTTGATGGATTTCCATATAATAAACCATCCCTTCAACTTGGTCAGGATGGAAGATTGTTTTAATGTGTTCTTGAATTCGGTTACAAGAATTTTATTGAGTATTTTTGCATTGATATTCATAAGGGAAATTGGTCTGAAGTTCTCTATCTTTGTTGGATCTTTCTCTGGTTTAGGTGAAGGTGGGATAGAACTCGGCACAAAACCCATGTAGTCCTGGGTTGTGAGACTATTAATGATTGCTTCTATTTCTTTAGGGGATAAGGGACTGTTTAGATCATTAACTTGATCCTGATTTAACTTTGGTATCTGGTATCTGTCTACAAATTTGCCCATTTCATCCATGTTTTCCAGTTTTGTTGAGTATAGCCTTTTGTAGAAGGATCTGATGGTGTTTTGGATTTCTTCAGGATCTATTGTTATGTCTCCCTTTTCATTTCTGATTTTGTTAATTAGGGTGCTGTCCCTGTGCCCTCTAGTGAGTCTGGCTAAGGGCTTATCTATCTTGTTGATTCTCTCAAAGAACCAGCTCCTCTTTGGTTGATTCTTTGAATAGTTTTTCTTGTTTTCACTTGGTTGATTTCGCCCCTGAGTTTGATTATTTCCTGCAGTCTACTCCTCTTGGGTGAATTTGCTTCCTTTTGTTCTAGAGCTTTTAGGTGTGTTGTCAATCTGGTAATATGTGCTTTCTTCTCTAGTTTCTTTTTGGAGGCACTCAGAGCTATAAGTTTTCCTCTTAGAAATGTTTTCATTGTGTCCCATAAATTTGGGTATATTGTGTCTTCATTTTCATTAAACTCTAAAAGGTCTTTAATTTCTTTCTTCATTCCTTCCTAGAGCAAGGTATCATTGAGAAGAGTGTTGTTCAGTTTCCACATGAATGTTGGTTTTCTATTATTTATGTTGTTATTGAAGATCAGCCTTAGTCCATGGTGATCTGATAGGATGCATGGGACAATTTCAAGATTTTTGTATCTGTGACCAATTATATATGGTCAATTTTGGAGATGGTATCATGAGTTGCTGAGAAGAAAGTATATCTTTTTGTTTTAGGATAAAATGTTCTGTAGATATCTGTTAAATCCATTTGTTTCATTACTTCTGTTAGTTTCACTGTGTCCCTGTTTATTTTCTGTTTCCAAGATCTGTCAGTTGATGAAAGTGGTATGTTGAAATCTCCCACTATTATTGTGTGAGGTGCAATATGTGCTTTGAGCTTTATTAAAGTTTCTTTAATGTATGTGGCTGCCCTTGCATTTGGAGCATAGATATTCAGAATTGATAGTTCCTCTTGGAGGATATTACCTTTGATGAGTATGAAGTGTCCCTCCTTGTCTTTTTTGATAACTTTTGGTTGGAAGTTGATTTTATTCAATATTAGAATGGCTACTCCAGCTTGTTTCTTCAGACCATTTGCTTGGATAATTGTTTTCCAGCTGTTCACTCTGAGGTATTGTCTGTCTTTTTCCCTGAGATGGGTTTCCTGTAAGCTGCAAAATGTTGGGTCCTGTTTGTGTAGCCAGTTTGTTAGTCTATGTTATTTTATTGGGGAATTGATTCCATTTATATTAAGAGATATTAAGGAAAAGTAATTGTTGCTTCCTATTATTTTTGTTGTTAGAGTTAGTATTCTGTTCTTGTGGCTGTCTTCTTTTTGGTTTGTTGAAGGATTACTTTCTTGTTTTTTCTAGGGTGTGGTTTCTGTCCTTGTATTTTTTTTTTCTGTTATTATCCTTTGAAAGGCTGGATTCATGGAAAGATAATGTGTGAATTTGGATTTGTCCTGGAATACTTTTGTTTCTCCATCTATGGTAATTGAGAGTTTGGCTGGGTAGTAGCCTGAGCTGGCAATCGTGTTCTCTTAGTGTCTATAAAACATCTATCCAGGATCTTCTGGCTTTCATAGTGTCTTGTGAAATGTCTTGTATAATTCTGATAGGCCTGCCTTTATATGTTACTTGACCTTTTTCCCTTACTGCTTATAATATTCTATCTTTATTTAGTGCATTTGTTGTTGTGATTATTATGTGTAGGCTGGAATTTCTTTTCTGGTCTAGTCTATTTGGAGTTCTGTAGGCTTCTTGTATGTTCTTGGGCATCTCTTTCTTCAAGTTTGGGAAGTTTTCTTCTATAATTTTGTTGAAGATATTTGCTGGCCCTTTAATTTGAAAATCTTCATTCTCATCTACTCCTATTATCTGTAGGTTTGGTCTTCTCATTGTGTCCTGGATTTCCTGGATGTTTTAAGTTAGGATCTTTTTGCATTTTGCATTTTCTTTGATTGCTGTGCCCATGTTCTCTATGGAATCTTCTGCACCTAAGATTCTCACTTCCATCTCTTGTATTCTGTTGCTGATGCTTGCATCTATGGTTCCAGATTTCTTTCCTAGGTTTTTTTTATCTCCAGCGTTGCCTCATTTTGGGTTTTCTTTATTGTGTCTACTTCGCTTTTTAAGTCTAGTATGGTTTTGTTCATTTCCATCACATGTTTGGATGTGTTTTCCTGTTTTTCTTTAAGGGCTTCTACCTGTTTGCTTGTGTTTTCGTGTTTTTCTTTAAGGACTTGTAACTCTTTAGCAGTGTTCTCCTGTATTTCTTTAAATGAGTTATTAAAGTCCTTCTTGATGTCCTCTACCATCACCATGAGATATGCTTTTAAATCCAGGTCTAGCTTTTCGGGTGTGTTGGTTTGCCCAGGACTGGGTGAGGTGGGAGTACTGCATTCTGATGATGGTGAGTGGTCTTGCCTTCTGTTAGTAAGATTCTTAAGTTTGCCTCTCGCCCTCTGCTAATCTCTGGAGTCAGATGTTATAATTGTCTCTGGTTAGAGCTTGTTCCTCTTGTGATTCTGTTAGTCTCTATCAGCAGACCTGGGAGACTATCTCTCTCCTGAGTTTCAGTGGTCAGAGAACTCTCTGCAGGCAAGCTTTCCTCTTTCAGGGAAGGTGCCCAGGTATCTGGCTTTTGAATCTGCCTCCTGGCAGAAGTTGTGTTCCACGCACCAGAGGTCCTAAGATGCTGTGGAGAGTGCTCGGGGGACCTTGGGGGTGTCCACTGACTCTGTGCCCAAGGTTACCCAGTGCTGGGGACGACTGGAAGGGACTTTGACCCTGATCAGTCCTGGTTTTCTGCTTCCCTAATTAATGCTGATTCAGGTCCTGCGTGATTGGATTGGAACAGAAGTTGTGTTCCACTCACCATAGGTCCTGAGAACCCATGGAGTGTGCTCTGGGGACCTTGGGGGTATCTGCCTACTCCTCGCCCAAGGTAACCTGGTGCTGGGGGCTAATTTTTATGTTGTCCAATTATTTCTTTAATGTGGCATAATTGGGTAGCATCAGCAGAAATTCTTAGACCATTACTAAGTGTCTGGTTTGTCATAGTCTCTGAGGAAGAAGTTAAAGTTATATAATGTAATTTCAAGCCACATGTGAAAGTTACAATCCTACTTTGCTCTCTTTCTAACACTTGTCAAACTAGCCTGTTTAGTTGTTTAGAATGATTTCTGTTTTACTTTTTTTTTTCAACTATTGATCTTAAAGGCAAAGGGGATATAAGAATCATGATCCAATTTATCCTAAATCTTAACCTTGGACTCATCTACATTTTTGCAGATATGCCACATCGAAAACTCTGAAATCAATCCTGGATAAAATTCAGGATATACTTTTGTGTAAAAAAAAAGTATATTGGTAGCTTTTTAAAATAATCTAGTTGAAAAAAATGAATTCTTTAAAGAAAGATATGTTCAAGTACGTTCACACCATAGTTTGGCTCAATTTGAAATCATTCTCCTTTAATATATTATTTCTAAAATACTTGTTCTGAGACCACAAATGTAGTTATTGAAGACATCAGCCCTATATAAATAAAAAAGATTGATATATTGGTATTTAGATACAGAAATATATTTTCAAAATGCTTTTGTTGGTTTTATTTCTCATGATGTGCCTCACTACTAGGAAGTGACATAAAGTATTTTAACGGTGGCTTTGAGTTTGTTTTTGAGGCTTTATTTTTATTTTTAGTCATGTGGATGTGTGTGAGGGTTTATGAATGTGATTGAAGGTATGTATGGATTCTCGGAAAGGCTACAGGATGCTCTGGAGCTGGAACAATAAGCTATAGTCAATAACCTCATGTCAATGCTGGGATTCAATACTATTTCATCAGAAGAACATCAAGCAGCATCTGCACTTCTGAGTCATATCTCCAGCTCTGAGGTCTTTAACACATGTCACTTGCACAGTACTCTGAGACACAGAGACAAATATTTAATTTTCTCATTGCTCATTATTTACGCGAACTCTCTAATTAATACCTCTCTTGTGCCAGCTACCTTCTGATATTGTAACAAAATATGGTATATTTTCTGGCGGTAAATCTGACCCAGTTTACTCAGAAGGCTCTGGTGAGGGAACCTCAGGGTTTTCACATACCCCATTAGGGATAAATGCCTTTTGCATTTAGTGCAATGGCAAATAGAGAAAACAGCTTAGTGGTGGTGTCGTTCATTTCTAACTTGTGAAGGGATCTCTATCAATATTTGTTGGAATTAGTGTGTAGTGGATTAGGTTATGCATTATACAAAGGTAATATTTATTTTAGAAATTGGTATCCTTTGCAAAGTCAATCGAGGGTGCGAAGAGGGGTGGGTGACAGTGCATGCCCAACTTCACCATCAGCCCCAGGAATTAATAACTTATAGAAAGATTCCAGTTCCTTAAGCAAGACTCAGGCTGTTAATTATCTGTCAGTGGCTACAGCACTATTTCCTCAGATAATGCAGTGTAGAAACAGTGTATCACACTACCTCTTTGGGGAAGACACAGAATAGCTTAATATTTGAAAGAACATTAATTGGTGGCAAGTTGGATTGCTCATTAATAGTTTGCCTAAACAACAAATCTATATCACACTTTGTTGTATGAGAACATTGCTGAGTCCTGACTAGGCCCACAAGCATACACTAGAGGGATTAGTCAAAAAGGGCTTAATTCAGTGACAAAAAACTTCTCAGATTGTGAGTGTTTTTTTCCTCTCCCTTCTGCCTCTAACTTCTCTGTCTCTGAAGTTATTAATTAATTTTCCTACAAATTTTGTGACTTCTTAACTAGCAATAGAAAAGGTGATTTGTTTATGTTACAGTGACTGAGTCACGTATGGAAGATTGGTAGACAACAACTATTGTCAGCTGATCTTTGCATTAGCCAGTTGTTTAGAGTATATTTGGAATTACATTTTAAATGAGCTTAATGTACAATCTTTTTTTTTTGGTTTGATAGGGAGTGTTCTGTCAAATCTTATGTGAGGATTTGGAAAAATTACACCTTACTTTAGTATCTTATATAAAGAGTCAGATGCATGTGTATGCTTTGCAGTATATATTATTCCAAAATTTTTCTAGAGAAAGTATTAGACCCACATTCCAGGGATAGCTCAGGAATGAAAACAAGTATGTGTTTAAAAGCTGAGCCTCCTCTTTTTAGCAGACAGGCCTGAGGTGTGTTCGCAGAGTGTGCTGTCACAGCACTGGGTTAACTGTGACATTTTGAAATGATTGTGGTAGTGAACTTCCTGAAGGCACTTGCTCCATGGTTGGTTAAATTGCACACATTTTTCAGTCAAACATTTTCCTGGCTGCATCAAAGGTGTTGAGTAACTGTGTTAACCTTGGTGTGTTTTGGCAATAGGAGATCAAGTGAAAGTCAATAAATGTCTCTCACAGCCCTGATAAACTCCAAGGGCACAAACAGAGGTGTTTATGAGCTGTGGGGGACAATTTGGTCAAGTATAAGTTTCCTTTCAAATTGCTTATTGCCATTTTAGTGCTAGCAGAACATATTTTAAGTCACTGCTTTGACAGAACATATTGGTTGGCATTGCGTAGGCTTCTGTGTTTTTATGAGACAGATGGCAATTACCACTTTTGTTCAATGTTATCTTTTAGCTTTAAGCATCACATTTACTAGTGAACTGGACTTTGCTACAGTTTTTTAAAAACTTGGAGCAATTCCATCTGATAAAAATCTCTATACAAATAAATATTAAGATGACTGTTTACATACTAATAAGCAAGTGAGAGATGAACAAAAAGTCTTTTTAAATGGGCTCAGGATGTGACAGTTTCTTTCTTTAAATTGTTTCTTCTTAATTTTCAATCTCTTAGGAGTGGTATAGAAAGATGGTCATGGAGAATATAGTTGCAGATATATTTCATCAAAATAAAAGCCACTATTAGTCTTTTAGTGTCTGAGAAGTAAAATATATATCTTATTTACAGACCCATTGTTCTCATGAAAACTAATCTTTCACACAGAGATTATAAAGAGAATAAACTTTGTATTCTCTAAAATATTATCTAATATTTTCATACTTAAATATTGATCCAAATGTTTGCTTTTTGAGGCAAAATTTAAAACCGATGATCCCTTGAAGTTAATATTCAATTTAACATGTTCTAAAATCAATCGAATGCAAAGGATTAAGAAATCCATGATTTGCTTTCTTTTTTCAGTTTTTCCCATCACTAGGGAAATGGTATTGATTTTTTAAAAACTTTCAGCGTCATATTCTTTTTAACTTTGGTATAGACCCTGACAGGTTGTAAATAAATAAAATTATCTGGAGACAAATAAAGAGGAGTTATATAATTTTGAAATATACTTAAAGTAAGGCCCTTTATCATTTATTTAGTGAACTTATAATATATTTAAATTCTCAAGATTCTTTAGAGTTGCAGATTCTAATACAATCTGGTGTTTTCAACTTTTATTAATATACCATGTTTATACTAATGAAGTTGTCTGGCGCTGGTAAATTTATCATTGTTTTAGTAAGGACACCAAAGGTCTGTGATACTGAAAATTGCTTGATAGCTTATGTCCTTTCTAGCTAGCTTGAATTGCTTGAATTGTGAGCCTTTTGTGTCAACCTTGGCTTCTCTTAGATCCCTGGGCAGTCCTAAAGGAGCTTCATCCCTTCTCCCATGAAGCTAGCACAGGGATGGTGTAGCTCCTAGAACCAGCCTATCACATCTTCCTCTATTCCATGACCTGTAACAGTGCCTGTCATTCCATTATCTTTAGCTTGATGTACTGTCCTTGAACTTGTTTAATTAAGTCACAAAAAAGTTTCCATTTGTTAAAACCATTGGTTTCTTCCTGATTTATGTCATTCAACACATCTGCACCCTGTGAGACACTTGACTGTCCTCTTCTTAAGCTTGTTTCTCCATTGTTCTTGGTTTCCTATGGGATGGTATTTTATTTTTCCGTCCATTACAAAGAGACCTGTGGGTTTCACCATCTCCATGTTCTCATCTCTAGAATTTATATATTCATTGCTCACATCTCTCTGTGTCTCTGAAGTCCTTGTTCAGTTTGTATACTGGACTTTTAGATGGTCCTCAAGGATTCCAGACTCCCTGAGCTCACACTGTCTGTCTGTCTTCACTTTCACTACCGGCTATGCTACCTTCATTGGTTCCCATCTCTAGGTGTTAGAAAGCTCTTTTCATCTTCCCTTTCAGCCACTCTCAATCACATGTACCTATGTCTTTTGAATCTGCTTTCTACTTTCCAGCCATGCTTTCAATGCCCTACCCACTATGCTTTAATATAACCAAGAGACAGCTGGTATTTTTTATAGTACTCTTCCTGCTTCCATTCAAGCTACAAAATAACTCCCCAATAGTAATATCGTGTCTTTTCAAATAAAATGTTGAAACTACTAAAAGTATGTATTTCCATCACGTGTGTGAGCATGTTTGTAGAGTCCAGAAGAGAGCATCAGATCTTCAGGAGTTACAAATGGTTGTGAACTGCCATGTGAGAGTTGGCAATTAAACCCTCTGCAAAATTCTCTTAGCTTCTTAGCTATTTATCCAGCCCAGTTTTGCTCTTTTCAAACAATTCTATTTCATTTGTAAGACCAAATTGTGGATACTTTGGTTCTTTTCAGAAGGGGAACAAAATACCCATGGGAGGAGACACAGAGACAAATTGTGGAGCAGAGATTGAAGTTAAGGCCATCTAGAGATGGCCCCACCCCATCCAATAGAGTTACCAAACCTAGACACTACTGTGGATGCCAACAAGTGCATGCTGACAGGAGCCTGATATAGCTGTCTCCTGAGAGCCTCTCCCAGTGCCTGACAAATACAGAAGTGGATGCTCTCAGCCAACCATTGGACTGAGCACAGGGTCCCCAATGGAGGAGCTAGAGAAAGGACCCAAGGAGCTGAAGAGGTTTGCAGGCCCATATGAGGAACAACAATATGAACCAACCAGTACCCACAGAGTTCCCAGGGACTAAACCACCAATCAAAGAGTATATATGGAGGGACCCATGGTTCTAGCTGCATATGTAGAAGAGGATGATCTTGTCAGACATCAATGGGAGGAGAGACCCTTGGTCCTGTGAAGGCTCAATGCCCCAGTGTAGGGGAATGCCAGGACAGGGAAGAGGGTGTGGGTGGGTTGGTGAGCAGGGGGAGGGGGAATGGGATGGGGGGTTTTTGGAGGGGAAACCAGGAAAGGGATAACATTTGAAATGTAAATTTAAAAATCTAATAAAAATAAATACATTAATTAAAACAACAAAAAGACTTAATTCTGATCACAAGTACTTCAGTCTTCCAAGCATAAGACCTAGACTCAGTTCTATGAGCATGCAGGGATGGTGAGGATTGGCTTGTGTTCTGCCTATCATTGCCTCCATGGCCTCCACTGTCTCTAACCCTCTCTTGATTTTTCGAGACAGGGTTTCCCTGTATAGCCCTGGCTGTCTTGGAACTCACTTTGTAGACCAGGCTGGCCTTGAACTCAGAAATCTGCCTCCCTCTGCCTCCCGGGTGCCGGGATTAAAGGCATGAGCCACCACGCCCGGCACCCTCTCCACTCTTAAGTTACTCCAGTTGAAACATTAGAGCAGTAGAGAAAAGGCAGACAGATACCTTTTCACTTGCTTTAAAGATGGTCTTGGATTCTCATTGTTTGGCTTATTATTTGTTGGTTTTCTGGTCCTGATAATGCTGCCATTCTGTCTTGTAGACTAGAGTCTCAGAAAAGGTATTTAGTTCCCCATCCTCTTTGTGTTTATTTTTTTTTTTCACGTTACTTCAAGGTGTTTAAATCCTTATCCTTACATTTGAGCTTCCTTTTCCTGTGGTGCAGTGACTTCAAACAGAAGCAGTTCTCAGGCTGTAGAAAGAATGCCCGAAGGAGTCAGGGTTTAAAAGCAGAGTCTGTTGGCCCCTTTGCTTCTTGCAACTTTTGCCCTCTGCTGGTCCCTGTATTTAGTTCTCTCTAACTCAGCAGCAGTGGGAAAGTAGCATGCAGCTCAACTCTTCCACAGATATCTAATAAAGAAGGGAAAGCCTATCTCCTTTTCCTATGGGAATTTTGCCAGAATTGAGGCTTTTTCTCAAACCCTATGATAGACTTTTTGTAGAGATACAGGTCTCTTAAATTGGCACCCTCAATTTTTCAATACTACACTAATTTGGTAACTGCTCCCTATCTATGGTTATTGAGTACCTGAAAGTGACTTGTTAAAATGGATATTTGTGGTAAGTATAAAATATGAATATAGTATCAGTGGCCTTGGTAAGATATAAATTATTTTCATATGCATTTGATGATGAAAATACTTTTAATATATTGGTTTTGATATTGTTAACAAAATTAATTCTTTTTACTTAATATCTTTATTGATTAGTTGGGCATGTTATATCATGAACCTGATCACACTGACTTCTAGTTCTCCCAGGTCTACCCTACCAACCTTGTAATGTCCCAGGAAGAAGGAGGAGAAGGAGGAGATGGAGGAGGAGGAGGAAGAGGAGGAGAAAATGAAGAAGAAGAAGAAGAAGAAGAAGAAGAAGAAGAAGAAGAAGAAGAAGAAGAAGAAGAAGAAGAAGAAGAAGAAGAAGAAGAAGGGGAAGGGGAAGGGGAAGGGGAAGAGGAAGAGGAAGAGGAAAAGGAAGAGGAATAGGAAGAGGAAGAAGTCTTATTTGTGTTTCCACATGCTCACTTGTTTTCCTTTATCAACACTGATTGTGAAAAATGTTTGAATTATGGTTGTAATGGGGTTTAATGAGCATTGCTGCACAACATGGCACTACTCAGCAGAGAAAAACACAGGAGCAGAAAGTTTCCTATCTTCCCTCGACCCCTCTCCCTTTAAGTAGGTCACAAATTCTCAGAAGGATTGTTTATGTTCTCTTAAACATAAAGAAGGTCTCACGATTGATTTGTAGATGTTCTCTTCATGCCCAGTAGTAAGGAAATTCATCTCTGAAGATGAACATTCAGGAAATGCTGAACACAGCCTTGATGAATTTCTTCTCATTGGTTATCATCAGATGATACTCTTTATCAAAACATAGTTCTTCATGACTGTATATTTCACATGGAAGTATCTGGCCTTGTGTGTGTATGTGTTTTGTTTGTTTTCTTGTTAATATTTTTTTTTGTAAAGGCTTGGTTATAAATTTCGAACTGGTATAGAAAAACAGCTATCCCTTCCAATATATTTAGAATATATTTTGACTGCATGATGCTAATGTAAAAGATGAGACACATCAATTAAACTCTATAGGAAGCTATATGTTAATGCCAACCTACCTTTTATTTGTAGATTTTGATCATACATTACAGATGGACATCAAGAAATAATTTTTGAAGAGTTTATAAAAATTTCTGTACTCTATTCACTATTAAAAGTAAGATCAATATTTGGTCCAATATGTTACAGCATCTATCTTATAGCACTTTATTATGGCAATTGTCAGGTTAAATTGCCTGTGTAATCAGCTTCATTTCACTTTTAAAATGCAAGTTTGGTTGGACTGGTTGGCTCATGTTTGTAAGTCTGGCACTAGAACCTGATGCAAAAAAAAAAAAAAAAAAAAGATAGTAAGTTTGAAGCTATACATTGTCACCTTTCTCAATATTTATCAACAACAAAGGACCACAAACCAGTCAAACAAAAATACCTTCTGTTTCTATCTTAGCTTCTTGGAACATGTTCATTATTCAGTACTGTACATGTAGTCCCATTCCAATGATATGCTCTTTCAAAACAAAGTTAATTTAGAGGCTTTCTCTTTGACTGAATGTCAAGGAGGTATGTTTGAATTTGCAACTTCAAAATTTGAATTAACCAGAAAATGAGTACTATAATTAACTTTATTCAGGGTTAATGCTGGGAAAGATGAAGGATTAGTATATTTTATGCAAAGTTTATTGAAGTATTATAAGTTATTCTCATCCTGATTATTAACATTGCTGACATATTATAATTATTTCTCTAAATGAATCTCAAATCTGTCACTAGTTATAATCACTCCATTGGTAAATGGTTGCATAGATCTTATAACCAATCCATGATAGCCAAGAGCTTTCTGATTGGATCTTAGGCCTACATTATATGAGAGAATTCATGCCTCATATATTTGAAACATTAACATGGTTAAAATCCCCAAGCTGTGGAGCTCATAGGCCCTAGGGGAGAATCTATTACTGTTATCTTGCAAAATGGATATAATATCAAACTGCCTTCTAAATACCTATCTTTATGCACATAAATTAGTGCAGCTCTCAGCTTTCATTGGAGAACCTTCTTTTTTGCTGTGGATCTTAGTACTGAGACCCACAAATTGCACAATGTACAGAATATGTGACTGTCGGAGTGCTAGTCAGTTTTATGTCAACTTGACCCAAGCTACAGTCATCTGAGAGGAGGGAATTTCAGTCGGAAAAACACCTACATAAGTGTTGGCTGTAAGTAGGCATGTTTGTACAACATTTTCTTAATTAGAAATTGATGGGAAAAGTTCAGCCCATTGTGGCTGGCAACTGGGCTAGTGGTTCTGGGTTCTATAATAAAAGAGAAAGAAGCTGAGGAAGAGGGCAACTCTGTAGGAGGACCAGCAGTTTCAAGTAAACTGGACCCCAAGATCTCTCAAACACTGGGCATCCAACCAGGCAGCATACACTAGTTGATATGCTGCCCCCAACACATATGCATCAGAGGACTGCTGAGTCTGGACTCAGAGAAGATACACATAACCCTTAAGAGGCTGGAGTCCCCAGGAAGTGGGGAGGTCTGGGAGGGTAGGAGGTAGGGGCACTGGGACATTCTTGTGGAGGTATGGAATGTGAAACAGTCAGAGGGTGGACTGCAAGGGGGATAAAATCTGGACTGTAATAACAGATTTTTAATGTTTTTTTTTTTTAAAGAAAGTAGGCTGAGCGAACCTGAGGATCAATCCCAGTAAGCATCACTCTTCCATGGCCTCTGTATCAGCTCCTGCCTCTTGGTTTCAGAGCTGCTTGCATTTCTGTTCTGACTTTCTTTAATGATGAACAGTGGTGTGGAAGTATAAACAAAGTAAATCCTTTCCTTCCCAAGTTGGTTTTGGTCATAATGTTTTACCTCAACACTCATGACCCTAAGTAGGTCATTCCCAGCCTCAATTCTCAAGGTTCAGAGAACATCACAAGAGAGAGAGGATGGAAAAACCAATAACAAATGGTTGGGGAGGGCTACTGTGAATCTGTCTTCTTGACATGACCTGGCCATCACATTCCTGAACACAAAGCAGCTATGGTTAACTGGCAGGAACAGTACAACCCCAAGCTAGTCACTAATCTAGCATGGGTTGAGGTTCCCAGCTTCCTAACTCCAGAGTGATTGGTAGTTGATGATAGATGCTGGGGTTGAAAAAGTTAAGTTTCCTCCAGGAGTGAGGCCCCTGGTAAATTATACAATGGAAGGCTCTACATCTAGGAACATAAAAGCAGTACAGATTGGGCTCAGTATGTTAATAAAAAGATCAAAGAGATAGAAGAGGTTGTGAGCCTGGCACAGAAACATTGTAGGAGGGTCTGAGGGAAGTTGGAGGGTAAAGTAGGGGTGCATAGAAACAAATATATATATATATATATATATGAATTTATATATGTATATATATGAAATCCTAAAAAATATGAGTGAAAATATTTTTAAAATATCTTATCTTATATTCACTAAAAGCCAGTTGTAGATCTCCACACTGCACTTCATGGCACCTTTTTTTCCCCTCTGTGTGTGGGTGACGTGGCAGGCTGTGATACAAAACAAGAGTGCATAGTTTAACTTTTTATGGAAACACTCTAAACACATACATAAGCAATCATTAGCCATAGAATCATATGAATTTATCTCTTTAGAAAGTCATACTGAATTGCTATAGAAATGATAAACTCTATCAAGGTAACCTTTCTTCACGTATCATAGTCATTATGAGGTAGTTCAACATGTACTTAAAACGAAGTTGTCCTTTTCCTCCTGCCTAGATGTCATATCCTCTTGGTGAAAGAAACATCTAAAAATACTCCCGTTCCCTGTCTAATTGGGTGTGTATGAGCGGCTGTGATTGGTATTCTGATTGCACTTAGATGCTTCATCATTCCCCATTTTTGTTTCAATGCTGTCATTATCACAGTTATACATTATCATACTTAAAACCCTTATGATATATGCAGACAAAGTCGTGAGAGATGCGAGTTATAATTGTGGTTCCAGAAAAAAGAAATGCAGGAGGGTTTCTGTGAAGGACATTTATCTATGAAGTAAAGAAAGCAAGACTAACCCATAGTAATACAAGGACACTATAAAGAGAAGAGGAAGGCAATTCCAATGCAAGATGTAAAATATGACACTTTCATAGTATCATTCTAACACATGACACTTGCTAAAGCAGCTGGACTTCAGATAGGAAGTATGACTCTTAACAGTAGGTTCTGTTTGCCATGTGGATTTGTTTTGGAGGGACTTGTACTATGACAGAAGATTCTTAGAGAGAATAAAACACACCACAGAGGCTTCTCCGTCACTTCTTTCCAGTTGCTATTTTGAGCTCCTCACATCTGACCATGGCACATTTTTTTTTTTTTGTAAAGCATTTAAAATGAATATTTCAAAGAGATGCTGAAATCACTTTAAGATGTGTGTAATTAAAAAACAAAGTCTCACCAACATAGTTGCCTAAACAAGGGCTGAATAAGGACAGCACTAATAGATTGCTATCATGGAAGGGAGAGAGCTCACCAAGAGGTCTCACCCTAGACAAAGAACTACAGGTAAAGAAAGAAGGCTGAGAGCACTAGAGAAAAAAAGGCCACACCAGCTAGTTATCTTTTACCAAATGGTCAGCCTGAAATCATATATGTACAAGTAACATTATATGGACTGCATATGTTGTTTTTAATAAATTTCTAATAGGTATAAATAGAGAAGATATTACAACACTTAAGGAAAAAGATGCCATGGATTTGTTGAAAGATGGGAAGGAAAGGGAGGAATGATACAATTAGCTATATTTTAATTTTAATATTAAAAAATAACTTCATTAAAAATAAAATAAATTTAAACTGTCAGATCAGAAACATGCATTTCATCTACAGTATGAGCTCCCACATATAAATGTATGAAATATATTTTTTCATAATAATGTATATACAGGAACATTCCACAAAGAAAAAAAAAAAAGAGCCGTTGTTTAAATTTGTTTGTACAGGCACAGTAAACAATATTGTAGCATGAAACCAGAGACTGAAATAGAACTAGAATTGCAAAGTGAAATTTTACACCCCCCCCCCCAGTACACATGATAGAGTTTTCAAACCGGAAGGATAATAGGGCTGGGAAAACTTCTGAGTTTTAATACATTTGAGGTTGAAGTCCCTGGATATCACACACCACCGTCAATATCCAATTATTTATGCAAATAAGTATATTTCTCATATCTATGCCTTTAGTAAACCTGTGTATCACAAAATAGCACCTTCTCTTGTGGCTCTGCAAACAGTAACTTGTTTTTGATTTAGTTTGCAATTTCCCCTCCCCTTGGGAGAATCACATAGAGTAGGGTAAAATACTCTGTTGAGAAAAATAGCGTTTGAAATTACTTCAATATAGATGACACAGTAGATTTTATATTTACTAATATTCTTTGCTTTTAAAGTTTATACATCAGGTTGGTGAATTACATCATTGGCATTCCTGTTAAGCTGGGTGCAATTTGGAGAACAGAAAATTAAGGATTGTTGTCATAACTATCTCTGATGAAGTTAATTTTATTTTCTCAGAGTTGAATATTAAACAAACAATTTTTTTTGTTCTGGGACTGGAATTTGGTTCCTAGCAGTCACATTGGGCAGCTTACAACCTGCAACTCCATCTCCAGGGATCTGATGTTCTCTCTTGGCCTCTATAAGTCATCCACAGTAAGGTGCACATAAACACATACATACATACATACATACATACAGACAGACAGACAGACAGACAGACAGACAGAAATACACACGAATAAAAATAAAATAAGTGGGAGTGGGTGGGTTGGGGAAGACTCTCATATAAGCAGGGGGAGGAGATGGAATAAGGAGTTTCTGGAGGGAAAACCAGGAAAGCAGATAATATTTGAAATGTAAATAAATAAAATATCCAATAAAAATAAAATAAATATTACAACAAAAATTTATAAACTAATGCTTATAAAACATATGGAAAGAAATTCAGAAATTAACCTATTAGAATGACTTCATATAATGTAGGAATATGAAGTGAAAAAATTGACAGTTATAATCTCAGTAACAAATATATATTTATTATATATGATTATTGTATTCTGTTCTTTAAGTTATCTGAAATCTATAGTAGACAATATAGTATTTTAGAGTTTTAAAATGATTTAGATATACTTTCTTTTCAAATATTTTTCATACACTATATTTTGTTCGTGTTTTTCTTGTCCCAGATCCTTCCCATCTCCATACCCATCAAAATTGTATTCCTCCTGTAAATTTTGTTAAATAATTTTAGTTTGCTTTAAAAAATGATTTTGGATTTTTGTTTCAGTAGTAACAAAATGGGTAATTTGAATCCCTTCCAATAAGTCAGACAGTTAGTGCTCTGGGATTTCTACCTTTGTGCCCTGGAATGATTTCCACAGTATCAGGTGGCAGAATCCTCTATGCAGCCCAAGTCCCATCTCAATACCACCTCGAGTGGTCATAGCCAGCTGTTTTCTAAGGCTTATTACTCCATTAGATTTTTCTTTTGTGTACTACTGTTTAGCTTTTCCACAGCCTTTGACGTTATCTTAAGTTAATTTCTAAATTTCCATCTTGTATAGCATGTGTTCTCTTCAACTGATGGTGCCACAAAAACCAAGGAGCCATCTGTTTTGTCAGCAAGGGCTCTGATCTAGAGTACTGTCAATTTTGTTGTGTCCATCAAATATTTACCTAGTAATTTTTCTAAAGAATATTAACTAAAATGAGGACTTTTGATATATATGTCACAATTCAACAGGTTAGTGGAAGGCCTAACCAAAGTAATAAGATCTATGACATTGGTAATAAATACTGGAAAAGAAGTGACAAAATTCATTATTTGCATATGTTGTTATCTTCAGGTCAGGAAACCAGAAAAGGTCTAGTACACAGCTATATGGACCAATAAGAGAGTTTGTCAAGAGAGAAAGGTTATAGCCAAGGCATGTGCACACAACACACACACACACACACACACACACACACACACACACAGAGAGAGAGAGAGAGAGAGAGAGAGAGAGAAAGAGAGAGAGAGGCACTAACTATCAATATTAGAAATGTAATTCGTAGCCATTATGTCCTTAATAACAAGATCTATTCCAAAGGCTTTGAGCAAGTCTCAAAATGACTTGGCCTTATTGATGGCCATAATAAGTCCTAAATAAATGGTGACACAGTCTAGCAGGAATCACCTCTCTCAAGAACTCGCCAATTGCGAATCTATGAGGTCAATTGCATTCTAAGGAGGTTAGAATTTGATTTCTTGTGGTGTTTGAAAGTGATTGTAATGGCCACAGGAACAGTAAACATGCGAAAACAGCCAAAGTGATTCATGGAGGAGGAGGAGGAGCAGAGAGAATAGTAGAACTAGAGAACTGGAAGTTTGCGGCACAAAGACACCTGAGCATGACTTGGAGCTTGTACTCATGAAGAAAGTGAGACGGTATGTGTGTGTGTGAACATTTATTTCATCAGGGGTGAGGATGGCCCATGGCGACCTCCCTTGGGGATTGTTGGCAGGAGAGTGTGTCTTTATAACTTCCCAACATGTCCTAACAAAACACTAAGTAAATTCAGTAGGTCACAAGAAGGAAGTCATGAAAGTAGAGGCACTTACTGGAAGAGGGATTCTAGTGGGAGAGTGAGGGGAATAGAAGAGGAGGGTGAAGCCAAATGATGAAAATTTGTTATGTGAATGTATGAAGCTGTCAAACAAAACCCAAAAATGACAAAGAAACAAGTGTACTTAATACCAGTTGAAAATATCCCCTGTGAAAGTTCAAAGATTTCATAATCTTATGTTTATGTGTTGTTGTTAATACAAGGATAGACAAATGTGGATCTGGAAGTAACTCAGTTGATATAGACATTCTAATGAATTATAAAAACCAACAAAAAGTTTATGAATAATATTGTGGTTACTATTAATTATGTCTCAAATATTCATTTAGTATTATGAACAATCTATTAAGATTTGAAAAATGAAAAACACTGATAGAGAAATAATTATAAGGGCAATGCATGAAGCTAAGTAAGATTTATAAAATTTCAAATATATACTATATGTACATCTATACATGAGGGAGCTAGAGTGGTAGTTTAGTACTTAAGAGTACTTGATGCTCTTACAGAGGACCTAGGTTTGCTTCCACAAACCCACATCCTGTCTCACCACAGTTTCTAATCCCTATTCTAGGGGATTTAACAGGCATGCATGTGGTATACAGATTCACGAGATAAACAGAGAAACAAAACTTACATAATGAATCACTCTTTAATAACGTATCTCTCTCTATGTATACGCGTGTGCACGTGCACACACACAGAGAAAGGATTTATTAGAATTAGAATGCCTAACAGGCTGTAGTCCATCTAATCCAACAATGGCTTGCTCTGAATAGATAGTCTAAGAATCCACTAGTTTCTCAGTATACAAGCTGATTTTCCACATACCCTGGAATCTTGGAGAAACAGGCTCTAATGCCAGTGAAGGAATTGACTTGCTAGCAAGACAAGAGCAGTCAACCTACAAAACCTTCCTTTTTTCCATGTCCTTAAATAAGCTTCCAGCAGAAGGTGTGACCCAGATTAAACCTATGTTAAATATCTTTAGTAAAGGTGTGTCTTCATACTTCAATAGTTTGGATTAGATATGGATGATACCCCATGCAGGTGTGTGCTCTATCTGGGGTTTTAGTTAATTCCAGATATAGTCAAGTTGACAACCAAAAGTTGGTATCAAAGACATGCATACTCTGTTTATACCTTACTGTTGGGATAGCTCATTTTCCTGGTCATAATTTACTGTTTGAGCTAATCTTTTGTCCTAGATTGAGATTTAGACTTGTTTTAGTGGAATTAAACCACTTGTAATCTGGAATTCACCTGTGAGTTTTTGAAGATTTATAAAAGAAAAGGGGAAAGTGCCAAACACTTTGTTTGAAGCTCAGTAGTCAGCATAGTACTCAGTCTTTCTGTTGATAAATATTAATTGAGAATTAAATTATTAAAGAAAAGCCAAAATGCTGATTTGTGGTTTAAGAACTGTTTATGTGGTGGGTGGGGTGGAGAAAAATTGACTCAAGTTTCAGAAATTACTTGGAAGTAGTCAAGGCATAAATTCAGAAGCTGGTTGCAGGTTTAGCTGTATAATTGCTGAAAGAGCTCTCCTACCAAATGCTAAATAAACTTCTAGACAATATAAAAGTATAATCTAGGTAAAGGAATATCTTAATAGAATATCATATAGAGGCTATAGGACACAATAATTTAATAAGGTAATAAGTTACTTAGCAAAGATGTGAGGTTTATTGTTACAGATTATTAACTTCTTTTAGTTACATTTTTAACTGAGGATTTTTTTTTCTTTTGTGTACATAATGTTGGTCATTTGTAGACTGGAGGAATTTGTTCCCCAGCAGTCCATTATAGGTGTGCTAGAGTATCCATGGAAAGTGAGCCTCCTTGTTAGTGGTGGCAAGGAGCAAAACAAACTAATGCTGATTAAAGTGTCAAGTTGTAATTGTGTTTTCCTCCAAAGAAACCAAATCTTCCTCTGGATGGACTGGTTAAGTGGACACGATTTAGTAATGCAAGAGGCATTAGATTGAAATTTGTTTCAATAAAATAATTCTACACATTTATTTCTTATAATGTGAGATTTTGGTACAAGTACATAATACATAATGATTAGAGCCATATAAGTGGCATATGCATCTCCTAAAATATTAATCCTTTATTTGTGTTTAGAGAACATTCAAAATCTACTGTATTAGTTACACACTGAAATATACAATAATTGATGCCAACTCGACTCAACTTACTGTGCTATAGAACATTAGAAGCTATTTTTCTTCTGCAAGAATTTTTCATGAACACATTAGTCATTTTCCAAATGTCCCTCCCTCACCATTCACAGCTTCTGATGGTCACTCCTACAAGATAATTACTTTAAGGTCCAAATATAAACAGGAGACTCTACATCTGGTTCCATGTGATCTACTTCATGTAACATAAAGTCCTCCATGCTCATTTTGACTTTTTTTTCTTGTGAGATGTAGGTTTCCTTTTAAATAATACTTCACTGGTGCAGCACACTGTAGTTAAGTATACACACATTGCCCTACTCCATAGCTCTAGAACTTGCTCATCTTCAATGCTCCAAACACTATACTTTTTGAAGGGGAATTACCTATTTTCTTTTCCCCCTACTGTCCAGTTTATTACATCTTTGGATCTATCAACTTTAGATTTCTTAAACAATCAGAATAGCATAGCAGTCAGTCTCCTTGAATTAATCCATTTCTTTTAGCACAAAGTCCTCAAGGACCACTCATGTTTGGGAATATGGATAATTGTGCTGATTAAACTTTATTGTCAATTGGATTTGAAATCACTCAGGAGATACATCATGGGAAAAATGTGAGGGCATTTCTAGTATGGTTTAACTGAAGCGAGAAGACAAATCCTGAATGTGTGTGGCACCATCCCATGAATGTGGCAGCAGAGTGAGTGAGAGGAAACCAAAGTGAGTGTGAGCTGAGCAACCGGAATTCATGTCTCTGTTCTGGCTGTGGGCACTCTGTAAACATCCTGCCATGTCTCTGCTGCCACAGCTAGAACCACTCTTGTTCCATGCTTTCTTTCCTCATCATGAAGGACTGACCCTCAAAATGTGAGCTCTAACAAATTCTTACTTCCTCTCTTATGGGTTTTCCCTGCATTTTAATGATAGTTTTAATCCCAGGGATAAGGAAAGAACAAAATACCCTAACACTATGTGTTATATTCAGTTAGTATAATACTATTTTAGATAGATCACTGATAAAATATCTGTTAATTTATCAACCAAAATGAGGAAAAAGTTAAAACATAAAGGATGGATTTTCACAATAAAAATCTAAGTTTAGATGTAAAAAACCACACTTTATATTTCAATGATTAGGTATTTCCTCTAAAACCTTAAATTACACACTAAAGAATGACCCTGATATTCTACTTTAAAAATAATAATCCTCCACCTTGAAAGGCGTCATGTTTCCGTCTGTTAGATGATTTGATTTTAGATTTTACCTCTGGGCATCAGCAAGGACTTGGCAGTCTTTCTTTCTTTCTTTTTTTTTTAATTCCTTCTTTTTTTTTCCCAGAGAAAGTGCAGCTCTCTATAAAAAGTGGTAACAAAGATAATAATGCAGAAGTGGTTTGGAGGAAGCATTTTCTTTTTCAAAAATCAATAGAGAAAGAGAGTGATCCTATTTTTCACCTGAGGCAAATCACCATTACAGAGTAGAAGAATGCTCATGTAGTTGGTCAGTGGCTGACATAGACCTTCCATCAGTGGCCTCTCAAGGATAGGAACAGTACCTGATTCCAGGAGACTGAGAGGCTAATTAAATTAATTCTGTGTGAAAGTGACAAGATGACTCAAAGCATTCTGAGTGTGCTGGAAAGCTTTCCCTTTGCCCTCAACTGTCAGTGTTCCCCACCCTCTTCTCCCTAGCGTCTCACTCACATACCCAGTGTCTGACTTGCGATGCTCAGTCTTTTTGGTCTCACTTAAGCTGCAGTGTGAACACTGGACTTGGGCTATGATGGATGAATGCTGCAGGAAAGAAATGTAATTGCCTTGGCTATGCAGCAGTAAATGGATATTCCCTCTGGAAACTCAACTCGCTTCATTTAGACCCAAACATGCCAAGCAGATGCAGATGATCAACTCACAGCATATGACAGAACAGGATATCATTCTCTTTTATGTCCCGTTTTTAATGTAATAGCAAGTTAACATCTGTTGTTCTGAGCCTCACAAATCTGTTCTTTTCAATGTAAAGGTTTGCTGAGCATTGATATTTTACTAAGAATAGAGTGTGAGCAATTAGACTGCACTGTATTTTCATGTCAGGTCCAGAAGGTCTTTGGAAAGGTCATTGCTGTTGTGTATGACCCACTGAGCTGCATTGGGGTGATAAATGCAGGTCCAAGATAGAATAGTTTAAGAGATATTGTTCCAGAGAGAGGACAAAGGAATGGAGAAGAAAAGAAATTGCTGTTTATGGGATCATAATCCAGTATTGTCAAAGTTCTGTCACACATTCTGAGTTTGCTTTCAGCAAGGCATGTTTGGTTCACAGAAGAAATGGAAGAAACACTACTGAATACTCAAGAATTTGAATATCTTCTGTGATATTATTTGACACATTGACAAAGTATTTCTAACTCTTGCTTTAGACTCATACATAATACACTGGAATCTTCCTCAGAAACACAGATTGAAGTGTCCTTTCTTGTACTTGAAAGATTATTATTATGGACGTGATAGGAAAAGCTAGAATTTAAACAAACCATTTAATATGGCTTATATTACCTTAAGGATTATTTAGTTCATAAATTTAGACAGTGATATAAATAATTCTAAAAACTTGAAACTTTTTCTTTTGTCTGATGGGGCATTTTATTGTATGGATGCATTGACTCTGTTGGCTGCAGAAAGCACACAGTATATTGCCTGAAGTTACAGACTTAGAAGATCTAACTCAACACACATCTTTCACACCACATGCTGTCTTTAAGAATAAACTGATTATAGCTATACTCATGATGTTTTATTTTTAATTCTCCATTTCATTTGGAAACTAAAGTTTTGAAGCCCACCGAAGCAGCATATTATCTTAAAAACATTATAATGATAATTGTATTTTTAAAATTCTTTAATAATTTTATAATCCAATAACCTCCTGGTCTGCTCTCTGGCTGTTCCTCATCCCATACCTCCTCCCCTGACTCCAAGAGTGCCCACTCCCACCCCACTGGACTTTTACACTCCCTGGATCCTTGAGTCTCTCAAAGGTTAGGTGCATCTTCTTACACTGGGGACAGACCAGGCATTCCTCTGCTGTTTATGTGTCAGGGGCCTCATATGAGCTGGTGTATACTGTTTGGTTGGTGGTTCAGTGTCTGAGAGATCTCCAGTGTCCAGGTTAGTTGAGACTACTGGTCTTCCCATGGGGTCACCTGCCTCCTACGCTTCTTCTAGCCTTTCCCTAATTCAGCCTTAAGGATTCCTGGCTTCTGTCCTTTGGTTGGGTGTAATTATCTACATCTGACTCTTTTAGCTGCTTGTTGGGCTTCTTGGAGGGTAGCCATACTAGGCTCCTGTCTGTAAGTACATCATAGCATCAGTAAGAGTGTCAGGTCCTTTGATCTGGATAACAGTTTGGACCTGTCACTTGACCTCTTTTTCCTCAGATTCTTCTCCATTGCTGTCTCTGAAGTTCTTTTAGACAGGAACATTTCTGGATCAGAGGTTTTTTTTTTTTTTTTGTTTTTTTTTTTTTTTTTTTTTTTTTTACTGTGCGATGGCAACTCTATCTTCCACTTGACGCCCTTTCTTTCTACTGAAGGGGGACTCAAGTTCCCTCCTTCCACTGTAAGGCATTTCATCCAAGGTCTCTTAACTCCCAGGTCTCTGGTACATTCCATAGGATCCCCTCAACTCCTGCCTCCTGAGGTTGCCTGATTCCATTTTTTTCTGCTGGCTCTCAGGGATTTACTCCTGTTCCCCCTGTCCCATAACACCTGATCATATTCCCCTAATCCCTTCCCTGCCTCCTCTCTCACTCTAGTCCCTCCCTCCCTCTGCCCCCATGATTGCTTTCTTCTCCCTCCAAAGTGGGATTTAGTCATCCTTACTTGGGTCCTTCAGCTAGTTAATCTTCTTGAGTTCTGATGATTGTATCCTGAATATTCTGTACATTTTTGGTTAACATCCACTTATTATGATGATAATTGTCATACATAAGAAAAACAAAAATTCTTAAAGCTTAAAAACCTGAAAAAATGTTCAACATCCTTAATCATCAGGGAAATGCAAATCAAAACAACCCTGAGATTCCATCTCACACCAGTCAGAATGGGTAAGATCAAAAATTCAGGTGACAGCAGATGCTGGCAAGGATGTGGAGAAAGAGGAACACTCCTCCATTGTTGGTGGGATTGCAAGCTTGTACAACCACTCTGGAAATCAGTCTGGCGGTTCCTCAGAAAACTGGACATAGTACTACTGGAGGATCCCACAATACCTCTCCTGGGCATATATCCAAAAGATGTTCCAACCAGTAAGAAGGACACATGCTCCACTATGATCATAGCAGCCCTATTTATAATAGCCAGAAGCTGGAAAGAACCCAGATGCCCCTCAAAAGAGGAATGGATACAAAAAATGTGGTACACTTACACAATGGAGTACTACTCAGCTATTAAAAAGAATGAATTTATGAAATTCCTAGGCAAATGGACCTGGAGGGCATCATCCTGAATGAGGTAACCCAATCACAAAAGAACTCACACAATATGTATTCACTGATAAGTGGATATTATTAGACCAGAAATTTAGAATACCCAAGATATAAGATGCAATTTGCTAAACGCATGAAACTCAAGAAGAACGAAGACCAAAGTGTGGACACTTTGCCCCTGCTTAGAATTGGGAACAAAATATCCATGGAAGGAGTTACAGAGACAAAGTTTGGAGATGAGACGAAAAAATGGACAATCTAGAAACTGCCATATCCAGGGATCCATCCCATAATCAGCTTCCAAACGCTGACACCATTGCATACATTAGCAAGATACTGCTAAAAGGACCCAGTCTCTTCTGGGACTATGCCGGGTCCTGGCAAACACCAGAAGAAGAAGTGGATGCTCACAGTCAGCTATTGGATGGATCACAGTGACCCCAATGGAGGAGCTAGGGAAAGTACTCAAGGAGCTGAAAGGATCTGCAATCCTATAGGTGGAACAACAATATGAACTAACAAATACCCCACCCCCACCCCTGGAGCTCATGTGTCTAACTGAATATGAATCAGAAGATGACCTAGTCGGCCATCAGTGGAAAGAGAGGCCCATTGGTCGTGCAAACTTTATATGCCTCAGTACAGGGGAACACCAGGGCCAAGAAGTTGGAGTAGGTGGGTAGGGGAGTGGGTGGGGGAGCGTGTGGGGGATTTTTGGGATAGCACTGGAAATGTAATTGAAATAAATACCCAATTAAAAATATGGACAAAAAAGCATAAAATTATTTCTTTACATTAGTTATATTTCCTGAAACTGTGGATGTGGGTGTTATATTCCACTGTCAGTCCACCTCTCAGAGTTACAATTCAATGGTTTTCTTTCTTTTTTTTTTCTCTGCTAAAAATTTGGCCGGGTGTGTTGGCGCATACCTTTAATCCCAGCACTCGGGAGGCAGAGGCAGGAGGATATCAGAGTTCGAGGCCAGCATGGTCTACAAAGTGATTTCCAGGACAGCCAGGGCTACACAGAGAATCCCTGTCTCGAAAAAAAAAATCACTTTTATTTACTTTTTTGTGTAGTGGATTATACAGATGTGTCATATATGGAAGAGAATTATAAAATTGACTTTAGTAGAAAAATTAAGAGGATAAACATCTCATTTTCAATTCAATGAGTGAAATGATGCTGTTCATATAAAGTGATTTTGTAAAAATCAGGAAAGTCACTCCAGCTCAGAGGCTTCCAAAGACATACAGTACTCTTGTTGAGAATGACTGACCTTCCAAAATACACAAGAGAATTGAGGGTCCTGTGAAATGATGATTCATATTTTGTTCTCCATGCTCAGAGATTTCATTGGTAGCATGTAGTTCTAAAGGGATGATTAAACAAAGACAGGATGCTGAACTAAACATGTGCTAGTAGAAGGATTATCCCAGTGCTACCATCTTTTGCTTGCAGTTTC
Source organism: Mus caroli (assembly GCF_978045245.1). Taxonomy (NCBI): domain Eukaryota; kingdom Metazoa; phylum Chordata; class Mammalia; order Rodentia; family Muridae; genus Mus; species Mus caroli. The sequence goes on along the minus strand of NW_028227258.1, from coordinate 119,726,574 downwards.
AGGAAGTAGCTATTTTACAACTAAATACAATGAATGACCTTGTTTAGTGGACTATGTTTAGATGACTTTTATTGAACTTGGCTTCAAAATACATGGTTAATGAAAGTTACATTGCTTTCATTCTTCGAGATGTATCAAAATTGAAAATGGCATTACATAAATTAATGTTTATCTAATTGGAAAGAAGAAAATCATCTTCACTGAGTTACGAATTCATGGTGTGGGAATGGAGGAAGAGCAAGCAGGTTTTAATTCAGTTGTGTAGCTGTTTTATTTATAGAACATGATAGATATGGAAGCCAACTGAGCAATTCAGCTCACTAAATACATCAAACCTATTAAAACATATATCTAGTAATAATTATAATGTGTCAGGACCAAATTTGCCAAAATATTAAAGAATTTTACTCTAGAGAATTTAACTTCTATGCTATTTATTTTGTTTTTCAAATGCTGTCTGAGGTACTGGTGATCCAAATTGTCTAGAGCTTACATGGTCATTTAACGAACACCCACCAGACAATCCAAATGCATTGCAATTCTACTCTGCTAAATTGTGCCCTGATAGTGTACATAATTATCCATGCCTCACATCCAAATCTACTGTTGTAAATGGCTGAAAATGACAAAATAAAGTCTTTCTCCAAATCTTGGACTATTGTGTACAATAAATTCCTGGCATGTCAACATTTTGGGCATGGTGCTTTCAACCTGCAGACATGATTTTTAGGGAGAATCCATTCACTAGAATCTTTATTGGCTTGTACCTGGAACTATTTCTGCTATTATACAACTAACTGGGTATTCATATAGAGTAAGTGTATAAGGGTCAAATATTTTATAACTTATGAAGCAGAAGATAAAGTTAAAATAGAAATAGTCTTCAAATCTTTCAACATTCTGCTTACTTTTCTATAGGTCTGCAACGGAATCTGAGAATAGTATAAACCATATGTGATTATAAATATATATGAATATATACATACATATACATATATGGACCATCCAAGAGTATGGAGTCTTTTTATTTGCTCTCCAATATAGCATAAAATATGTGTTACCGGTGCATTTATAAACAGAAGTTGAGGTTAGTTCTTTAAGCAAGAGCTTCCATTTTTGGCCTCTTTTTTCCTACCAAAGAAAGCAAATTAAATACATTTAGGGGTGGGTCATGAATAATAATGACCCTGAGCCAGAATAAATCAATGACATGTTAATGTAAATGATCTCCTGAGTTTTAACACTTTGGGTTATTGTCAGGGATAAGTTATTTATGGCATATTATTGCATTATGATCTGATAAGATTGCCAGTTATCTTTCCTTGGACATTCCTTATGTCACTTTAGATTCTTGTCTGCAATGGTTCGACAACAGTATATCTTCTAATTTTAAATAATGGTTAGAATGGCCTGGTTGAAAATAATATGCTGCTGACAGATAGTGCAGCCTAAAGACTTTTTTTTGAAACAGCCCATGCAGCACCCTCTCAATTCACCCATGGTTTCTTTTCTTTCTTTCTGAAGTGTGCTCATTATTTGTCCTAGATGAACACACATCTCAAAGCTCCGTTATTCACAGATCTAATTGTAATACCCTAATAGTAACATAATAACTGAAATTGGGATGAATTATAAAGAGTTCTTGACCTTATAGGATCATGGTCTTTAGTAAGTAATTTCATGACATGACATAAAGCCTGCCTCAAAAGTAAAGATCATTCCTGTAAAATAGTTATTTATTATTATTATTATTATTATTATTATTATGTGTGTGTGTGTGTGTGTGTGTGTGTGTGTGTGTGTGTGTGTGTGTGAGAGAGAGAGAGAGAGAGAGAGAGAGAGAGAAATGCCCTCTTGCTCCCAACCTATGTATTTGGCTTTCCCTTCTCAATTTTCTTTTTTTTTTTTATGATTTAGACCTTATTAAGATTGGTGTGAGAGGAGAGTGAAGGAGTGAATCACTGTTGTCTACTGATGAACTGCAGAGTGTTATCACATGTCAATGTGACTGATCTTAGCTGCTCTTAAAGGCAGATTATAGTGCCCGCCCCCAGTGAACCAACAATCAAGGTGGTGTTGATTTTCTATGTTCAGAATGATCAAACTATTCTGCTAGGTCTGTGGTGGGATCCTTTCATTCAAAGTTCAGGTCTGCCTTGTTCCCTGCAAGGCATTATAACAATTAATTAATTAATCAATTAATTATATTAATGGTTCAAATTAGTCTTGTCTCTTGATCTTCAAGCCTGTGTTAAAAGCCTCCTCTCCAAGATCAGCTTTATTTTTGATTATTCATTTTAAGTACTCTCATGCTATGATACTTGTGATTCTCGATAGCATGAGAGATTATGGATTAAAGTTGGCAAAGAATGCATGTACATTGGTCTAAGTATTACTATACAGAAGCACCTGGGTCTCTTTTCCCAATGAAGTGACAAAAGCAGCTTGTTTATCTCACCAATGATGTATGTGGGCAAGGATATGTGCATCATATGTACTTCTTCATACATGTAAGAGAACATATCAAGAATTATTGAGCAATATGTATGAAAGGTGGCCAATATGGAAACATTATCTGAGTTTTGAACTCCAGAGTGTTATCACATGTCAATGTGACTGATTTTAATTGCTCTTAAAGGCAGAATATAGCCTCCCAATGAACCAATGGTGTTCACCAAAAATTGCATTAGTTAACATAATATGTATGATCCAATTGGGACAGAATGTCTCATGACCTCAAGCACACAACATAGTATGATATTATTAGAGTAAATTGTCTCATCAAGGACATTTACTGTATCAGAAAGTTCCCAGGCTTATAAATCACCACAGATAGAATAGTACAAGAGCTCACAGGTATGTCCCTGAGGGTCAAGGGTGAATCCTGTGCAAGATGTATGAAATCTAAGTTTGTTGGGTTGTCTGATAGTGGAACTATATGGCCTTGGAGTTTATTTTAGCCAATAGGACACTGAGCCATGAGGCTGAACAACTAGTGATGACCTAATTAAATGGCTGTGCTACATCAACATGCCTTGTGCAGTCTCTTTAGGGATGGAGAAACACAGAGACAAGGCTTTGAATTCTCACCTGTTTTGACTGAAATCTGCCAACCAATGCTTCATGAGGAAAAGGGAACTGAATTTTTTGAAGCCATTAATTTTGAAATAGCTTCTTTTGTACAAAAAGATGAGACTTAAAAGTGATAACGTGTGTTTAAAAGTCAATCTGATCCGAGAAAGAATATGAATACTTAGTTTCAACCTATTCTATCTGATCTGTCTTTGAAGAAAGAACACCATGAGCAGGTTGAAATCAGAAGACAGTAGTAATTTGTCATCTTAGGACAGAGAAAAAGAACCAACTAAACCATGTTTAAAAAGGTGGCAAACTGAGGAATATTATATTTATTGCAAGAGGTTTACAAATATTGTAAAGTAGACAAAAATACTGTGAGATCAAAATATGTGTCAGCTGAAAGTCATATCACATGTAGTGGTTTCCAACAGAAGCCCTGGGAAAAGAAGATTGAAATAAACCTGACATATATGTTGGTTGTGTGACAAAACTTTTCCTAGGAAAGTGATACACACAAGTCTACTTACCCCAAATAGGGATCTCTATACAGACAGAAATACACACACCTCCAAAATCCAAAGTGGAGAAGCATGAATTTTATTGGCGTTAATAACAGAAGTATGGTTAAGGGGTGACTTAAAGGAGCAGAAGCAACTCAAAGACAGGAACATCATCAAAGCCAACCCCAGCTTAGCTGACAATTCACAGAAATGGTAACCTGGAGAAGACTGCAAAGCCTGCAGTCATCTCAAGAGTTTGGAAAATGCCTTTTTTAAGGGATTCAGTAGGTTCAAACTTCTTAAAGGCAACTTGGCTGATTTCTGCTTGTTTCAGGCATCTATTAGGGTCTCAGAGTCTCTACAACTTGGCTTGTTTACTCTGGCAGAGAAGGATCTAGAGAATCAGTTTCAGGGAGTTTCTGAAGCTTTTTTGTGCTGTTTATCTTGCTGCTTAAGAAACAGCCCTGCAGGATGCAATGTCAATCTCTCAGGAAACTGTTACATAACATTATCTAACCAGAATCTCGCCTCACGATTTTAAAAATTGAAAATTGAGACAAACAGCAATAAAGATAGTTAAATCAATCCAACCTTAGTAATTATAACTGAGTGACCTAGAGGGTGTAGTTAAGTGACAAAGGAACAAAAATTTTTTTTAAAATGTAGGAGCCATGGTAAAGCATTTGTTTAGCATGTATGTGTAGGACCAAGAATTCAATCTCCAGCACCCACAGAATACATAAAACTAGCCACTCCTTACTATAAGCACATGTAAAAAGCAGGTATTCAAAGGTACTAATACTAAAATGATTAAAAATATGGTGATGCAAATAAAGCTCCAGAACATTGTTGTTCTATAAATATAATGCAAAATAAACCTTAAGGCCAAAAGCAAATAGAGATGAAATCATGTGTTCATATTGACATTAGGTACAGGTGACTAGAGAGACAGAGCATAATTAAATACCTCACCCTAACATGGGGTTTCTCATTTTGCCATTATAAACTTCCATTTGCTTATGGACCACATCTCTCTCCTCTCTATCCAGAGATAGTCCTTCATATCACCAGGATGAAAACTCTTCCTCCCTTGCTACATTTTCCTTCTTCCTTTTTCTCTCATTTCTTGCCCTTTGTCCCTCTGGAACAAATACATGGTGTTTATGCTGAGAACTTGGTATCTGCATATTGTGTGTGTGTGTGTGTGTGTGAGAGAGAGAGAGAGAGAGAGAGAGAGAGAGAGAGAGAGAGAGAGAGAGAGAGAGAGAGAGAGAGAGTTGTTTCAGCCTCAGTCTCTTTCCTGATTTCCTCTTACTTGTTCATGCTTTGGTTATTTTTGCAGTGGAAGGGAATGCAATCTGTCCTTGCCTCATCCACCTTAAACATTTTATTTACTTAGTTCCACCACTTACATAATTTTGATGGTGCCTTAAATTTTGTTTCCCCTTGGTTACTACAACTAACTAGTTTCTGCAGCACATTCTAAATTCCTTAATGACAATAATCATGTGTTCCTTTACTTCGTATGTCTATCCTTAAGGCAAATATGTATATTGAATATATACATAGTATATATTCATTTTTTTCTATTAAAAAAGAGACAATTCAATGGCTTGAAAAATCATAATGTTGCTAAGGCTACTATGCTCACATTTCCAAACATGACTCTTGAGGCATACATAAAAGCTTAACTACTATTTATTGGAAACATTTTTAAATAGGGGAACTAGAAACAAGTAACTTCCGATAGAAGTTTTATCTATCTATCTATCTATCTATCTATCTATCTATCTATCTATCTATCTACTATCTATCTATCTATCTATCTATCTATCTATCTATCTATCTATCTATCTATCTATCTGTCACTTTATAAATGCTCTTCACAAAGTTCAAACCAAAAAGAACCCAGTCTAAATAGCATTTGTAAGCAAATTAATCTTTAAGAAGAAGGAATTCTGTCCACATTATGCTCCTGAAAGTGAGTAGATATTGTCTTGAAGCTATTGTAGATTCAATACTAAATCCTGTCCCTACCTGACTGCATTAGAAGACTGACTTGTGGGCAGTTGTATCTCCTACAGTGGACACATGCTTTTCAAAGAAGCGGTGAATAAGCTTTTGCCTCAGTGGCCAGCAATAAAACTAACTGTGGCAATCTTAACTTAGAAATAAAATGATTTATTTCAAATGATGTAGACCCTTGCAAAATAGACTGGAGTGTGGAAAGCCTAAAGAAAAAGGTGATTGAAATAACAGCAAAGGTATAAGAGCACATGAATGTCTAAGTCTGTGTGGTAGTGTGGCTAATCATCCGGCTCAGCCTTTAGAAATTCCCCACATTTAGTGCCTGTCACACAAGACTTGCATTTAAATTTCCCATGCTCCTAAACTGGAGGGTGAAATGCAGCACCTGACCCCTGTAACAGTGAGAGTGGAGTACTTTCTCCTGCTTTTACCCTAAGAAAAATCAAGACACTGACTCGAGGGACCTGTAAGCTACTATAAGGTAACAAGGAGAAATATGTCCATCCAGGCTTGCTGCTCACTGATGGTGTCAGTGAGATTTTCACCTCCCTCCAAACCTACAGTTGAGGTAGGTCAGTAAAGGATAATGCTGGTTGAGAATGGTGCTCATAAAGCAATACTGTAACAAGTGCTGATAATATGATGTGCTCCCTCCTCAGACATAATGGAAGCATTGTAAATGTTTGAGTTAGGATGGGAGATAAATGTTTAGTCTCTGGTAACTCATTAAAAATTTTTGCCATCAATATCTCACATTCACCCAGTATTAAATAGAACTGTGTGCCTTTTGGATGTGGAAGTTTAACAATATTATCTTTTTAAAGAGATTGTTAAATAAAAGGAGCCATCTGGTGAGGTGCTGTGATGAGTTTAGGTTTCCTAAATATTAATGTAAAAGTCAGGGCTGCATTGTAAGCAGGCAGGAGGCAGTCAGATATCTAAACTCTAGTTTTTAAGTATTTGGTACTCAACTACCTGCAAGAGGATGAAGCAAAGAAAACATGTGTGTGTGTGTGTGTGTGTGTGTGTGTGTTTGTGCATGCACACATGCATGCACATGCCATCACATGCATGTGGGAGTCACAGGACATATATGGGGTTTTGGGTATGGCCTTGTCTCTATACAACCATTCTATGAGCCCCATGAGGCTCCTGGGATTCATTGGTCTTGGGCTTCTCTCTCATCCAAGGGACACTGGATTTATAGACATATACTACATGTTTATCTCTAGGTAAGTTCCTGGGATTTTAACTTGGGTCCTCATGTTTCTGTGACAAATGCTTTCTTTCTCTGTGCTGAGTTTCCAGCCCAAGGAAACCTTTCCTAATTTTCTTTCCTCCCATTAAACATTGTCTGAGATATTTCATAAACTGAACCCAGAAACCTTTAGTGTGAGAAAATTGTTGGTGTCACTGGAATGAACAGAGTAGCTGAGAAGGAATGTCACCATAGACCCAAATACATTTTATATATAGGTAATATATGATAAAACAAGCAAGGCACTATCAAGAGGAGTGTGTGCACTGTGCTAGATTAGTGAGCATCTCTGTATGATAGGAATCACACTAACATTTTTGAGGGATCATACTAATAACACATAGAATCATCTCTAATTCAGATTCTGCTCCCAGAATTACGATATGGTATGTACAGTGTAACGAGAAAATTTGGCTGACTAGATTGGTTTTGCAAGAATTATGCAAGTACAAGGAAATTGATTCTCAAATATCTTATAGCAACTGAAGCTGGTGAAATTCTATACTTCTTTACTTCAGGTAGAGACATGATGTAGCACTCATATTCTCAGATCATTTGTTTCATCAATTTTTCCTCTTATTCCATCTCAGAATACATTTCTGTAAAATGTATAGCAAAATAATTTCTTGTGATTTGGTATAAATATAAACACATTTCATGTGCATTTTGATTAATTCATTATAAACTTGATTCAGTGACAGCAATTATTGTTGACAGTCAAGTCTCCTTGAGAGAGGAAATCCTTTTCCAAGGTTTCAGAATTAATGTCTCCATGTACATCTTTGATATTTCAAGGAAGTTAAACATGGTTAAATGTGTTAACCGTTTTAATATAAATACTTTACAAACTGACCCTTAAAAGCTTACAGTAGATTTCAGTATAATTTAGAAAGATAAGATTTCCAAAAGAAAATGGGCTCTATAGGTAAAAATTAAATCACGAATCTCTCCTGGCCAGCCCCATATCCTCCAAAGGCAAAAAAACAAAAAAAAACAAAAAAAACCAACTTCAAAATATTTAATTTGGGGCTAAGGACATAAAGCCAGATGACCTAGGTTTGATCCTTGAGACCCACATGACAAGAGAAAACTGACTTCTAAACACACAGGAGAAGCTAGATATATTTCAGACCTCAAACAAAGCTACGGCAAACAGCGAGAACAGCAATGTTATCTAAACAGATGACACAGTGAAAATACTTGAGAAACCATGAAAAAACAAGGAATTCATTACATTCTTGAGTTGGGGGAAGTATTGAAAGCTCTGAAAGGGAAAGGAACTCCACAAGAAGACAAACAGAGTCAACTAACTTAGGCTCTTGGGAGCTTTCAGAGACCGAGCCACCAACTAAAGAGAATAGTCAGGTTGGATTTAGGCCTTGAGCAGCACATCTGTAGCTCAGTCATCATGTGGGTCTCTCAAAAACTGGAGAGGAGGCTGTTCTTAAAGCTGTAGGGTAACCATGAAAACATTCCCTATCAGGGTTGCCTTGTCTGACCTTAGTGATTTACCAGGGTGAGGGGTAGTACCCGGGTAGGGCTTTACCCTTTCAGAGGAGAGAACGTGGGGAATAGGGGGAGTGATTCTATGAGTGGGCCACTGAACAGTAGGTCAAGGCAGCATTTGAGATGTAAATTATAAGGAAAAAAAGAGAGAGAGACCCGTCCTATGGGCAAGAACCAATCCCTGACACTATTAATGATACTCTGTTATGCTTTCTGGCAGGAACCTAGCATAACTGTCCTCTGAGAGGCTCAACCCAGCAGCCAATGGGACTCATAACCAAATATTAGATGAAGCTGGAGAGTCTTGTGGAAGACTTGGGGGGAGGATTCAGCAACTTGTGGACAGTGACTCCATAGGAAGACCAACAGAGTCAACTAACCTGGACCCTTTGAGGCTCCTAGATACTGAACCACTATCCAAAGAGCAAGCAAAGGCTGGACCTAGGACCCTGGCACATATGTAGCAGATGTACAGCTTGATCTTCATGGGGATCCTCCAACAACTGGAGCAGGGGATTACCCTGGGTCTGTTGCCTGCCTGTGGATCCTGTTTTCCTAACTGGACTTCCTTGTCTGTACTCAGAGGGAGAGGATGTGCCTAGTCCTGCAGTGACTTAATGTGTAATGGGAGGATAGGGGGTGATACGGGGGGGGGGGGGAGGAACACCTTTCTCAGAGGAGAAGGGGAGGGAGGAAAGGAGAAGGAGATGGGGGCTGATATTGAGGTATAAAGTGAATAAATAAATACATTTTTAAAAGAAAAAAAAGAATAAAGGGAATGTGCTCACTTTTCTTTATAGGTAACAAAGAACAGTGCTGGTGAATCTGCACCTTTAATACTAATAGAGGATGACACCTAACATTTATAATCACTAAAAAATACCCCTGAAAACCAAAAGTTAAAACCTTCTCAGCATGACAAATTCTGGATGTGTTAACAGTTTCAAGAAATAAAGAAGTCTTAAGGGCAAATGGACAGTGACTTTGGACAACCTCAGGTCTCTTTATCAAGTCTCTTTGATAACAGAAAGTGAGAATCAACTTTTTAAGCAGAAAAAAAAATAGTCTATCAATGTTTCTTGCAACTTAAAAAGTTATGATTGAGAAATATGGAAACAACATTGATGTTTTTTATTGGCTATTTTATTTATTTACATTTCAAATGTTATCCTCCTCCCTGGTTTCCCTTCCACAAACTCCCTATCCCCTCCCCCTGATTCTATGTGGGTGCTCCTCCACCCACCTACACACTTCTGCCTCAGCATTCCCCTATGCTGGGGCATTGAGCCTCCGTGGGACCAAGGGCCTCCCCTCCTATTGATGCCAGAAAAGGGAATCCTCTGCTACATATGCAGGTGGAGCCATGGATCCCTCCATGTGTACTCTTTGGTTGATGGTTTAGTCCCTGGGAGATCTGGAGTGTCTGGCTGGTTAACATTGTTGTTCTTTGCGTTGCAAACCCCTTCAGCTCCTTCAGTCCTTTCCCTAACTTCTCCAATTAGGGACCCTGTGATCAGTGAGATGGTTGGTTGTGAGCATCTGCATCTGAATTGGTCAGGCTCTGTCAGAGCCTTGCAGGCTACAGCTATACCAGGCTCCAGTCAGCAAGAGCTTTATGGCATCATCAATAGTGTCTGGGTTTGGTGTCTGCAGATGGCATGAATCCTAGGTGGGGCAGTCTCTAGATATTCTTTCTCAACAATTTGATGTTAGAGTTAATAATTTATAATATTAAAGAAAACTTCATATGGGAATATACATGATGCATGTGGTCAGGATTATGGAAAGCATCCTATATAACTGCGTTTCTAACTTGGGCAATGTATAACAATTGTTTGTTGATAGAGCAATTTACATTCCTGCTGACTAAGTATTACTAACTATAAGCATTTATTAGCTGTGATTTCCTACTGCCTAACGGTGGCAGATGTCCTCACATGAAGCATGTGAGTGGGCCAGCTATTTTTAAAGTCGTGTATATTTTGCAAAGTTCTTATTTGAAATGCAACTAGGAGCACAGCAGTAGATTTGAGATATTTTATTTTAAAGTCAAAGAAATCTCCATATATTCTGTGGCAAATTAACACCACCATATAACATCTTGAATGCTGTATTGATTACATCACTGGGTACTGTCTCCTACCAGACATGTAAGTTACAGACTTCGGTATCCTATCAGTCTGGTAATTGAATTTCAATTCGCTTAGGGAAACCATGCCTAGATTAATTGAGTCATTATATTTAAAGTTGGTAATAAACAATAACAGCAAATATTTTTCTTTTCAAGTGCTCTTATTGCCTTTAACCATATTGAATTATTAAGCCATCCAAATCAATACCACTCACTTATTTTTAATAATGAGCTCAATGACTTAAAAGTAAGCAGTATCAAGAAGGGAGTTTTCCCTTTGAAGACTACTACATATTGCATCATATGCATGATGCAAAGTGTCCTTGTATTTGTTTTTGATCATTTGAATATTATTGTTAACTAACTTTTCTGCTCAAATGCAGGCCAGCTCAACAGTGGTTGATGAGTTATTATACCACAGCCAATAAATCTTGACTTAATCTCATAAACATAGTTATTTAACCTAAATTGGATTCTCCATCAAATGAGGCAAATCAATTTTTAAATGCCATAATATTGAGTTTCAATAGTTTTGCTTTGTATTTATATTAGTTTATGCTTACAGGATCTAAATGAAGAATCTCTGTGGGAAACAGCTAAAGCAGAATTATCATTCACAGTAATATAGATGAAGTATGTACTACAAAGAAAAATATTTATCAGAATTGGTCTGTTGTAAAAATATAGAGAAGCATGGAGTACAGAGAAGAGGTTTATGGGCCAGGAACCTTCTCTACACTTCCAACTCTACCATTGATAATTCTCATGAGTGAAAACTAGTTATGTTGACCAAAGCTCTGTTCACATCTTGGTAAAGCAGAATTTTTTTTTTTAAATTCGATTTTATTTTTAATTTATTTTTTAGACTCCATATTCCATTCCCCATCTGCTCCAAATCCCACACCTCCTCCCCACCCCACCCTGTCTCCATGTGGATGTCCCCACCCCACACCCCACCAGACCTGTAAACTCCCTGTGGCCTCCAGTCTCTTGAGGGTTAGGTGCATCATCTCTGAATGAACACAGGCCTGGAAGTCCTCTACTGAACGTGTGCTGGGGGCCTCATATCAGCTGGTGTATGCTGTTCGTTTGGTGGTCCAGTGTTTGGGAGATCAAAGAGGTCCAGATTAATTGAGACTGCTGGTCCTCTAACAGGATTGCCCTTCTCCTCAGCTTCTTTCAGCCTTCCCTAATTCAACAACAAGGGTCAGTCGCTTCTGTCCATTGGTTGGGTACAAATATCAGCATCTGATTCTTGCAGCTGCTTGTTGGGTCTTTCAGAGGGCAGTCATGCTAGGTCCCTTTTTGTGAGTGCTCCATAACCTAAGTAATAGTGTTAGGCCTTGGGACCTCTTTTTGGATCCCACTTTGGGCCTATCCTTGGACCTTCTTTTCCCCAGGCTCCTCTCCATTTCCGTCCCTGTAATTATTTCAGAAGTGAACTATTATGGGTCAGAGATGTGACTATTGGGTGGCAAACCCATCTCTCACTTGATGTCCTGTCTTCCTGCTGGAGGTGGGCTCTATAAATGCCCTCTTCCTACTCTCAGGCATTTCACCTAAGGTCCCTCCCTTTTAGTCCCAGGAGTCTCTCACGTCCCAGGTCTCTGGTGAATTCTTGGAGGTTCCCCCAATCTCCTATTTACTGGGGTTACCTGCTTATATTCTTTCTGCTGGCCCTCAAGGCTTCAGTCCTTTTCCCTTTCCCAATACCAGATAATGTCTCCCTTTCCCTCCTACTCCCCCCTACCCAGTCCACTTTCTCTCCCTGGTCCCCCCATCCCTCCCCACTTGTGATTGCTTTCCTCTCACTTCTAAGTGAGACTGAGGCATCCTTACTTGGACCCTTGAAATTGTTGAGCTTTTTGAGTCCTGTGGACTGTATCTTAGGTATTTTGTACTTTTTTGTTTTTAGCTAATATCCCCTTATTAGTGAGTACATACCATGCATGTACTTTTGGGTCTGAGTTACCTCACTTAGTATGATATTTTCTAGTTCCATCCATTTGTCTACAAAACTCAGGATGTCCTTGTTCTTAATAGCTGAGTAGTATTCCATTGTGTAAATGAACCATATTTTTGTATCCATTCTTCTGTCATGGAACATCTAGGTTGTTTCCAGCTTCTGGCTATCACAAATAAGGCTGCTATGAACATAGCAGAACATTTGCCCATGTGGCATGCTGGGGTATCTTTTGGGTGTATTCCCAAGAGTGGTATAGCTTGGTTTTCAGGTAGATCTATTTCCAATTTTCTGAGGAACCTTCCAATTGTTTTCCAGAGTGGTTGTGCCAGTTTGCAATCCCATCAGCAATAGAGGAGCATACCTCTTTCACTACATTCTCTCAAACATATGTTGTCACCTAAGGTTTTGATCTTAGCTATTCTGATTGGTGTTAGGTGGAATCTCAGCATCATTTTGATTTGCATTTTTATGATCTCTAAGGATGTAAGCAGAATTCTTATGAAGCCCAAGAATTAGGGCATCACCACTGCCTTTTAAAGTAAAAATTATTTTATATGCATATGATTATTTTTATTGCTATTCATTTATCTCTTCTGTGAATTAAATTTTTCAAATATATATACACATATATATGTTTGTATGTACACACACACACACACACATACACACACACACACACACATATATATCTGCAAGCACTCCATATTTATTTATAAGTTATTCACGCACTATTTATAAATAGTTTTAATACTTTAATAAATAGTTTTAATAAAGATGTTATTTACCTTAACTCAGGGATTTTCTATTTTTACAAATGAGGTTCAGGAAAATGATTTTTTAGATAGAAAAACATGAAAGGAAAATCCCAGATTAGATAAAGCACTTTCTGGGTTGAAACTACAATATTGGGCTGTGCAGGAATTTCCACAGTAATGGTTTCTTGACTTAGTCAATATATATATAAATATTAGTAAAGGGATATATGCATACAACATATACATTATTAAGATAAGAATGTCAATAAAATACCACAGAAAAATTACTGAGCATTTTCTTATTTAAATAAAAAAGGATAAGGAAGAGTGTCTGGAAGGGGGATTGATGAACCTTATTTTGAGGTGTTAGGCATGGCTAAATGGTTTATTCAGGTTCATTCATTCACCTACTCATTCATGAAACCATGTGTTGTCTGTGATCTAGCTCCTTCTCAAGTGCTGGCTCTGCAAGGGTATGAAGGATGTTTTGAGAATATTTTGGTCATAGGGAGAGGCTTCTCTTTTAACGAGTTATTTTGACAGTCTTCTAGGTGTCACAGTGAGAAGTTATCTAAACCTTACAGCACAATACCGTAATGAGAAATGATAGTTTGCCTTCCTAGAAAAAAGACAATTAGGAGACAGCACTAACTGGTCACTTTTACAGAAGATTTTTCGTTTTTCTCTTTCTCAGTTTATTTTTCCAGTGAAAGATATTTTTGACAAAGTCTGCACATTGGTTTGAAAATTCTAATATATATGTTTCTTAATATATGTTATATATACTTTAAATACTCAATATGTATAAAATATATTATATATAATGTATTACAGAGAAAAAGCAAGGGGGAGAGAGGGAGAGCACAAGCTCTAGCCAATGAGATCCTTCTGAGTCTACCTTCCCAGTGTGATTACAAATGTTTTCTGCTATATCAAGCTTTTCTATATGGGTGCTAAAGAAATCTGAAACATGTCTACATGCTTTAATATCTGGCACTTTCTCTGTTAAGCTGTCTACCCCACCATCTAATATATTTTTTTGTATGTGTGAGTACAGAAAATGTCTCTCTTCTAACTTGGTTCTACTTCATAATACCATTTATTCATTTAAAAATTGACAGCATCCATTCTTGCCTTTACCAAACCCTACAAAGGTTCTTCTAATTCCACTAGGCATCAACAATGTTCTCAAGAATCCTACCTTACTTGTAAACTCTGGTTAGCTGGAAGCCCCCACCCACAATATCTGACCAGTTGTAGAATCCATCAGTTCTTTTTTTTATGTCTTTTTTTGTATATTGACATACTATTGAATGTGTCTTTAAATAGCTCTGTCCTGGTTGTATTTTCTTTCTCTTTCTTTTTTTATTTTTTTTTAAATTAGGTATTTTTCTCATTTATATTTCCAATGCTATCCCAAAAGTCCCCCATACCATCCCCCCCAACCCCTACCCACCCACTGCCACTTTTTGGCCCTGGCGTTCCCCTGTACTGGGGCATATAAAGTTTGCATGTCAATGGGCCTCTCTTTCCAGTGATGGCCAACTAGGCCCATCTTTTGATACATATGCAGCTAGAGTCAATAGCTCCAGGGTACTGGTTAGTTCATTATGTTGTTCCACCTATAGGGTTGCAGATCCCTTTAGCTCCTTGGGTATTTTCTCTAGCTCCTCCATTGGGGGCCCTGTGATCCATCCAATAGCTGACTGTGAGCATCCACTTATGTGTTTGCTAGGCCCTGGCATAGTCTCACAAGAGCCAGCTATATCTGGGTCATTTCAGCACAATCTTGCTAGTGTATCCAATGGTGTCAGCATTTGGAGGCTGATTATGGGATGGATCCCTGGATATGGCAGTCTCTAGATGGTCCATCCTTTTGTCTCAGCTCCAAATTTTGTCTCTGTAACTCCTTCCATGGGTGTTTTGATCCCAATTCTAAGAAGGGACAAAGTGTCCACACTTTGGTCTTCGTTCTTCTTGTGTTTCATGTGTTTTGCAAATTGTAACTTATATCTTGGGTATTCTAAGTTTCTGGGCTAATATCTACTTATCAGTGAGTACATATCATTTGAGTTCTTTTGTGATTGGGTTACCTCACTCAGGATAATGCCCTCCAGGTCCAACCATTTGCCTAGGAATTTCATAAATTCATTCTTTTTAATAGCTGAGTAGTACTCCATTGTGTAAATGTACCACATTTTTTGTATCCATTCCTCTGTTGAGGGGCATCTGGGTTCTTTCCAGCTTCTGGCTATTATAAATAAGGCTCCTATGAACATAGTGGAGCATGTTTCTTTCTTACTAGTTGGAACATCTTCTGGAAATATGCCTAGGAGAGGTATTATGGGATCCTACAGTAGTACCATGGGTAGTACCATGATCTATAAGGATCTTATACCATACATTACAAGAATTTTCCTTATATCTTTTAAACTTTTAAGTTTTCTAGCACTATCAAATTTCCATCCACACCCTGTTTGGTTACAATATTAACTTCTCTTCATTCTATTGGAAGTGAAGTCTACTATCTCCCCTTTAATACTAATTTCATTCTAAAACTATATACACATAGTATTTGTTCTGAATAAACTTTTCTAACTAGTTTTTGGAAAATATTTAGTAACTACATGCAAAAGAAAGTGTCTGAGAATGATGTGCATCCTATAACACATAGTTCCCTAAGTCCTCAGGTTGCTCTATTGGGACATGGGTAGGTGACTCCATGAGGACCCCACTCAAGGGAAATTTCTAGCCTTGGACTTTCTCTATTGTTTCTCTCTCAGCAACAAACAGTCTTCATTAAACTAAAAGGTTTGGGTTATATAACATCAAGATCAATCCACTGGGTATTTTAAAATTGGAGATGGTAGAGTACTTAAATTCAAGTAATTGATTTGGATCCTAATTCAAGTTCTTTCTCAAAACTATGTATTTCTTGATTCTAGTTCTGTGAGCTTTCTTTCAAAATTATTACTGCAAACAGTAATCTTTCTATATTAATATTTATATGCCTATGTTTTATAATGCAACTTTAATTCTTATTTCAAAATATACATCAAAGTTTGCTTTTAAAATGTTTCAGTTTTATCTCATATCAAGAGCAATTACTTTACATCAATTTTTCTTATTCTTGACCAATTTGTCTCTCTGTAACACTGTATACTAAACAATGGTATAAATGATTTGCTTTGCATTGAAATCTTTAAGCCAAATTTACTACAGTAGGGCTACATTGTATTTCTATTCAACTGTTAGTGTTTTCTCTAGTAGTGGGGATGGAACTTGGGGCTGCATTCATGCTGGGCAATTGCTCTTCCACCAAGCTCTGCCCAAACTCAACTTTATAAACTGAATGGTGAGCCAATAATGAGACATGTCATGCAGATGTTCTCCATCTTCCTGTCCAAATAATTTGTCATTGTTGTTGTTGTTATTTAGGGAATTACCGGTTTAAAATGAGCATGGTTTTCTGTTTGTCCAACCCTTGGAGTGTTTACATATTATCTCATGAACTGGCTTAATAGCCTTGTACAAGTTCCTCTGTTATTGACAATCATTTTGAAACTAGACTAAATACTTAAGCCACTTTGAGAATATCACAACTGGTAGATTGTAGAGGATGCTTAGGATAGTACAGTGTAACTATAGACTTGGCCTCTTGACAGACTATGTCAGCAAAGAAAGAGGCTATGTCAGAAAGATAGAATGAATAAATGGTTTATTCATTCTATTTAGACAATTTTAGGATATATCTTCATCTCTGGGTATATACACACATCATATATGCTTGTATATATATATATGTATATATATATATTTATATCAGTAGTATATTATACAAGTATAAAAAGTAATATACATATATCATATAATACTATATAAAAATATAGTATATTTTTAATGATCTATTTTTTCCTGGGCTCAGAAATAGTATTAAACATCTTTGCTATATTATGTCAAACATATGTTTCTACTATGTGATGATGGTATCATAAACTATAATTTACTTAGCCATTTGCTGCTTTTGAGCATTTATGGTGCTTCTAATTTTTGACATCATAAAAAATGAATTCATACGATGCTTAGATCATTTTTTTTTCTTTCAGATATATTTTTAGAAAAGGAATTTTTGGACCAACAGATTTAAGTATCATCTCTGTCAAGTCACTTGACTCTTGAGCACAGTAAGAACTCTAGGAACTTTTGGTAAGCTATTTCCTGGTCTAAGCTTACCTCAGCCTATCCCCATGTCCCAATCCACATTGTGCACTTAAGGAATTGTCCTATATTTAAAAAGGAGGTATGGGGACACCATGGGTGAATAATTTTACTTCATAGAGATTTCTTCTCTGACGTAATTTAGCTCCATATTAGTTGACTTCTAGTTAGAAAGAAAGAAAGAAAGAAAGAAAGAAAGAAAGAAAGAAAGAAAGAAAGGAAGGAAGGAAGGAAGGAAGGAAGGAAGGAAGGAAGGAAGGAAGAAAGAAAGAAAGAAAGAAAGAAAGAAAGAAAGAAAGAAAGAAAGAAGAAAAAGAGAAAGAAGGGAGAAGGAAGGAAGAAAGGAAGGAAGGAAAAGAAAAATAATTCTGGGCGTGTCTGACAATCCAGTGAAAAGTTTAAAATGAGCCCTCAAGGCTTCCAGTGGCTCTGGAATGGGAAAAATGCTTAACTGACAGATACACTATCTTTGTTTGCCAGTTCATCGGGGATTGGACCCAAGGCTTTGTGAATCCATACCACTGAGCTACATCCTTATATATGTGTGTGTTAATATATAAATAATGAAGTTCAAAGGAGTGTGTTTACTGACTTCAAGACTGTCAACGTATCTGTTCAGCAGATGTCTATTTCTAAAAGCTGCGGAGAACTTAGAGAGCAAGAGGGGGAAAAAGGGAAAGAAAAGAAAGAAATTATGAGAAATAGCAGACTCTTCTAGTACATAAAAGCCAAAGATTTAAATTACTAATCTAAAAAAAATCACTGCATTTAAGCCATCAAAAACACCAGGACTGAGTAGACTGAACTCAAGTTCAATTTTAGATAACAGGCTTAGAGTAGTCTCATATTCTAAAATTTAAAAGATACTGACAATTTTAAATTTTCACTTTAAGGTGTAGCTTTATGGTTGCTACTAAAGTAAACACAATTGCACACACACACACCCGTATGCATACAGGAGGCATCTGTAGACACTCTAGGTCATTGACATCACTGGTGGAAAGTGATACCCTATGATGTATATGCATTTGGTATATGCTTGTAGCAAAGTACGTTTAAAGCTGGTGAAATACAGTATCTTGTTTACATATTAACTAGACCCATAAACATTATTGGAGAAATTGTTCTTATACAGGAGTCAAGTTTGCTGAGTCATCCATACTGAATTTCTCTAGATGGAATTAGTTAACATGCAGGATGAAGAATAGAAGGCAAGTTTATATCATCCTAACTCAATTAACTATCAGCATTACCATACTAATATGTTTAAATTTATCCCTGACATTAGTCCCAAGTGTGAATTATTCATGGATTCATTAAAATATCCTTATTTTTATAATCACACATTGAAAAACATTGAACCACTTCGTCAGTTAGTAGTAAAATTTCTACTCATACAATCTTAAAGAGTGATAGAAATTCCCATGTCAGACTTGGTGTGCTTTATTATACTTTCCAGAAGATAACATTAGCTTAACTTACATATATTACTAGATTTGTAAACATGTTCCTTTAAGATAACCTTGCTAAAGACCCAGACTTGTATTAAGAGTTTTAAATACATAATATTTTCTTTAGAAGTGTTGATATGGAAAACTGTAGACCGTTCATTTTGGTGCTCATGTTATATTGACTTTGAGAAAGTTAAAAATCATTCACCTACATTTTGGGAGATTTGTATGAAGTATTGAAACATGCTTCTAGAATCAGTTGGAATAGAGTAGAGGAATCCAGCAGGCAACTTTTATAAAGACTGCAGGGCTTTGCTGCTCAACATTTCTAGTCTCTTGTTTCACAGAATTATACAGTCAGAAGGCAGGATCACTTGCTTGTTTAATTATGAATTCAACTTTAACTTTAAAAATGTATTTTGCTTTACTTTTTGTCATTAAAATTTTACATGTAGATTTTGAGGTTCCACTCCAATGCATAAAGGTCTTGGAAGCTACTATTTTGTTTTTATGGCAAGAAAAAGCACAGCAAAGCAAAATCGATAGTGTCTCTTTTGGGGGTTAGGAGACAACAAAATTTTCTGTACAGTCTCTCACCCTCAAAGCTGTAGACAGGTAAACATCCTGATCTCCAACAGTGCTCTCAGTTGGGAAGGAAGACACTAGAACCATAAAGTGACAAGACCACTTTAGCGACAATTTTGACAAACTGTCAGAGCCAAATTGTGGGCTACCACAACAATGGGAGAGCCTGATTGTAAGGAGCCTCCACACCTCTTCAGCTGTGCCACCAGAAACCCTATCAGGTTCCTGTGGTGACAAAATGAGAAACATTCCCCTCCTGTTTTTGTGAGAAGAAAGAGCAATTATGAAAAATATCCAGATCCCTCAAAGTAACAAAGGCTCATTTGTAAGAGTTTTATATCTTTATTGAAGGAAAGGAAAATAAAATAGCAAAACTCTTCAAGTCATTAGCTTTCATTATTTGGGTATGAACTGTCCCTCACAGAAGTATGTGTTTGGGTACTTGTTTACTGACTGTTTAGCAGCAGTAATGACTCTTGCTTTGGGTGGAGATGTGCTGTTGTCTCCTTCATTAGAAGATAGTTCAGGACTCTTGGTCTGTAGGGCTATCCTAGGAATCTTCTGAAGGTTTGCCAATCAGGTATTCAAAGGATGTTGTAGCTGTGATTAAAGGGAGCTTAACTACATCGCCATCCTTCTGCAGAATGTGGTATCTTCTCTGTGATGCTGAGGTGAGGGCAAGGGTTTGGGATAGACTTAGGCAGTGGAATGTTTATAACTCTTGAGTTTGTAAAGGCTTAGTGACAATCCAAAGCAAATCTGAACAGAAAGTACAATCATTCATCATTGGTGGTTTTGTCTATTTTGTCCAAATAGTTCCCAAAGGCCCACAGTTATCTTAACAGAAGACTATAGCAATCAAAATTTTCCCTTATTCCTCAGCATGTTAACAGACTGTTTAAAAACCATGTATTGTAAGAGACTCTTTGTAGGCAGAACTAACTAAACAAAGCCTTGCTGCCTCTGTTCCTGTAGCTTGTGCAACAGCAACTTCCTGGTAGAGGAAGCTAGAGATCAGCCTGCTGTCCTGGAAACAGATGATGCCTGGGTGCTTTGACTGGGTAGTGCCAATAAACAGGACACCATATCATCAGAGCAGCTGGGGACCAATGGGATGTTTGGAGGGGGCTATAAAGGCTTGCCTATGTCCTGTAATAAATGACTTCTGCTTTTGCCACTTGCCTAACTCCTAGAGTCTGCTTCCTTGACTGTGCACCTTCCTACCCCTGCCCCCAAGGGTCCAAACTGGGAAAAAAATCAACTCTTGTAGTAATGATAATGTTCTGTTTCCCTAAGGAAAATAAAAACAAAGAGGTTTCTTCAAATTTCCACAGGCCTCCTCTTACATTGGAGATTTATCAATGCTGGGTGTCTTGTTCTATTCCACAAACTGAGTTTACTTGCCTTGCCTTAGAATCTAAAGGAAAGGAGAATAAAGAGAAGAATAAATCAAGCAAGGCTTTATCAGCCTGCACACGATCATATTCCCCATTAGAAGTCTTATGGCCACTGGGGCAGCCCCATGGTCTTAGAATTCAGCTCTCCAAGTCAACACTTACTACCTACTGCCCACTGTAGCACCTGACTCGGCTCACAGCCGATTTCCAAGGTGAACAATAGCCTTCAGAGGACCTGACACTTTATCCAACATGGCTAGAGATTAACCAAGCTTTCATCCTGGGGCTTGGTCTTGTGAGCTCTGCCCTTGCTTCTCATGTCCACCATAGTCAAGGAGAAGCACACAGGAGAGAGTCTTTGCTCCATAGTTCTTCATTTCCCTCACACATTTAAAATACAAACAGCCTCTTTCTTCTTTCAGATGTTTATTTCTTTGCCTAAAGTAAAAAAAAAAAAAAATCTGATAGGAAAAGCAGGAGTCAGCACCCAGAGCAAGAGTAGGCACCCAGAGAAATCTGTATTGTGTATGCACAGAACCTCAGAAGATTAAAATATTTTTCCCTTGGTGAGGACTAATACACTTTTAGATTGATGAAACTCCATAATTATACCATCTCTTGCAGCCCAGCTTTGTCTTAACTCTGCAAACACCTAGATTACATCCTTGGCCAAATACGGACTAAGGACATTGTGTGTTATCCCATTGATCCCTGGAGATTATTATTTTTAATATGTGAAGGATAGTTTAATATGAGAACAAAATAGTATCATTAGTTATAAAGATATTTCTACAATCTCTCTAATTTTGTCATGGGCTCTACCCTGTTGTACTGGATCGGACAGAACCGTTGTGCCTCATAAAGCCGTCAAGTTAATCTGAGTCATAGATGTTTGACAGGCAAATAAAAATGAAAAATTATTGTTACCAGCACTGGAGATTATAGATCCATATTTGTGGAATTTAATAGTTATAATCTTTCAATTTACATGAGCAGTATTATCTGCCTTGATAATATTTTTTAATATCAAGGTAAGAATTTTATCTTCCACATCAAAATATACTTTGAAAAGTTACTTCTTGGGGGACCCCTATACACACTGTAAAAGTAAAAATGATCTTACAGGTCTTTTTTTTAAACATATTAAATTGGAATTAGAAGCTATGCATTTATAAGCCAAAAATAATCTCCTGTCAGTTATTTTCAATCATATTTTATAGCAAATTCAAACCACTCAGTCTCTCTTAAGGGAATTCATTACTCTGGTTATTTCTCTACTCAACCGTCCTTTCAAATCTCCAAGAAATGGAAGAACAATTTACAGCATTAAGCATGTTTACTGTGGGCATACCGGGAAGCCTTGACCTTTAACTGCAGTCTCGTATTTAGGCCTCATGACTATTTCATCTCATAACACAGCAAGAAAGTACAAGAGAGTCCCAAGCTACATCAAGTTCTCGACCCCGTTCTTTTACAGCCCCACTAATCACTTTCATTTTAACTTTTGACAACAGAATTAAATAGACTTACATAAAATGGATTTTGAATGATTTGTTACAAGTTTTTGTTCAGCGGGGATTTTGCAAATTGCTGGGCATCTTTATGAAATTTTTTAAAAATTTATTTCTAGATATTTTATCTAAATAATTAATTTATATTTAAATAAAAATATTCTGAAATTAAGAGACAAATGAAGTTAATGAACCTAGGATTTGTAAGTAAAATTTTCATCAATAATTATTTTTTTTTCAATCCCGGTACAGCTCAGAATGAATTCTATACATTTTAGTAATATGTAAATAGTGCAGGGTTCTCTCATTAGAGATTAACTGACTATATACATCGAATAAAACCATAGAGGATCTTCAGGTGTTGGTTCCTGTTATTCATGTACTTTAAGTATGAAATACATATTTTTTAAATATAAAAATAATGAATGTGAGGTTTCTATTTATTTAAAATAATATATAACTTCCCAATCTATCTCCTGTAGTGGCTTTGGCAACTGTTAATGACATCATCTCATCTTCATCATTTGCCCAGTCTGATTGTGCAGGTGTCAATCATCCCACCCACTTAGTAAACAAGGAGCCTTATTCACAAAATTGGCAAAGGGGCATTTAAATGTCTCAGGGCTAGTTCACAATGGGACTAGGACTTGAAGCAGGTTTTATGGATCTGAGGAAAAGATGTTTCCCAAAGGCACTTGAAGGATGAATTCAGTTATATAAGGATGCCATTTGCAGTGTTATAGACCTTGACCTGTAAGAAGCTATCATAAGACATTCAGTGCTACATGTACAGATTGCTTGCTATGTGCTTGGCATTTTGCTTTTCCTGTCTAAACACACAAAGACAAAGCCATAGCTTTGATCTCAGGCAGGAAATAATGGAAGCTCAATTAAATACAACATGCAATGTTATAATGGACATCAGATCATTAAAGACTGTACAGGAAGCCTATTGGAGGGAAGAATAATTTATTTCTTTTGAGTGGAGAAGGCTTCATGGAGAAGATGTCAGAATCAGAGTTTGTGAGACCACATTTTCCTGTCACATGGAATACACATTGTAAATTGCCCATAAGCACAGTGAGAAGGATATGAAGCTTATATATACACAGTATCTCCCTACTTCCCACTTGAACTAGGTAGATTTTTAAATTTCCTATTCCTGATTGATAATGAAACTGGACACCCACTATCTATGACAAGATGTAGCCACACGGAGTCTCGGACACATCTTTACATCAGTGCATTGTTCCCATTGCTCTGGTCCAATCATGTCTCCATCAAACCATTGCAGACATGTTGGCAGCTCTTCTGCCAGTACCAACACAGCCCTCCTTCTACATGCAAATCTGTCCTCACCATGTGGCCTGAAACTCCTTAGCACATTTCCAGGACCATTGAGATAAGAAAACAAGTTTGGTGTTTACAATAAATTGACATACTTTTTTAATTGACTATGTTACTTATTCACTTTACACTACAAATCTTCACCTCCTCCCTCTCCTTCCAGTGCCCCTCTTTCACCTCCCCTCTCCTCATCTACTCCTCCCTCATTCATAAACTGGCGATTTTAAAAATAATCTTTAGATTTATATTAATGCTAGTTATTTGAGAACAGAAGAGTATATTTAAATGTAGGTTGCTAAAAGCAGAATCTTGTCAGACTTGTTCAGCCTCCTATATATAGCCATCCCCCCATGCAAAATGATATGGATTATTCATTGACTATAGTAATGCATTTATATGAAAATTAAAATGAATATACCAATATATACTAATAGCATATAGTAATAAAAACTTATTAACACAGATCATCCTGGTAGTTATTTTATTATCTTTATGTATAATAACTCTTAATCTTTATATTCATATTATCTTTAATTTCTAAGGTGTTGCCCAAGGAATATTGCGGTTTTTGTTTTATGGCTGAAATTTTGTAGACTTGCAGAGGTAAAACAAAACAAAAGATAGGACCTAGTATCAAGTAGCTAAAAAGGAGCAGGTGAGAGATTCAAATCCTGAACTGTTTGGCTATGTACTCAGAACTTATTTCTGCTCCTACAGTCTGTGTCTTCCTATCTTCTGAAGGTCCCATGTCCTTATGCTATTGATTAATATATCATGAAGGCTTAGTTATAAAATTTATCACTCTGAGGCTAGAGAAAACTTCCATGTCTACATTACTGTAGCCTCCTGCTTTGTTACTGTCAATATACTGGGGTTGCTTTAAATAATAAGCTTTTAGGTCTAAGGGAGGGCATGGTCATGGCTCCAGCTATTGCTTTGTTAATTTACCTAAGGATATTCTCCTAGAAACACTCTAGCTCTGCCAGAACTTTCTCCTTCAAAGTTCTTTCTGCTTTGTCATTGTATCTATCTTTTAACAGCCAGGCAAATATTTTCCATTTGATGGGATAGACTAGCTCTTGTAGATCTGGCATCCTATTGGCTCTTACTAGAAATGTGCTTGTCCTTGAATGAATCCTACCACAGCAGGATTAAACTTCAACAATGTAAATATCAATCTAAACAAAACCAAAGCTCTAATAAATACTCACAGGGGTGATTGGAATGTTAACCAGCTGTTCATAACAAGTCATAGAGAAACAAGACTTAAAAAGTAATTGTGCTTAGGCTTTTAATAAAATTATTGGTTTTATAGTCTATTAAGATGTTTATTACATTGTCTTTTTGCTTTGTTTCTTACTTTATAATTTTCTACATTATATTTTAAAAATTGTCTTTCATTTTAAAGTATTTTCTTTTAAAAATTTCTACCAATTTAAATATTCATTTAAAATGCATCATTCATTTATAAATCATTTGTTAACAAAAATTTTCCTTTGCTTTAGAGAACTCCTAAGTATGATTCTACTCATGATTTGTTTTTAAGTGGTAAAATTCAAAATTCGAATTATTTTTAATCTATTAATTATTTAGAATCACATTTTGCTATTTTATAACTATATTATGATGAGTATATAAAACAACTAGTAAAGTAACATATTGGTTTCCACATTTTGAAGAAAAAATTCTGGAGGTTTTTATCTTCTGAGTTCATATGTACTTACCTTGCAAGTATTTACTGGCAAATGTGTGTGTGTGTGTGTGTGTGTGTGTGTGTATGAATGATGTGAAATATACTCAAAATACATTCGATAATTTTACAGAGCTTTCCACATGTAGGCTTGTATAATACAATAAAAATTAAAACCATAGCTTATTTGTATTTACATGTTTACTTACTATTTCTTACATCTCTAGACCTCCATATTATTCTAGTATATGATCTTAGAGTCGAGTCTGGTTTGTTTCATGAATTTTGAGTTGATAGGAAAAGCTCGTTAACTATGATACTGTATGTAGAAACACATGTAAATGCCAGTGATATAACATGTGCTGTGTGAAAGTTAACAGTTCACTACATTGGAATTATCACTGAGACTTGTAACTGTCAATAAAATAAGGTATTTGTCTTTTCTATATTTTGCCTTTAACTATACTGTATAACATAAACTCTTTTCATTTTGCTTCATTCTGTTGCACTTCCCGAATCCTGTTGCAGATTTTGTGAAGGACGGAATCATTATTTGTCAACCTGTCATACTGCCTTATGCATTGAGAAAACACATTACACAGCATGTGAAATAAATTAATGCATGCATGAAAATGTTCAGAGGAATTTGCTTAAAGATACAAACGGAAGAACTTAATAGAAGAATAAATAGAGTTCTTTTCACACACTTCACTGAACTAATTTTAACCATGCATAGCCTTGTAAGTATATAAAAGGCTTACTGCTCTTACAGAGGGTCTGGATTTGGTTCCCAACACTCACATCAAGCTTGGGGACTTCCTCTTCTTTAGTTCCAGGTTATATGATACTTTTCCCTCGCATCCATATACAGCAGTCACATATGTGGTACATATACAGAGATGCAGGCATTCACATATATACTTAAGGCAAAATAGAATAAATCTTTAAAAAATGTTGCATACAACTATCATAAAATCAATAATCAGAAAGATTATTTACTTGCCCAAAACACAGAATTAGTAACTTAAATAGTAGGAGACAACTTAAAAGTCACGACTGTTTCTGTTCTATATAATGTATTCATCTAAGTGTGTGGCTCATTGGAAATCTTTGGGCAATCATGGATTTCTTCCACAAAACATCAATTTAAGACTCTTGGAACTGTGCTAGGTTATTAGTCACTTCTTTAAAATTAAGCTCATTTGAAAACTGATATGTGAAACCTGGCACTTGTTACTATAATATTTTAGTACATGCATACAGCAAAGCATACTTATCTCTTTAACTGCTTTTCATTTCTTTATAGTGAATAATTCAACTTTCTTCTAGACACTTGTAATGCTTAGTAAATTATTATTACATAGTCACACCAAAAGCAATAATAAACCAGAATTTCTTGTTCCTTTCTAGCAATAATTACACTGATTGAACGTCTTTCCTGCATTGGTAACCAATGTTTATGAGTTCAAGTTATAAAGTATTTCTGTTTCCATTTCTAGTTTATAAATCATAACAGGATTATTTCCATTTTCATGTGTGTAGGACAAAAGTTCGTTTTAGTAGAGTTTGCCTGAAGCTTTTAACAAAATAAAAATGGCATCTTCATCATTTTTGATACTTAGATACATCATATGCTAATTTTGTTTTTCCGTTTGTCTTGTTGCCAGTTCTTTTGTATACTTTATGGATGAGCTCCCATTGTGTCTGTCTGTCATGCCTTTTCCTGTATTACAAACAATTGTATCAAGAGGTAATTCTACTGTGTGGTGAGAACTGGGATTTTATAACGACCATAAAAATAAAAAGCTCCAAGTGATAATATTTATCTTTCTATGATTTGACAGTCTTCCATGCCATCTTTATGCTGTATTTCTTTATCCATTCTGGTCAATGGATGAGTAAGTTGTTTCATTCCTGGGTTGTGTGAATAATGTTGTCATGGTAGTGGAGTTCAGGCATCTATTTGAAACACTGATTCCATTTCCTTTGGAAATAATTCTCAGGACAGGAAATACTCAGTCCTCCAGTAGCTCTCCTTTTAGCTTTTGAATGACTGTGTACTCCTGCCAACAATACAAAATGATTCTCTTTCTTCCTGCATTTTTTTTAAAAAATAAATTTATTTATTCACTTTACAACCCAATCCTAGCCCTTCTGCTCCTCCTAGTAACTCCTCTAGTAAGCCCTCCCCTCCCATTCCCCTTGGAATGGGAAGCCTCCCTCTGGGTGCCAATCCTCCCATATCCCCATCCCATTTCCTATTCTGCCCCCTACCCCTCACATCAAGTTGCTGCAGGACTAGGCACATTCTCTCCCACTGAGGCCAGACAAAGCAGGCAGGACCTGCAGTCAGACTGGTAGGCATCAGGCTCAGGGAAAGTCCCTGGGCTAGTTGTTTGAGGGACTCTTTTGAAGACCAAGCTGCTCAATTGCTACATAAGTGCAGGGGCCCTAGGTCTAGTCCTTGTTTGCTCTTTGGTTGGGTGATTCAGTCTCTGGAAGCCCCCTAAGGGTTGAGGTTAGTTGACACTTTTTGTCTTCCTGTGGAGTCCCTGTCCTCTTCAGGTCCCTCAAACTTTCTCCTAACTCTTCCATTCCTATCAGTGCTCCTTGTTGTGGTGTTTTAGGGCATGACTTTTCTCATTGGTGGAAGCCAATGGCTCTTGTTGCTTTTGATTTGTGTTCTTCTAATGACTAGTGATGATGGTGATGACTTCTCCCACTCCTCCTGGATATTCATGTATTTCCTTTTGAGAGATGTGTAGTTAGATCTGCTGTCAGGTTTTTAAGTCTCTTTATTTGTTTGGTTTATTGTTGCTGAATTCTTGGAGTTCCCCACACATTCTAGCATCAGCCTCTAGGAAGAAGCTCATTTTATGAATATTTTCTCCTGTCCTGTGGGTTATTTCTTCTCTCTACTGTTCCTTTTGTTCTCTGCAGCTTGTTAGTTTAATGGAAACTGATATACCACTTTGCTTATTTTCCTCTAGGTTTAAAAAAAAAAAAACAAACAAAAAGAAAACACAAACCAGTCTTGACCATTTGGAAGCCTCAAAGCATTTCCTCTTTTCTTCTAACAGCTTTATAATTATTGGTCTTACATTTCATCTTTTAATCTATTCTGAGCTAATGTTTGAGGGGAAGATTTTTAAAAATTTTTTTTCAAGTGTGAATAGCTATTTTTGCCAAGCACCATATATCAAATAACATTTTGTTTGATTCTGGTCATGTTTCCATCATCTTGTTCATGATTCAGTTCTCTTACAAGCGTGGGTCTACACACTAGAGCTTGGTGGTGTATTTAAAAGCCAGGTATGAAGCATCTCTCCTGCTTTGTTCTTTGCATTTAAAAAGTCTTTGGCTATGAGTCTGTTGTTTGACATTGGTGAAGAGTCTTATAGTTATTTTAAATAGGGTGGCACTTAGTCTCTAGATAACTTTGAGAAGTAAACCACTGTGCAGTTCTGGCTACCAATCCTTCACTGAAATAATGGAAGTTTGTTCTCATGACATAATTACTATAAGACAGGCACATTGGTTTATTAATTCACTCCTACCTACTCTTCATTAGTGATTTATTCTTCTTCAATTTGATTTAGAAATTTGATGTATATAAATTTTAAATACATTAAACATACTCACATGAATGTAAGCAATTGAAATAAGATTTAAAAACAATCCTTCAACTACAGATTGTGAGAACAGCTATGACACAGGACATAAGATGTAAAGAATATCTTCCTGTTATTTTAAAAATAAATGTAATGTGTGTTTACTGTTACTTTTATTACGGTACACTGGATTTCTTTTTCTTTTCATGTCAGCTGGGGATCCTTGTAGTTGGTTATTAATTACTGGGAAAATATAGTGTATGATGTGTTTTGATAATTTTTAGATGATAGCAAGATCAAATTAGTTTCCAAAGAAATCTTTTCTATTTTGCTTTTGCCTTGAACACGTCTATATTTCTATAACCTTCGACTAAGACAGCCTTCACAGTCCTCTTGGTTTGACTCAACTTTTCACAGGTTTCTTCCTGGTGCTCATACCCTGACCTCCCTTTTCATATGGCATTTATTTCAGAGAGCTTGTAATTGTAAATGCTTTCTCTGCCCTTTATGAGTCTTTCTAAAAGCCTCTTGCCAGCTTTACATCCAGGGAATATCTTTTTCAAGGACCTAAGAAATATCGCTGAAATGTCATCAGGAAAATGACGCTCTTATCTCTTTCTTATACACTCTGTAGGAGGGTGAGAGGCTGGCAGGTGGGTGTATTACCAGACTGAGGGTAGGAGATGGGTCCCTTTTGGTGGTTGTTGTTTTGTAGGGAAAGGAAAGTAAGGCTAAGTAGCAAACACAGGTGGCCCCTTTCTCCCCTTTTGCCCCTGCTTTCAAAAACACCTGATTCTCTCTCTCTCTCATCACTGTCTTTCAGCAAAAATGATCTCAGATACAGTTCTGGCCTCACTTAGAAGCCTTGGATAGCTTCTTCATTGTTGTTTGACTTTTTCCAGCATTATGATATTATTATTAATTAATAATAATAATTATTATTATTACAAAATCACAAAATTTGTGTTTGTCTGTGCTGCAGGTGTAGTTCTTTTCTTCCTTCCCTGTTTTTTTATCTTTCTGTCTCTCTCCCCTCATTCTTCTCTGCCCCTGTGTGTGTGTGTGTGTGTGTGTGTGTTGCACTCAAGTGCTGTAAAGCACTGCAGAGTTCAGACCACAGCATGAACAATTAGTGCCCTTTCTACCCTGTGGGTTCCAGGGACCAAGCACAGGTTGCCCTGCTTGATGGTGAGCACCTTTTTACCTGCTGAGCCATTGCACTTGCTGCAGTAACTTTTTTTTGTTGCCACTTCGTCTGTGGAAAAACACAAAAGTACAGTAAATGCACTTATATTATCTGGTTTTGTATTTAATTCTTTACATTTATTGCCTGTTTTTGAAGACTTTTGAGGAGAAGGGCAGGGTTGGAGCATCTTAAGAACCTGTTTTGAAATAAGAAATCAAGTTAAAAACTTTTATTTTTTTTCTTTTCTTCTCTCCATCACCAGGGTTTTCTTTAAGACGAACATTGGAGCATTTCTGTGCTGTAGAAAATAGTAAATATCTGCCACATTTTGTTGCAAACCTATAGTGTTCCAGGTCTTTGAACAGCTGAAATGTTGGACATGACTGCCTAGGTCTACTCAGTGTCTGGAACTGAGAAAGTCTAACCACCATGGTAATAAAAGCCTACAGAAGTTAAGAAGGGAAATTCAAGAAAAATATCTAGACCTAAAAGTTTAAAATCTGTCTCCTCATATACCTCCTTAGGCAATAAAACTTGATCTGTCCCTTGTTTAGAGAAGACCAAACTTGAGGGTGAGACATATCTTGGGGGATTTCTTCATAACTTCTTATAGCCATTAGCTATTTTGATGGCTCCTTCTGTTGTATAAAAAAGTTCTCCAATGATTCACACTTCAATGGACTATAAATAATTTTCCCCTCACTTATTTTCTTATGAGAGTTTTCATTTACACATTATTCACTGCATATTTTTATAAGGATCTGTGTGGTTATCTTTTCCTTCAAAAATATAAAGGAAACGATGTATAACTAGGACATGTTTTTTTTTCCTGTAATGTTTAAACAACAACGACAACAGTATATTTGCATCCTTTTCAAATTTCTTTGTATGCTCTCTGAAGCAAATTGTGCTAAGCAAATCAGCACATTTATATAGAGAGGATATAATATCCTAAAATACTTTGAGAAAGCTACCCTTAAGAGGTTCCCTGTGTTCATGTGCTTCTCTGTGAAAAACAACAAATCAACAAAATATTAAGAGATCATACATCAATTAATTGAGACAATGGCTTTAGGATAGTTAAGAAAGTTCAAGAACTCATTTAAGTGTTAAACTTAAAAATTAAATATCCTGGGATGAAAGCATACATCATTCGATTAGAAAGTGTCAGCTTTAAAAGAGAAAAAGAACACAAGGAATTCACCACAGCAAATACAAAAATATTTTCCATGCATCTGATCTCAGAAAAAAGAATTAATTTTTTTTACTAATTCTGAAGAATAAATAGAATTTGTATTTATTTAAACACCTGGAAATTCCTAGTCTAAGTTTTGTTTGTCAAAATTACATGATCTCTATTGTACAGTCCAATATATGAATATAGCAAGAGGTAGGGGATTGTTGACTTAAGAAAATACAGTGAGCACATGCCACTTCTTCCATTGGTTTGATTTTTAAACCATTCATTAGAAACAGGAGTTTCATACGGAAAAGTGACTATCTTCTAGGGAGAAATCCTTCCAGTCCTGAGGGAGTTAGATGTGGGCACTCTCCAAGAGTTCTACCTGAGAATGGTCCCAGGAGTGATTTTCTGCCAAAGCTATCCTGCTTGGAGGTCAGAGCAAAACATCAGCATCAACAGATTTCTTGTCATGCTCATTCTGTCTGACAGTTTAGATTAGAAATATCTACCAGCTGTTCCCTTTCCTACCTTTCTTAGGTTTGGTAAGGTGACAAGTAGAACAGATTTATCAACATTTTTTTTTCAAGTGCTAAAATGTCAGAATCAGCTTTCCAAATATGACAACAACTACAAATCCTAGCTTCTAAAAGATGTCAGGACTTCAAGCAGATTGTGTTTGATTTTTTTCTTAATAGTGACACCACCCATAAAGTTGGATAGAAATATAAAATACATTTTCTCAAAGAGTATAAGAGTAAAATGCAAAGAAAAGCATTGCAGTCTTTATTATTAAAATACCAAACATTGTAGCTACTTAAAATAAATACCCCCATGCTTTTTAAAGATTTATGTATTTATTTTATTATTAGTTCTGAATACCTGTTTGTGCCTGTGTGGGTATGAGTCCTGGTGCCTGCAGAAGTCAGAAGAGGGTTTCAGATTTCCTGAAGCTATAGTCATAGTCATTTGTGAGCTTCTCAATGTGGGTTCAGAGAACTAAACTGGGAATATCCACTCTGAGCAATGTCTAATCTTGATTGCTGGGCCATTTCTCCATTACCCTGCTTGCAGACTACACAAAAATAACTTGACAGAGAAAGTGGTTACTGGGGATGGGAGGATAGATGCGAATTTGTTGAATTTGAAATTTATCTTCATGTATATTTCTTAATCTTACTTTCTGATTTCTACTTTTAAAATAAAAAATACTACTTGCCCTTACTATATGAAATAATTCAAATTGTAAATGAACAAATGTTCATATATTATACAATATTGTACAAATGTAAAAACATTACAACTGTTCGAAGCCACTGATCTGTATTTCTCAGTAAATCTCTCAGGATGGAAGATTTAAATTATGTTTCAATCCCACATGCTATGGAATGTTTTGAGTTTGGCTGGGTGTAGTAGAATTGTAATAGTCAGATTTTGAGGATCTTGATGATTCTTGTGGTTCTTGTTCTTTCTAATAGTTCTCTGACTACAGTGCCTATCTGAATATCCTTTCCCAACCAAGTTCATAACAAGGTAGTGCTCTAGCTATGAAAGGATATTGTGTCCATACAACAGTGCGCGCACACACACACACATACACACACACACACACACACACAGAGAGAGAGAGAGAGAGAGAGAGAGAGAGAGAGGGGCAAAGTATATTTACACACAAAGGCATACTCTCATAAACCCCGACTGAATACATTTTGACCCAGTTTTATCTGTAATTTTACTTATAAAGAGATATCCAGTGACATTTGTTTCTCTGACTTAACAGAGCTTATCCATTCTTTTCCTAGTTGATTCCCTTGCCAGTTATAAAAACCCATAGTGGTTCGATAGAACAGGAATATGGTGTCCCTGGCACTTAGTCTTTGCACTTATGGAATCATTCTCCTACCAGTTCTGTTTTCTGTGCTACTCATTCAGAGAAATTTTATGTTTTGGTATCAGTGTGCCTTTAGAAGAACTTTCTTTCCTGCTCAAACCCTTTAATTTTTAGAAGCAGAATCATTATCAGGAAATACTCTCATGTGCCCCACAGTATGCATTTAAAGTGATATTATTTGAGTTGACCTATTATTCAAGCAAATGACTTTTTAGATTTTTAAGTTAGGTGGATTAGTGCTTCTACTATAATCTGATTATAAGCTAAGACAAAATTTTAATTTATTTTAAATGGCAACAAATTCAAAATGCAGATCAATGTCAGGATGATAGGATCAAGTGCCTTTCAAACAGAGCAGAGAAGGTAAGAATGATTTTTCTTTGAGAATTATCTTCTAGGTATAAAAATAAGAACTAGATATTAAATCAGAGACGAGCTGATCGTCTTAAGCGGCTCAATAAATATTAGAGCAAAATGAATGGCAAGGGGGGAATTAGACCTTGGCAAACCTGAGCAGAGGTGCAGCCTGAATGTGTGAGATAAACAACCAGGAGGAGACAGAAGGGGGACAGTGACCCAGGGCTGTGGGAAAGACGCTGCTGGGGCTAGCAGCAGAAGTGGAGGGATAAAGTGTGATAAAGAGCTTAGAAAGGTAAGAAAGCCCATCAAGTTTCAGATGGCAGATGTTGCCACATGTGAGTCCAGGGTAGATGAGTCCAGGATAGAATGATGACACAAGATAGAAAAGCATGGCTGACAATAAGAAACTATAATTGTACACTGTAGAAAAGTCAAGCAAGGGCTTTGTGAGTTACCATTTGATTGGAAAACAACAGCATTAACAAGACAATGATGAATGTTCTAGGACAAACATAAAGGGCATTATTGAAATGGTAGATACCAGTCAGGGGAATTAGAAATGAGCTTCCCTTAATTAGGAACCAGAGTGGAATAACAAATGTTAAAGCGACATTTGGAGATGCTGAAGATGAGACAATATGTTTTCATATGTTGCTATCTGCTGATGGACCTGACGAGGCATTGCTGCAGAGGAGCTTAAGGAGTGAATAATAGTTGGCCATCTGGTTGCAAATCCACAGCCTTTGAAGCTAGCAGTTCACAGAGCGCAAGGAGTGAAGGAAGTAGAGTTTTATCAACTGCATCAAAGTTATATGGGAGAAAAGGGGTTGCCTGCTAATGAAGATAATTACCCCTTCTTGAAAAGAGATGAAGGCACAAAGTTACAGCTGGATAATAAAAAATTCGTCTAGAGCAAACCGGCATAAAATTATATTCAATTCAGGTCCCATGCATTATTAACTCGCTCAAAATTAAAGCTTTTCTTCAGTCTCGGGCGAAGCAGAGGCATGCCATGGGAAGATCGCAGGCTTTGAAGTCAGATAAACATAGATTCAAAAGCCAGCTTCACTATCTACAAGTGTAATTTGGAAGAAATCTTTTAACCAATCCCCGTTTTGCAGCAAAGATGTAGTTACTTACCTCACATGGTTTGAAATGGGTAGGAAAGGAGGGGTGTGTTAGAAAACTGCCATGGTCACTCCCACTGTCATTACCTTAAATATCTACTGAATACTACCATAAGTAAGGGGCGTTTAGACAAATAAAAGCAACCCAGGATGGGTTATTACATCTTTTACTCACAGAACTTACTGACTTATGACAGAAAGGAGAAGAGAGGAAGAAAAATATATATGTGAGAGACAGAGACAGAGAGAAACAAAGACAGAGAGACAGAGAGCCCTTAATCAAACAATTGCAAATGTGGAGGCACATGCAGCAAAGGAAAAGTGCACATACTCTCATGCATGGGTTGTATTATTATTTCATGTGTTCAAAGGATTCTGAGAGATCCCAAAAGGTTTCTGATGACAGACAATTGAAAAAAATAGCAAGATCAGTTGTCAGACTGGGGAAAATGGGAAAGTGTTATAGCATTTATCTAAAATGTCTCCTATAGGTTCATGCTTTGAGAGTTTCTTCCTCAATTGGTAGGTTTGGAGGAGGAATGAACACTGAGAAAGGAGTCTAGCTGGTGGACATGGGCCACTAGGCCAAGTCTTCAAGTTATTATCTAGATCTCTGTTTGGGGCATCCTCTAATTTCTGGTCTACCACAGTATAAGCAATTGCTCTGCACCCTCTCACTGCCCTAAGCTGAGATGCTGCTCTCTGCCTACCCTACTGGTACAGAATGCAACCCTTGGAAACTGTGAGCTAAACTGTTTCCTCCCAGAGACTGTTTCTATCAGGCTGTTTACCACAGCCTGATAAAACAGAGCAGAAGGGAACATTGTGAGAGATGAGATGAGAGGTACAGTAAGGCTAAGGTTTCATGGAATGCAAAAGCTCAACTGTACATATGAAGATCACTGAGGAAAGCTACAGATCTTGGCTTTCTGTAGAGGGCTGAAGCCATCTTTGTCTAAAAACACCACAGTGTACCATCCCTTGATTTCTCTGTGTATAGTCCTAATTTTCTAACAAACAAGGTCTTGGAAATATTGCAAGGTACCTCTTTAGCATATCTACAAATTTAGTACTTCATTTATCCAGTTGTAGTGGGGAAGGAAACAAGAGGGTACAAACAAGAGCAGTCACTGAGCAGTGGGCAAAATTAGGCCTTTTCATCTTGAATTTTAAACCACCGTATAGCACAGGACCCTGACTAGCCATATGTTTAAGTGGTCAACTCATCCACACCTTCTCGTTCTCCTGACATTCTAGCAGATTAAGATCTGCCTAACTGTTGCATCTGTTTTTTAGATAACTGTCAGTGAGTCACCTTAAATACATGTCAAAAAGTTCTAGCTTACATTAGCGTACCAAAATGTATTAAAGCAACACATGTTTACTTCTTGCTCACTTATCAAATCTTTCTCTGGACAGCTGCTCCATATGAAACATCATTAGCACAGGGGTAGTTACTAGAACAACCAGCATGTCACAACTAAGCAAAAATCCATTGGCTAAATCCTCCCACTGGCCACATCTAATTCCAAAGGAGATGATGCAACCCTACCATGACAGAGCAATAGTGAAAGCAAGAGTTTCGATGAATATTCCACACTTAATTAGGGAATCAGAAAGCTAAAAGAACCACTCACACATAGATCCAGATGTGCTCTTCAGTTTACCCTGTGGTGTCAAAGCTGTCTTTCAGCAGTCTTCTCTTTCCTCATCCCTGGTATGGTTTCTTTAGCATTGTATCAGATTTGCAGCATTTGTTAAAACAAACTTCCAGGTAATAATGTTCATATCTACTTGTTTGGGCTGTTTGTTTGTTTGTTTGTTTGGTTGGTTGGTTTTGTAATGCACTTAGAAGTCACTTTACCTTGCCTAATAACTCTTTGCAAGCTAACATCTAGAATCGATATGTAATGATATGAAAATAATGCACTAAATGGTATAGAGAAAAGTTAAAGGTACCATGAAAAATAAGTTCCCATTTAATATCTAACATACTTGGATGCTCATGAATTCCTTCGTTTGGAACAAAAGAAAAAAAAAAGAATCTGAAATTCACATTAATTTGCTGGGAAGCTAAAATCATGAACAAATAGCTGATGAGTCTCAACTGGAATCCATGTCTGAGTACAAAATATATTCTTTCCACAGCACTACTTATTCTCAGATCTGACACCTGCTTTTCACTATTAAATGCTGTGTACATATAAACTATTATTCTACAGCTCACATGAACAGATAGTAAACAAAAATGTAGAGGCTAATGAGGTGCTAGCTTCTATGAACACTCCCGTGACCATTTCACATTCATTAACTTAAAGGGCCAGAGCACTCACCTCATCTAGCATTGCAGATAATAGCTGACCCCACCCAAATAACAGGATACGGGAAGTATTGACATAAAATAATGGAGTCACATCTTCCAAGTAGTGAAAGGATTAAAATACATTCAGAGATAAACGAAGCAAAATAGCCTTTCAAAATGTAAATTACTTCTTCCATAGCAACAGTGATAATGTACTAATTCTAGGAGTCAAATAAATTATTCAAGGACACTGCCACTTAGTTTGTTTCTTGACTCCATAGGGAAAAAGTAATTATGTCTAACCCAGTCAAGCCTATGAAAACAGCTGGCTAGGAGAGAACAAAGCAAAGGTAGTGTTTTAGAAATCTACCATGATGTTTCATATTTTAGGGGAGAATACCCTTGGAGGGACCTTGAATCAGTCAGTCCAAAGTTCTCATTTTACATTCATAGGATCTGAAATCCAGAGAGGTTAAGTACTTTCCTTCAGGTCACATGGCTTGTGGCAATTCTTGAAGACAGAGGCAGATTCCAGTCATGCAAAGGCTGAAAGGGAAACCAGCAATTATTAGGCTGGGTTCTTTGATGCTCTATGCATATTCTTACCTCATGCTCTGATGAACATGATGAAAAAGATATCATTTTCCCTTCCATTATACATATATCAGGAAATTCAAGGGAAAATACCTATTCAAATACTAAAACAGAAGTCAGACCAGGTCTTTTGTTTTTCCTTTTCCCCCTAAAGCTTTGTGCTTTCTCCTACATCAAAATGATTTGTGAGCATATTTGCTCCATCATAGTGTAGGAGTTCAAGTTAGGATACTGCTTTCCCAAATTATTTGAAGGGATTGGTTTTTCTTTTTAAACTAACTTCTCTTTCAATGCTGTCATTCTGGGATGCCTGATTAATGTGTCTGTCCCT
Source organism: Mus caroli (assembly GCF_978045245.1). Classification (NCBI taxonomy): domain Eukaryota; kingdom Metazoa; phylum Chordata; class Mammalia; order Rodentia; family Muridae; genus Mus; species Mus caroli. The sequence goes on along the minus strand of NW_028227258.1, from coordinate 119,688,571 downwards.
TCTTGAAGCACTGTCTTATGTGAGAGGTTATTTAGATAATTGAAATAATTCAGGGATCATTAAGATGATAGAAATTGTCTTCCTGAATTATTGTCCCAAGCCTTTTTGAATGCTATCCAAATGAAGGTACCTTCTTAGAGACATTGTCTGAAAACCAATGGGGTATTGTCTTTAAGGTCTGCTCTGGCTTTCTTACCTAGAATAGAGCTGGGTTATGCCTCTGGAAAGTGGATAATTAAGTCCCTCAAAAGAATCAAAACCACTTTCATGCTCACTGTCATATGTCAACATGACTTGGATTAAAAAATATATAGACTAGGAGACAGAATGGTACAATACTTGCTTGATTGTTGCTATCACCTCTATGGCAGATACCCTCTTGCTCATTCCTCTCCTTCAGGCATACATGGCCCTTTTTTTCTGCTGTAAAGTATGTGGTATCCAGATGGAGGAAAAATTCTAAGATAGTCATGGGCACCAGGGTAATAATAGTTAACTGCCTCCTGGAGGTTCTCTGTTTCCAATAGACTTACCTAGATTTGCTCAAAATTTCCTGATATTTTTCTGATATGTTCTAGAGAAACCAGAAGCTGCTATTTCATGATGACTAATTCTGATTGTCAGTGGAATTGGCTTATAAAATATCTCAGGCATTAGTTAGACACTCCTTGGTTGTGTCTATAATGTGGGTTCAAAGAAAAGAAAAGAACCACAGTTTACCAGGGTGGCATCTGAAAGGCTAGAGACCCAGACCTGAATTAGAGGAACTAGATTAAGCCATGTGGGCATCAGTGTTCCCTTCTCTGCCTTTAATTCTGCTGAGATTTGAATAAGCAGATGGTGAACACTCCTGTTGCCAAAGAGTGACTGCCACCATGCCTTTCCAAATGAAAGTACCTCCTTGGAACATAGATCAGATTTAAGCTCTGTTCCCTTATTTTGTTTCTTGTCAGATATGTAGTCACAATTGAGACTGGAATACAGCCAAATAAGAAGAAATTTGACCTAAAGGATGGAAGACACAGCCCAGTTGTTCTTTCTGAATGAAAACCTGGCCATAGCACCCCCAGACACCATCTATCCACTGCTATCTAAAGCATGTTTGTTAACAAACGCAGACAATATAATGTACTCCTCTGCAGAAATCAGCTCCCATCATCTGGGGGAAGTCTGTTGTTAAGGATTTAAAGTATGGTGTTCTGCCCAGGATCATGGATTAGAAACTTGGTTGCCAGCCAAGGAGTTTTTGCATAGTGATTGCAATCTAATGGTTCATAGGTGAACAAGAGACATGTTTTGATGGACCCATGTGAAGATGTGATCATGAAATGGTGAAAAATAGGAGATGGCCTAGTTAGAGGAAGTATGAAGTTACATCTTGGCTCTCTGAATTATGATCTCTCTCTCTCTCTCTCTCTCTCTCTCTCTCTCTCTCTCTGTGTGTGTGTGTGTGTATAGGGCAGAGAAAGTATTGATGAGTTATTCCTCAGATGTCCACCGTAGTTTTTGTGATTTCTGCTCTCTTTGGTATGGAGGTAACCCCATACTAGGCTTTCCAGAGTCCTAGGGACCTGCCTGTCTCTTCTTCAGTAGCATTGGAATTATAGAACCATGCCACCATTCACTTCTCTCCCCTACTCCTTCTTTCTCATTTCTTCCTGTTTGTTTTTGTGTACAACATATCTTTTGGAAATTGAGATAGACTCTCAACTTTCTGTACAGTTTTTTTTTTTATTGTGTTGTTTCCATATCCCTTGTCTATGACCATATGTAACTTTTATTCATAACTTGACTTTGAGGGAAAATGAGTCTATTTTATAAGTAGAGTAGGATGGAACTAAATAGAAGGCACTGATCAGATCAGTCATGGGACAATCCTGTCTGGGGCAGCTTTGGTTAACACAGACTTGACAGAATGACTTGGAGTTTAAAAATGGAGGCACCACAATGTACGGAAATACATAACAGATTATAAAAATATGAGATATTGTCCCTCTGCCTTTTTGTTGATCAAGAGAAGATGAGATTCCACCATAAATACAATTAAGTGTGTGTACACTTTACAAAATTGGTCAATGGTGAAATACAAAACACAAAGGAAACTGGTCATGGTCGTATGGCCTCTGGGAAGTAAGTTATGAACATTCATTCACTCATGTATTCATTCATAGAACAAGCATGTCTGGCTCCCTGACTGATAGAGTAATAAATATAATAAACCAAACTGCTTCTACCATAGTTGAAATAAAAAGATAGGCAGCCAAAATATCACAATGTAATAATTTGTATTACAGAAACTAGAGGAAATCAGAGAATTTACAGAAAAAGCTTACTAACTTCAGGAATCACAAGGGATTTTCTGTGCAAGAACCATGGAATGAGATAAAATTTTTATGCCTAGGAGATGTAAGTTATTCTCAGCAGATGGCTTTGCATCGTGTCATGTAGACATGACGGCAGTTAGGAAGTTTGGTGAGCAAATTCAAGGAAAGACAAACTAAGCAGTAACAGTGGTGACAGCAGATACTTGTATTCTACCAGCAAAGCACTGGAGCTTAAAGCAAATCCTAGGGAAAATAAGACAGGGATTTGGCACTGCATACCAGCAGTTGGTGGCACTCATGTTATTTAACTAAATAATATAATTATATTTGTAATTTAGATAAATCTGAATAATATTTATCTAAATAATATCCAAATGTGAAGTGCAGAACAGATGCATGATCTACAATGAAACATTGATACCAGGTAAGTGGTTCTTTCACAAATTCAGAGAGAAGAATGCTAGGGGTAAGTTTATAGTTACTTTTAATATTTACGTACATATGCACTATGTGTGAGCCTACACAGAGGCCAGAAGGGGTCATTCAAGCCCTTAGGGCTAGAATTATAGGCAAATATAAACTTCCCAACATGGAAATAAACTTTGGTCTTCTGGAAAATCAGCAAGTGGTCTTAACCTCTGAGGCAATTCTTTACTTACTTGTATGTGTGTGTTTGCATATGTGTGTGCATGTGTGTGTGTGTGTGTGTGTACCCATAATTGCGAGTGCACATTGTGAGTACATGTGCATGTGTGTTCATTTATTCTCTTTTAAGTGGGTTTTTAATTGTATGCCCATTATATGCTCCATTAAAAATATTTCTGAAGTTGATAAGACAAAGTCTTTATGATTATAGAATCTGATTTGTTATGAGGGATTAGGAAAACATATGACTAAGCAAAGGCAGTTTCCAATGTTGGTAAGCCTAATGAAAAGAAAAAGTCTGACATTTTTATTAATTACCTCTATTGTTCCTGTGACAGAATGCTGGACAGGAAGCTACTTACAGAAGAGAGGGTACATTGTGGTTCACAATTCAGAGAATAGAATGAGATGGAGGGGAGGACAAGGCAGAGAGAGCAGTTAGCACATTGGTAGCAGGTGACAGTTGGATTGCATCAGCTGCTGGGAAGTGGAGAACTCAGCCAGCATGTTGGACTATAATCTGAAGTGCCCCTTCTTACAAAGCTAAACCTACCAGTCCCAATACCTGAAAGATAGCATAGCCTCTAAAATCATCACCAGTGGTTGTAGAACAAGCATTTAAAAGTGTGTATATGTGTGTGTATTTGCACATGCATCTGACTCTGTGTATGTATATATGCATGTATGTTGTGTGTGCTTGTATTTCTCTCTCTCTCTCTCTCCCTCTCTCTCTCTCTCTGTGTGTGTGTGTGTGTGTGTGTGTGTGTGTGTGTGTGTGTGTGAGAGAGAGAGAGAGAGAGAGAGAGAGAGAGAGAGAGAGAGAGAGAGAGAGAGAGAGAGAGAGTGTAATTCAAGTCCTCATAACTTTTTTATGTAGATTTAGATGATCCAGTGTCCAGAGTCTGGAGGCAAGGCATTGGACACAGTAGGCATGAACCCATGAAACCTAGGTAGGGATATCTGGGTTGTAATCATAGAACAGTACAGGTGAGTGCATCAAGTGAAAGTGTGTGAAGAGGAAGTTCCAGAGAGTGGACTCAAAAATGTCAGGAGTCCAATCACAGAGGGCTTCATTGGGTGGCTGAAGGAAATAGAATGTGGATGTGTTCAAGACAAAACAACTTGAAAGCAGAATGCACATCCTTCTTTCCGTGGTAGTAACTCAGCTTAAAAGGGAATTCGAACTAATTATACATTACTGCAGTAAAACAAGTTAAGGTTAATGATTGGCTGTTAGGAGAGAAAAGGTTCTGAGTCCATAAACAGTCCAACTTTAAATCTAGCTCTCTATCTTAAGTCATGTACTTGGGGCCAGTAAAGGGAACTTAATGCTCCCTGTGAAAGACAAAGCTAGTGTCCCCAAAAGACAGGAATGCTATTCAGTCCATTTGAGGAAAACAAAGTGCGCCGCTGCTCTCTTGACCCACTGTGTGGGGGCCTCTGTCCATTCCAGTTGTTAGCACATTTGGCTCCGTTCAGAAAGAGAACGAAGTCTGAGCTGCCTTCTGAATCCCTCATTTCCTCTTAAGTGAGTAGATGAACAAGTGCTTTGCCACTGCTTTCTGGCAATGAAAGTCTGTTTGATTTCATTGGTAAAGGCAGAAAAACATAAACTTTTCTAAAAAAAAAAAATCAATAGGCTTTCTTTTGCATAGCAAACAGGACAGAACAAAATAAAAATCAAAACAAAAAACTCCAAAATAAAACTCCTCAAATCCCATAAATTATTTGTATTCTTCTGTTCTTCCTTGCCTCTTCACTCCCTTGTCTTTATTCTCTCCTTCATGTTCTACTCTCCTTTTCTTCAGCGTGGTAGACCTCAGGACCTTCTGAGTGCTGGGGAACTCTTCTAACACTGTGTCCCCTTCCCTTCCCTTCCCTTCCCTTCCCTTCCCTTCCCTTCCCTTCCCTTCCCTTCCCTTCCCTTCCCTTCCCTTCCCTTCCCTTCCCTTCCCTTCCCTTCCCTTCCCTTCCCTTCCCTTCCCTTCCCTTCCCTTCCCTTCCCTTCCCTTCCCTTCCCTTCCCTTCCCTTCCCTTCCCTTCCCTTCCCTTCCCTTCCCTTCCCTTCCCTTCCCTTCCCTTCCCTTCCCTTCCCTTCCCTTCCCTTCCCTTCCCTTCCCTTCCCTTCCCTTCCCTTCCCTTCCCTTCCCTTCCCTTCCCTTCCCTTCCCTTCCCTTCCCTTCCCTTCCCTTCCCTTCCCTTCCCTTCCTCCTTCTCCCCTCTTCCCCTCTGTCTCTGATTTCTTCTCCTTCTTCTCTCTGTTCTTTGGAAATTTATATGAGAAGTTAATCTTTACTGTCAAATTGACTGGATTTGAAATCACTTAAAAGAATGAACTTGGGTATGTCAGAGAGGACAGAGATTTAAATGGGCAGGTAAGACTTACTCTCAACAAGGATATTACCATTCCATTGGTTCAGGGGTGGGGAACACTCTGAAACAGCCAGCTAAACCCCAGTGTTCTCTTTTCTCTGCTTCCTAACCAGCCATGTGTGAGCATGCTTCCTCTCACGATTTCCATAACATGATGAACAGAAGCCTCAAACTATAATCCAAAAATACCTCCTTCTTTCTTTACATGGCTGCTTCTCTGTTATTTGAACACAGCAACAACAAAAGTAGCTAATGTAGCTGGCATAATTTTTAATCTCCCTTTTCAGATTACACATGTGGTCTTCACATCTGTATGTTGAAGAGAAGGATGATAATCTTCTACAATTACAGTTATTATACAGCTGGTAATATATTGTTTAGTCAGAGAGTTATATAGCAGCTGTGTTCAGTGTCATCACAAGGGTGGCCATGATGATTACTTCAAGCAGTGACTACAAAGGTCATTGAGTGTCTCCTAATAGACACACTCAAATGCCTGCTCAGTAATCTTCCTTCTGGGTTTTTATGAACATACCTGCTCTCCCCCCCTTTTATTGAAATACACTTTTTTTTCCACACAAAATATCTTGATTTTGCTATTTTGCCTTCTATGCCTCAAAATCCCTCCCTTCATATTCTCCCTCTCTGTGATTCATTAGAAAACAAACTAGTTTCTAAGTAATAATAAAAATTAAAATATGAGAAAAATTTAGCACATTGGAAGAAGAATAAACAAACAGACAGAAAAGAGACCAAGAAAAGTAAAAACAAACAGATATAGACAAAGAGAGTCATTCAATGGAGCAGCCAGGAAACCAGTACAAAACAGTTAATGAGAAGCCAGAATATATGGACCCATAAAGGGTATGGTGTTTTGAATAATGTTGTGGTCTATAGATTTGTGTGTTTGAATACTGGATCCATAAGGACTGGTTTTATTAGGAGGTATGGCCTAGTTTTGATTAGGTATGGCTTTGTTGGAGGAGGTGTTTCACTGGGGACTGGGCTTTGTGTTCTCTGAAACTCCAGGTAGCTCTCTGCCTACTGCCTGATGATCCAGATGTAAAAATCTTAGTTCTTACTCCAGCACCATTTCTGCCTGCATGCCATCATGTTTCATACCATGATGACAATGGGCTAAACCTATGAGATGTAAGCCAGTTTCCATTAAATGTTTTCTTTTATAAGAGTTTGTGTGGTCATGGTGTATCTTCATAGCTATAAAACTCTAACTGAGGCACAGGCCCTGTTCATAATACCCCAGTCTTTCTGATTTCATATGTGCATCAATCCTGTTGATTTAGAGGATCTTGGTGTCCTCCATCCCCTTTGGCATTTAAACTCTTTCTGCGTCCTTATCCACATGGTTCCCTGATACACAATGGGAGGGTTTTCATGGAGTCATCTTCTTTAGAACTAAGTATTCTGCAATCTCTCATTCTTTGCATAATATTTGTCTGCCTCTCTCTGTATTTGTTCTCATCTTCTATAGAAGGAAGCTTCTCTGATGATAACAGAGCACGACACTGATCTATCAGTTAATCAGAAAGACACTAGAAGTTATTTTATTGCTTTGTCATTTTAATAGAACAGTAGTATTTGATTTTATCCTGGGTCTCTGGGCTATCTAGTCTCAGATTCTTGGTAAATCAAGCAATGTCAGGTATGGATTCCATCTCATAGAGTGGGCTTTAAATCCAATCAGATGTTGGTTGGTCACTCCACAAAATTTCTGCCATCATTGCACTAGTATATCTTGCAGGCAGGACACCATTATAGATCAAGGCATTTGTAGTTGGATTGGTATTGGTGTTTCCCTTTAGTAGCTGGCAGAATAAATTCCTGTACCAAAGATATTAGCATATATAGGTAAAAACTATGTGTAGGCACCAGCTCAAAATCTCCATGTTCAGTGAGTTGTGTAGGTGTTGTCTTCAGCAGTGTGGCCTTGCTGTCAGTTTGTAGAGCAACCTATAGGCTTGGCAACAGACTGGGTTGTTTGGGTGTTCTCCTGGTACTCTTGTACAACAACTGAATAAGATGTAACACAATCCCAGAGCTGGAAGCTTCATTTGGTAGCACAGATTTCCATTTGGGGCTTTTTATTCCCAATTATTTGGTGATTTCATTTAGATAAACTTCATATATGTATACATACTTAAGAAGCATTTATTTTTTTATTAGCTTTCTATATCGTCCCTCAAATGCCTTTAAGTTTAGCTTTCTCTCCATTTTACGTCTCTTGTGTCTCTTTTCCATTTCCCTCCTCACTAGACCCTTCCATTCTCATCCCCTATACATCAATAATTTTTTTTTTTTTTGGTTTTGCGAGACAGGGTTTCTCTGTATAACCCTGGCTGTCCTGGAGCTCACTTTGTAGACCAGGCTGGCCTCGAATTCAGAAATCTGTCTGGCTCTGCCTCCCAAGTGCTGGGATTAAAGGTATGCACCACCACGCCTGGCAGTATTTTATTTCCTTTTCCTAGAGATACCTATTAGTCCACCATTTCTTACTCCATTCTTAACCTCCTTGATTCTATTTATTGCAGCTTGGTTATCATTGAATTTATAGCCAACAGACATACCATATATGTCTTTTTCGTCCTGGGTTCTAGCATAAAGATTGTTCTAGTTCTATTCTTTTACCTGTGAGTTTCTTAACTTTAATTTTTATATGGCAGAACAATACTCCATTGAGCAAATGTACCACAATTTGTTTATCCATTCTTTTGTTGACAGATATTTTAGTTGTTTCCAGATTTTGGATATTATGGACAAGGTAGCAATGAACATGGTTGACTAAGTGTCCTTGTGGTAGGTGGAATGTCCTTTGTGTATATGCCCAAATGTAGTACAACTGAATCTAGAGGGTGGTTGATGCCCATCTTCCTGAGGAACTACCACACTGATTTCCATAGTGGCTGTAGAAGATTGCACTTACACCAGGAATGGATGAGTGTTTGCCTTATTACACATCCTCAGCAGCATGATCTGTCATTTGAGTTACTGATCTTAGCTGTTCTGATGGATGTAAGATGAATTCACAAAGTAGTTTTGATTTGATTTTTTTTTTGATGACTGAGAATGTTGAAGATTTAAGAGTTTCTCAGCCTTCCTTAAGTCTCAGCTATGAACTTTGTCTCTGTTAATCCTTTCATGGGTATTTTGTTCCCCCTTCTAAGAAGGATCAAAGAATCCACACTTTGGTCTTCCTTATTCTTGAATTTCATGTGTTTTACAAATTGTATCTTGGATATTCTGAGTTTCTGGGCTAATATCCACTTATCAGTGAGTGCATATCATGTATGTTCTTTTGTGATTGGGTTACCTCACTCAGGATGATATCCTCCAGATATATCCAGAGACTGCCCCACCTGGAGACCCATCCCATAAACAACCACCAAACCCAGACACTATTGCAGATGCCAACAAAATTTTGCTAAAAGGACTCTGATATAGGTATCTCCTGTGAGGCTATGCCAGTGCCTGGCAAATAAGTGGTTGCTCACAGTCATATATTGAATGAAGCACAGGGTCCCCAATGAAGGAGTTAGAGAAAGGACCCAAGCAGCTGAAGGGTCTGCAGCCCTATAGGAGGAGCAACAATATGAATTAACCAGTAGCCCCAGAGCTCCCTGACACTAAACCACCAATAAAAGAACACACATTATGGGACTCTTGTCTTTAGCTTCATATGTAGCAGAGGATGGCCTAGTTGGTCATCAATGGGAGGAGAGACCCTTAGTCTTGTGAAGATTCTATGCCCCAGTATAGGGGAATACCAGGGACACGGAGCAGGGGGAGAGGGAAGGAAGTAGGGGATTTTTGGAGAGGAAACTAGGAAATGGGATACCATTTTAAATGTAAGTGAAGAAAATATCTAATAAAAAATGTTTCTCAGCTATTTGACGTTTCTCTTTGAAGATTTCTTACTTTAGATTTATATGCTACTTTTAATTGGGTTATTGGCTTTCTTAATATCTAGGATTTTGAATTCTTTAAATATTTTATATATTAACCTTCTATCAAATGTGTTGGTAAATATCTCCCATTCTGTAGGCAGCTGCTTTGTTCAAATGATGATTTCCTTTGCCAGGTAGAGCTTTGCATTTTCACGTGGACTCATTTATTAATGATGTTCTTAGTGCTTATGCGAATGATTTCTTTCTCATATTTAATGGATATTTCCCATTTCTATTCTATCAAGTTTAGTATATCTGCTTTTATCTTAAGGTCTTTGATAAATCTAGAGTTGAGGTTTTTATTTTTCTTTCTTTTCTTTTCTTTTTCTTTTTCTTTTTCTTTTTTTTTTTTTCAGAATGATGGATATGGATATATTTGTTCTCTTCCAAATGCAGCCATCCAGTTTGACAGAACCATTTGTTTAAAATGCTGTCTTATCCACCATGTATTTCTGATGTCTTTATCAAAAATGAGCTATTCATAGGTGTGTAAATACATGTCTGCATCTTCTATTAGATTTCTTGATTAATGTTCGCTTTTATGCAATTATCTTGCTCCTGTTATTACCATAGCTCTGTAGTACAATTGAGGTCTGGGATGCTGAGGAAACCTACTTAGTCATGGAGAATGATCTTAGTGATGGATTATTCTATTTCGTTCTCAGGTAGCTGTGCATTTATTTTCATTCTAGAATTTATTTGAATTCTAGAAAGTTTGTAATATCTTTCTTAATTTCTTTATTGACACATTTTTTTCATTCAGTAGAAGACTGTTCAGTTTTCACAAAGTTGCAACCTTTCTGTTGTTTCTGTTATTGATATCCAGCTTTAATCAGTGGTAGTCTGATAGGATACAGATGTTATACTAATTTTCTTGTATCTGCTGAGACTTGCTTTGTGTCTAATAATATGGTCAGTTTTGGAGAAAAGTTTTATGAGGTGTTGAAAAGAAAGTGTAAGTCTGTAATATTTGTTAGATCCATTTGTTTTACAATCTGTTAGCTCCAGTACTTCATTAGCTTATGTTTAGATGACTTGTTTATTGGTGGGACTAGGGTATTAAAATCTCCCAATATCATTGTGTGAGGGTCAATATGAGATTTAAGTTGTTAGTGGTTTTTTGTTTGTTTTGTTTTGTTTTTTTAAACACATGTTCCCTTGCGTTTGGGCATAGATGTCAAGAGTTAAAGTGTTATCTTGATAGATTTTTCCTCTGATGAGAATGAAGTGTCCTTCCCCATATCTTTTAATTAGTTTTGGTTTGAAGTTTATTTGTTAGATATTAAAATGGCTATACCAGCTTACTTCTTAAGTCCATTGCCTTGGAATACCTTTTTCTGCCTTTTTACTCTGACAAAAGTAGGTCCTTCATGTTAAACTATGATTCTTGGATGCAGAAGATGGATTGATCCCATTTTCATATCAATTCTGTTACTTTGTGTCTTTTTATTGGAGAATTGAGACCATTGATGTTGAGAGATACCAATTGCCCCCATTTACTGATTGGCATTTACTTGCTCTTTTGCCATTGTTGTTTTGGTGGTGGTGATGGTGGTGGTGATGGTGATGGTGTGTGTGACTGTCTTCCTCTTTTGACTTGGTAGTCTGCAATTATTTATTTCTTGTGTTTTCTTGAGTGTGTTTAACCTTTTCTCAGATGGAGTTTTCTTTCTAATGTTTTCTGTAGGACTGGATTTGTATATAAATATTATAATATTTTGCTGTGGGATATATTCTTTTCTTTGTATATTGTCAATGAAAATTTTCTGGTTGTAATAGTGCAGGTGGTATTATTATAAGAGAACTATGGCCTCATAGATCTTTCCAGGTCCTTACAGCTTTTGAAGTTGCCATTAACAAATCAGTTGTTATCCTAGTAGCTCTATCTTTATATGTTACTTGGTCTTTTTCCCTTGAAATAGTTAATATCCTTTTTGTTCTTTATATTTATTGTTTTGATTATTATGTGCCCAGGGGGCTTTCTTTCATATTTAGTATTCTGTATGCTTCTTATACTTCTATAGTTATTTCCTCCTTCATGGTAGGGAAATTTCCTTCTATGATTTTGTTGAAAATATTTTTTGTACCTTTGACTGGGGTTTTTACTTATTTCTCTATTTATATTAATCTTAGATTTTTTTTGTCTTTTCCTAGTTTCCTAGATTTCTGGATTTTTTTGTGTGCCAAGAGTCACTTGGATTTAATGTTTTCTTTGAGTGCGGTTTCCATTTATTTCTATATCTTCAGTGTCTGAGTTTCTTTTTTCCACTGGTGAGGCTCCATTCTGAGATCTTGTTCAAGTTCTTACATTTTGTTTTGTTTTGTTTTGTTCTTTTTGTTTGTTTGTATATTTTTTGTTTTGTTTTGTTTTGTTTTTTGTTGTTGTTGTTGTTTTTTCCAAGACACGGTTTCTCTGTATAGTCCCGGCTGTCCTGTAACTCACTTCGTAGACCAGGCTGGCCTCGAACTCAGAAATCTGCCTGTCTCTGTCTCCCAAGTGCTGGGATTAAAGGCGTGCACCACCATGCCCAGCATATTTTGTTATTTTTATTTCCAGGTCTTATATAGGCTTTTCTTTATTGGTTCCATTTCCACTTTCAGGTCATATTTTTTTTTCCTTCCACTGATTTGTGTGTGTGTGTGTGTGTGTTTTCACAGATTTCTTTAATGGGCTTTTTTTCATTTCCTCTTTAAAGACCTTTTTTTTTTTTTTTCAAATTCATAAATGCTGTAAGGCAGTTTACCTTTGTGTCAGCTATATATCCATCCTAAGAGCCTAGCATCATAATGTTGCTAAGCTCAAGTAAAGACAAATTGTCCTGGTTGTTATTGTGTTTTCATGGTTTAGTCCAGTCATCTGGGTTTAGTATGATTATGATTCTAGGTTCCAATTTCCAGTCTTTGTTGGGTTGTTATTTTTTCCTTGATTTCTGAGGCTTTCTCTGTAGCTTAGAAGAGTATTATAGCTGCATATTGCCTCGTATATAATCTTCTGGGATTTTATATATGTGGCCACTGGGGTTTTAGGATAGTATATATTTCTAGTTATTGGCAGCTGACAGGAATTGGGATAGTCTAAGGGGGTCCACAGGAGGGAGGAATGTAGGGTTTTCAACCAGGAGCTGCTTAGTCTCCTAGGAATCTTGATAGAGGCTGAGGGGAGTCCACAGGTCTTCTGCTCAGGGCTGGGGATGAGACTGGTGATTGGTTTTGGAGAAGAGGAGGGAGAGCAGGTGATTCAATTTCTTCTTGCTTTGTTGACGTACCTATCTCTTTGGCACACTTTGCTGGTAGTTTCCAGGGAGTGCCTGCTGTAGTTGGGGGCTGGAATAATAGGATGAGTGGTGAGGAAGTTGGATAAGATTTTTGTTGTCCTCAGGAGATGGGGAACAGAAGGAGAAAGAAGCCACAGACAGTGGGTCTGCTACAGAGTTAGGACTGAAACAGGGGGATCAGATTTGGAGGAGAGGAGGGAGAGGTGAGGATCAGTAGTGGGTTACCTGCTTCCCTGACTATAGAAGATTCTCAAGATTTCTGAAGAATTTAGGAAGGATGATGCTTTGGTATGTTGCTGCAAAAAGCTATCTACTTAAAAATACTACATTATACAAAATGGTATTTATACAGATTCTACATTTAACACCGTGCAAAATAGTCCCCTCAGAGCAATGATTTTCTTTCGAAGTTGCAGACAGCAGTTCTCAGGAGTGATGAACTGCTGTAATCATTTTCCTTTGCTGCCTTGTGAGTCCTGCTGCTCCATTTTTAAGAATTCATTTAGTTTTACATTAACCAGTGTCCATTTTAGTACAAGATGAGAATAACATTCTTTTGCCATATCATCAACTTTTAAAGGATCCATCTTAGCTAATAAAACAAAGTGGAGGTTTGTGTCAATTAGCTAAATAATTGGAGCAAAGATTGAAATTATATGTGTGCTCCCTCTGCCCCCCCCCTCGCCCAGCACTAGTAAGGTATAATTGACAAATAAAATGGGATTCAGGGTGCCTAATTTCCTGTGTTGATATACCTGTGCATTGTTGAAATGATTACCACCATCAAGCTAATTAATGTGTCTATCAGCTGGACTGCAGTGTTACAGTGGAGCTGTTGCCACGGGGACCATGGCATTCTGAAAGCTCATTTCCATTTCCGTTTGCAGTCTTTCAATGGTCAGGGGACCTTCTTTGAATGAATTTGGGTAGAATGTTGCTATAACAGTTACAAAGTTAATCGTGTGCACTCAATAAATTTAAGGTGGCTCTCTTATTTAAAATTCAACAAGCAAATAAAAACTGTAATTATGATATCTGAAGCTAACTCACTCCTAGACACAATCAATGACAAATGTACTCAAATTCCTCTATCTCTCCTTCTTAGCATTTAGAACCTTCCTTAAGCTGTCTTAACATGTGATTGACTGTGGTTGTAGTTTAGTACCCTGTGCTATCCTTTATCCCCTTTTTGTAGTTTTGAATTTCTTTGTTTATAGGATTAAAAATATGCTGTTGTCACACCATTTGAATAATGGTTATGGAAAGAGTTGTGGTAAAAGTCAAAAGATTTATTAACTTATTTTTTCATTTCCTAAAGCCATTAAGAAAATATCCTAGTAAAATACGTAGGAAATAGTTTTAAAGTGGGCCTCTATCCCTTGAAATGAATAACAGGACCTTTCCCTATAAAATTCTTCATGAGAAATTTCAGCCTTTACAATTGAATCTGTAGTTCTCAGAATTCATGCGCCCCTGTGCTAAAATTATGTCTGAAGTAAAAAATACCTAAAATTGTAGATAACCAGATGCTAAATGAATCTTCTCTTGATAATGTCATAAGCTTGACACCTATCCTGTGATTGTCTAAATTTTAATATTTAGCAGTGCTCAATTTCTTAAATATGAATAAAAATGAGAAACAATAACTTGCAGGCTACTTTCAATAAATAGACATGTCATCACTGATTTAAGAATAGTAATTGGGTGTAGCACATTAACTCAGTAGCCTAGAGCGATTTTATAATAATCTTCTAAGAGATTAAGAAAAAAATCAACATTTTATTACTTTTAACACACTGCAGTCACTGCTTTTCTCAGTTCATTTTAGTGAACCGCCAATAACTTCACTCCATTAAATGCTGAATCTAATTAGCTCCAGGTCACAATTTATATGATTTCTAAGTTGTGTGCTATTTTCAATGTCTAGCAAATACTACCTGAGGCAACATAATTACATGTAATCTATAGTTTCTCATGGACAATCACTTTTTATTCTTGGGATAGCACATGTGCCAAACTGCTGCTTCAGATTGTTCTCTGGACCCTTTGGTTTTGTTATGTGGAGACCTAATATATTGCTCCTAGTACTAGACCGAAAAATGGGATGTCCTGTCAGAAGTGAAAATTCTTGCTATAGTGACAGCAAAGCCCCTTTGAGAGCAGCACTGTGAAACTATAGGTGCTATATCTCAAGGAAGCTATTCTGTGGCTTTCCTGAAGGCTTTAAAATGAAAAACAATTGAGAAATTTATACATATAAAATGTAATTCAGTCACATTTTAAATGTAATATGGGTCTTCTGCAAATGATACAGTTCTCCAACTCTACGGTGGCAAAGGCTGATTGTCTTTTATAGCAAAACAGGGCAGGGCAACATCTATGTTGAGAGTCTGGGGAGTCTGATACCCTTTAGTTTTACAGCTAAATAGACAAAATTTTGTTCATTGACTCTTTATATCTTTGTAAATAAAATGCTCGATTATTAATGTTGAAGATTCTATATTCTGATTTATTAGCATTTTGGGCTCTGAGTATAGACTGAGACAAAATTCACCTTGGGTGAACTTAGTTCCCTGTAAGAGTTGTTGCCCACACATGTGGGTATCACCCCTAACATGCCTTTCACCATCAGGTAAAACATTTGAAAAAAATATTAACCTGGTAGGTCATTAATTATCACCAATGCCTCAAAATGCTAAGACTGTAGTCAAATAGCATCTGAAAACCCACTTCTAGGTTTTCTTGCTTTCTGTAGCTTGCCTGTCTGCACTGTCTCCTAATGTACTTGGTAAGTTGATGGATTTGTGGATTGTCTTTAGTTCATACGATTACTTCTAGAACAGAAGAACATGCCACTCATGTCTGTGATAATGACCCTCAGTCACTCAGATTTAGAGTAGAGCATCTTACATTCGCTTGGAAGGGAGAGCTGCACTTTGTGTTCACACCTCATGTATACTTGTTGTAGGGTAAACTTAGCTAATTCAGAAACAGTGAAAGGTCCATGGATGTTTATAACATGTAATTCCTTCGATAAAGCCTGTAATTTATACCTGAGCAGTATTCAGTTATCCTCTAAATTGCATTTCAGTGCTGTGGTAGAGGTGTGTAGCTGAGATCGTGTTTAATCAACAGGATTCTGTGGCAGGCTACTGAGAAGTATGACTTTAAACATCTACGATGCAGACAGCAAAGCAGGGCTGTTTGATAAGAGATTAGCATGCCAGTGCAGACTTCAGAACAAAGGGTGTAGTGTTGATCAGCTGAGATAAGCTTCCACCATGTGCACCCTTTTAACGTTTTCAAAAAAAAATTTATAAAATGAATCTGCACATATGAAATTTCTAAGTCAGGTGAAGCAATATAGCCAGAACTTCAAACTAAAAACTAAAGCAGCCAAATACAAATAAATAAAATCCTATTAGAATAAAATTCCAACTTATTAACTAAGCAATTAAAATGTTGTAGAGATATGTGTTTCTTTGGGGATTTTTTTGTTTGTTTGCTTTGATAATATTTTGCTGGCTAGCCCATGCTGGCCTGGAAATCCATTAATGGAGCCTAAGCTTATCTCTAATTTCTGATATCCTGGACCCTTATTAATACTGAAAATGAGGACCTTTGTCACCAAAGCCAGCTTAAACACATTTTAAATTAAATATGTACACACATGCTAGAAAACTTGAAGAATAATAAGAAATACACTTAAAAAATAAAAGCAAATATTGACATTCACTTGCCTATGACTAAGAATTAATTTTTTTCTGGATGAACTGACAGTTTAATAAATCAATATAAATAACCCAACACTACAAACACGTGCTGTGGTCCAATAATATTTAGTTTAAAACTGACAGAAGCAACAAAGTAGTAGAAGTGAAAGAAAAACAGCAAATAAACAATGTATATTGGGGTACTTTTCAGAAGAATATGTATGGCACAGGTGCTGATTATACACTCATTTCCCCTTCTGTTCCTGTCTCCAATCTACTTGTTTCTGCTGCATTTCAATGAAATGAAATAGGGTATCAACTCGTTGGTTCTGTGAACTGCCAAAGCTTTGCAAGTCCTGGAGCGAAGACCCCCTCACACAGGAAGGTGAAGTGAAAGCTGGAGAAACAGAGGAGCCACTGACAGAGTGTAACACCTGAGATGTGAGGTGGAAGCAGCAGCTCTCTGAGAATGAAGGTGGCAGTGATGCTGAGGGTCCTAGAGAGACAATAACAGTTACAGGACTGAGGGGAAGAGTAAGAAACAGGGATGACCAACATGGCAGTACAGATCTAAGACAGGACTACTAAAGCAGCCAGAGCCACTCACCCCAGAGTGAAGTTGAAGATCATGGCTGTCCCAGACTAAGTCACAGTTTGATATCCTGAAAGCAGCCCCCATAGTGAAGTTAAGTTAGAGGTTAACTTCAAAGATGAACTGTAATGTATAACCCAAATGAGACCTTTCCTTTCTTAGATTGGTTTTTGTGAGTGTTTAATCACAGCAACCAAAAGGAAACTAGACACAGATCCAAGGTGAAGATAATTCAAGGAGAAAACTTCAGACTTTTTTCTGGGTTCAAGCAAATACTACCCACCTCTTTCCTATATGCACTAATGGCCCAGAAGGGAAGATTCTGTTTTGTCTTGTTTTATTTCCATAGTTCCTGTAAGGCTGCCATTGTTTAAGACAATTAGACTTGAGTTACATGAGTTAAGATGGCTGAGCAATAGCTCCTCTGAACTGGGTGGCAGGCAGAGAGCAAGACCAACCTGGACAGGATGACAAAAGCCATCAAATCTTGCCAAGTTGTTTGCATGAGATGCTGTGTAAATGAAATATGCTGACAGAAATAATGTGCAAAAAAATAAGAAGCCATGCAAAAATAAGGGAGAGCAAACTAAAATTAAAAAAAAAAACTAATTTCTCAACTGACATATTAGAGGGGGGACTAGAAAGCTGAGACCAAGTCTCTGATCTTGAAACGGAGAGTGCATGAAGACCAAGACCTCTACTAGGGAGGTAGGAACCATGGCTGAAGAGGAAATCGATGACATGGGCTTGTTAAACGAACAAAAATGACGTTATTTTATTTTTAAAAAATTTTTTAATCTTTATTTTTTGTTTTTTTGAGACAGAGTTTCTCTGTATAGCCCTGGCTGTCTTGGAACTCACTTTGTAGACCAGGCTGGCCTCGAACTCAGAAATCTGCCTGCCTTTAACTCCCGAGTGCTGAGATTAAAGGCGTGTGCCTCCACGCCTGGCTCCTGACGTTATTTTAAAAGGAGTAGAGAATGTTAAAAGAACGAACTGGAGAAATGAGGGATGCCAGTGTCTGCTTGTCAGCTCCCTCGTATGCCTTAACAGAAAGGGGAATCCCTTCTTTGGGGGTGTGGATTTCTTACATTTTAATAAGAGAGAGAGAGAGAGAGACAGAGACAGAGACAGAGAGACAGAGAGACAGAGACAAAGGCAGAGACAGAGAAAGGGACTGGCTTTGAACAACGAAAAAACTAATTTAGATTTTTTTATTTTCAAATCTATAAAGTAGAATACTCAAAACTGCTAAATAAAGGCCTACAGCTAGAGTTCCCACAGAATAATTTGCAAGGAATAAAACAATGAAAACTATGAAAGCATTTGGAGGAAAATTTGTCCTCTACATACATTTTCTAGAGAAAATATTAGTGTTAAGAGTTGAGCATTCTTTGGGCCAGCTGGACTTATACAAATAAAGATTAAGTCCTCAAGATGTGAAAGAAAGGAATAAACACACCCTCTTCACTCTCTTTTCATCTTTAGGGCAAAACTCAAAAAATATACAAAGAATGTGCAGTATCTGCTTCAGTTTTGGTTACAAGGAACCTTGGAGCAAGAGGTTATAACCTAATGGTGCCATATCTTGCGGGTGTTAAACCAGCCCAGAATTTATAAATGTCCACATGTACTTGACTTCTAATTTAGATTGCCTGCAATCATATTGTAAGTAAACATTCCTATTTTTTTCTTCATGTCTACTACTTTTCAATTTTAATTTAGGTTTTTTTTTTTAATAGATACACAAATGGTATCTGTTAATTTTTTTTTAAGATTTATTTATTATATGTAAGTACACTGTAGCTGTCTTCAGACACTCCAGAAGAGGGCGCCAGATCTCGTTACGGATGGTTGTGAGCCACCATGTGGTTGCTGGGATTTGAACTCTGGACCTTTGGAAGAGCAGTCGGGTGCTCTTACCCACTGAGCCATCTCACCAGCCCTTAATTTAGGTTTTTACCCAAGTTCAATAAGGCCATTTTATTGATTGAATAGATAGTTTGGGCTCCTGTCCCAAATCATATAAAAGTAACAATGAGGAAAACCTTAAATACAAACCACTCAGAACTCAAAATGAATGTAAGAAGGGAAACAAACCCAGAACCAGTCTTTTGGGCTTTCTTTGTGCTGTTTACCGTATTTCAATTCTTAGAATTACTCACAGACATATTGTATTAACAATTGCTTTATACCAAAACTACTGCTGTAGCATTTTCCCCCTTTTAAAACTTTCCTCATAGTTAAATTATTATGGCAAATCATTGTCTGGTGACTACTAATCACCACTACAAATACAGTTATCCAATTATTAATACTCAAACATTTGAAATATTAAAAGAAATATTTAAGATGTTTTAGTAGATGTGTATCTGTCTGTCCAAATACCATCCATTAAATTAAAATGGATTTAAAATTATTAACTAACCCCAAATTTTATTAAAATGAAATGAAATATAAGCATAATTAAAAAAATTCTCTGCCCTTCAGAGTTAAGGATAATTTTTCTGAACAATCTTAGCAGAGAGAGACCATGACTACCATTCTTCCCCACAATGTGAACTGAGTGATGAAAATCTTATACATTTTAATGGACAAATCAAATAAAAAGTAGGCAAAACATTAGCTGGTGATATGATTACAAATTCTACTTCCCTGGGAACCTGGAAAGGTCTCAGAAATTGAAGGGAAAAAATATTCCATCACTACCTTCAATTTTGTAGTACTGCTTTCTAAAGTCAGTTTTCCATACAATATTAAAATTGGAATCCAAAGTGGTCTATAGACACAAAGAACTTATAAATACATATAGCTTCTGTGAAACGGAGAAGCAAGTGGTATTTTCAAGTTAAACCTTATGGATGTGGGTTAGAAATGAAATAATGTAAATATTCTGCTCTGATTTGCATCCATTTAGAAATCAGAGCTGGAACCTCATAAATTTCATATTAAATGATACATAAATATCATAGGTTAAAAGACAAATTTTCAATGCAGTGTTATGCTCCCAAAGAGAATTACCGAAGCTAGTAAAGTGAACACAGTTAATGCCCCCAGTATTATAGACACATAATCTGTAGATATTTAAAGTAGACTCTAAAAAGCTCATGATATTTTCTGTGGAATATGTAAACAAGTTTCTAAATTTGGAAGCAATATTGTGTTCACCTAATTTTCTTGCAAGTTTTGAACAGGTCTCCAGAGTTGAAATGCCAAGCATCTCCTGAAGTAAGGTGCCAATCATCTTTGGAGCTGTTCAAGTTGAAGAATGTCGGACATTTCCTGTGTTCTTTTCTGCAACTGGATTTAGGTCGAAGAAGCTATGGTTAGTATTCAGAGAAGGTGTCACTAGGTGCTAATACATACAACAGGAGACAGAATTGCATTTCTCATACAATTTGTCTATGACTCCCATCCAAAGTGTCTGGTAAAACTCCTTCACAATCAGGCATGACCCTCATGGGATGCAACCTGAAAAGGCATAGCAACAAGTGACTTTACTATGGCCTGTCCCAGGTCACTCTTACTCTGCAAAATCACAGTTCTCATTTCCAGACTACATTTGGATAACCTGGACTTATTATGCAAACAATGTAAGTCCATATTATAGATTGAAAATGGCCCTATTGCATATGAAATTCTATTATCACTTTGATTCAATCCTCTCTTTCCTTGTTCATCATTCTTTCTTTTCCACATTTGTTTTCAAAGGCTGTCCACTGTCCACCCCCACCTCTTTCTCTCCATGATGCATTTTCTCAGACCCAGGTGGAAGAGGGAGACCAGTGTCCTCTTTGGGGGTGGGGTGATGGAATTGTGCTACTTTTGTTCTGTAAGTCTCACCCTTTCACATCCTTCACTGTGCCTTGCTTCTTGGCAGAGTTATTTAGGAGAGCCTTTGAGTTCATCATAATGCTATCCTCAGGGCCGTTATCTTCTGTCTTAAGGTGATGCTATTTCATAAAGAATTTCATTCAATTCTTCAGTTACAAAACCATTTTTAAATGGGGTTCAGACCTTTTTTTTTTAAGTTGAATTCAATTCTATAATACAGAAAGTTACTTTCATTTTTATAAAGTGTGGAGAGTAAGTCTCACTGGAAAAAAAATCCTCTCATTTGGTTTAAGACAGATGAATAATAAAGAGAGGAAAAGATAACTGGATTGTTAAAATTTGACTGCAAGGAGAAGATAATTTAAACTCAAGAGCTGTCAGCACAGAATAGAAGGGGGATGATAAAGTGCAGATCAGAGATACTCCAGGCAAGTGAGAGTTCTGAATGAACATCTAATAATACTGAACAACCCGTGGACATTTTGAAAACGTTAAGAGGGTAGTCACTAAGCGCATCTTTCCCTCTAGTTTGTGTTGTACTCAGTCCTGATGTCTTCTAGTAATTTAAGTGTGTGTGTGTGTGTGTGTGTGTGTGTGTGTGTGTGTGTGTGTAGGTATGTGTGTGTGAATGTGCATACATACATGTACACATGCATTTAAAGGGTCAGGAATATATTCTTTATATCATGCACACGACTTTCTTTATCACTTTCATTTTTGGACAGGGTCTCTCATGGACTCAAAACTCACCAAGTAGACTTGGATGCCTGAGCATTGAGCCACCAATAGTCTGCACTCACATCCTCATCACTGGTGTCCCAAGTGTGTCCCCTCCTCCACGCCTACTTTTTGCCCTGGTTCTAGGGACTAACCTCAGGTTTTCATGTTCAAGGCAAGAGGAAATCATAAAATGACAGCCTTTGGAGTCAGGTATAAGAATACAAATGGGTTTCTTTCAGGGACTTTCTAGGGCAGAGTCTTTGATAAAACAAAACAAAACAAATCAACAACAACAGTAACAAAAACACCTTGGGGTGTCTTGCTCACTGAGAACAATGCAAATCAGGAACTCAGATGTGGGTGAAATGGACCTGAGTATAACTCCTCCTGTTAGCAGACTTTATCAATCCTTCGATAGCTTTTGCAGGTAAGCAGTTTGCAAACCCTAGGAAGTCTTGGAGGCAGAGGATACACTCGGAATTTATGAGACTGGTAAGATTGCAGGGGAGACCCCAAAATGTAAAGAGCCCAGAAATAACATGTCCTACAAGAAGTTGAGGGTATTCCAGCCCAGAAGAGCATCCACGTGGAAACAGTCAGAAAAGTAATATGGGTGGCCTTCTGCTACAGTATACCCTGGATACTGCATAAGCAGCCAAAAGAGTTTATGTTTTTTACTAATGGTTACTGTTTTGCTTTGAGCCAATTTATAATCTGTCATTCCTTCTCTTTGGGACGAGAATACTCTGTATCTGTCTGTACAACTTGATTTGCTTTTATTGTTTGCTTTGTCTTACAAAGACTCCCAAGTGAGATTTCCTTTCCTCAGAGAAGACTTCGGATTTGGACATTTGGGCAACTGTTCGAATAGTTATGATAGTGGAGATATATGGAGATGGTTGGAGCCCCAATAATTTTTTTGTGTGTGTATGAAATGTGTATACACAGGATTTAATTTGAAATCTTGTTTCTCCAAAAACAGATATGGGAAAAGCTTTGGTATCAAGCAAGGCTTTTGAAAGTGGCAGACACTTATGGTATAGCCTAAAGAGAGATTTTCATATTGTTTATTAAAAGGGGGTGTCTCTTTTTTTGGCTTATTGAAGCATGCAAATGTTTAAAATATCAAAATAGGTCTGTGGTTTTGGAGCACCCATGATTTATTAAATATAAAATTTACTTTTTGGGGCTTCTGAAGTTGGCTTGCTAATACACAATTAAAGACTTGGTGTTCTGAGAAAGCCTATAACTTTCTCAACTATCTTACCAGTGTGGAAATCATTATTATGCTGATCTCATTAAAAATTGGTGAACATTTCTGATTTTTTGACACATTTTGAAATATTTCAAGTGCATTTGGAAATAGGAATTCTTTAGAAATTAGATAAAAACTCATCACAGTCCATTAGTTTTTTGTTGCTTTATCCACCAGAATATCATTAATAACCTTCAAAAATCATCATGGTTTTTACTTTTTAAAATGCCAATTTGTCAACTTATATTTTTCTGGATAATTTCATTTTCTTCCATGTTTCATATCCATTCCCAATGAATAGTAAGCAGAAATTCTACACGAGTGGTTTATCAAGACTTCACATTTATTTAAAACTTCTTTGTCATTCTGAAAACTTCTTTCAAGATTGGCCTGTGTCTCTGTTTATGCCAAAGCATATGAGTGACCCATAATCTTGATGTTTCAAACATGAGCAAATCTATTTTAAGAAACATTGACCAAAATACATATGCTGCAACTATTATTAGAAACAGATTTACACACATTTTCAAAAATTTCAGATAATATATTACAGATTTCCATATTTGACTTCCATTATAATAAGTGATAAGTCATGTTTGTAACATTTTTCCGATTCTAAATCTTCAAACAATGCAAAAAGGGAAAAGTATACATGACTAAGTGCAATAGCATCCTCCCATACCTATTTCCATATCCCAACACATCTCTGTTGTGTGTAATTTTAAAAATGCATGCTTGTTTCTTGCCTAGTGCCTGCAATGGCCTCTCACCCAGCTCTCACAGCTAGCTTCACAAAGCTGCTCAGGTGTCTGTTCACTCCCTGCCCTATGCCCCAAAGTTCATCTCACTCATATCCCTGTAACCCCAAGAAAGAAAAACATTAGACACTTTTATATTTTAAAACTGACCAGAAAACTCAAAGACTGGGTGAAGAGTATCCTGCTCCATCCTCCTTAGCCTCTGAAGCTGCCTGTGGAGGATACAAACTACGGGTGCCCTGTGAGACCTACATGTCTGCAGCTTCCTATTTTCTCTACAGCTTGGTCTGAATCTCAGTCCTCTCTTGGTTCCCTTTTATTCCTGTCCAACATGGAAATCTTATCTTATCCTTAGTCCGGCAATTGGCTTATGCCATCTTTATTGACCCAATCAAGAGGCAATTAGGGATCCTTTGCCTATGCATGTCAGTGTTTTTCAGAAGACAAATTTTTATATTTGTGTGTGTGTGTGTGTGTGTGTGTGTGTGTGTGTGTGTGATGGAAAGGTTTATAGGAGGAGGTGTGCACACAAGTCAGAGGTAAAATTAAGGAACCCAATTTTTTCCTTCCACCACATGAGGTCCATGGATCAAAATGAGGTCCTTGTGCTTGGTGGCAAGTGTCTTTGCCCACTGAACCATCTCACTGGCTTACAAGTGCTAAATGAAGCATAGGGATGGGATAAGAGATGGAGCCTTTGGGTGCCTACATATTTATGTTTTCAGTATATGTCTCTCCTAAAGGAATACATGTCCTTTAAAAATAGCCTGTATGAGATACTCTGCCCCTCCTACCACATGACAGTGAAAAGTTACCATGTATCTTGACCAAGATAGATATTTCTCATCAAAGAATGTCTTTATTAATGACTTGGTGGTGATTTCCTACCCTACAAAGCCACGAGAAGCAGACTTTTACTATTTATCATCTACCCAATCTATAGAATATGCATCAGATTTCTTTGATCGTATTGTCATTGAAATGTGGCATATGCTCTAGTAGATAGACAGGGTCTCAAGTAGAGGACAGGGTTACTAACCTACAGTCAAAATATCTGACCCAGAATTGTTCATGTCTAAAAGAACTGCAGGGACAAAATTAGAGAAGAGACTAACGGAAAGACAGTATAATGACTGGCACAACCTGGGATCCATCTCATGGAGGAGGGGGGCACCAATGCCTGAAACTATTACTGATGTTATGATGTGCTTACAGACAGGAACTTAGCATGGCAGTCCTCTAAGTGGTTCTACCAGCAGCTGACTGAGACAGATCCAGATACTTACAAGCAGTTATTGGACTGAGGTCGGGGATCCCTATGGTTGAATTAGAGGAAGGATTAAAGAAGCTGAAGTGGAGAGTGACCCCATAGGAGGACCAGCAGTCTCAACTAACCTGAACCCCAGGGAGCACCCAGAGACTGAGCCACCAACCAGGCAGCATCCACAGGCTGCTCCAAAGACCCTGGCACATGTACAGCAGAGGACTGCCTGATCTGACCCTGTGAGAGAAGATGCGCCTAATCCTTGAGAGACTTGAGGGCCCAGGGAAGAAAGATATCTGGTGTGGGGTGGAGTATACTCTTGGAGGCAATGGGAGGGAAAATGGGATGAGGAACTGTGGGGGTAGTGAACTGGAGGGAGGCAATGATTGGAATGCAAATACATGAAATAATAATTTAAAAAATGAAATGTAGAGTAATTTTTCTTGTAACTCCCAAACTTTTTTGCTTTATTTCCCTAGTTAAATGTTTTTTTAAAAGTGGAACTATGCACTCAAATCATCTACAACCATGCACCAAACTTTCAAACTCTATTTTATGACATCTAGCACATTTTATGGCCTCTACTGAGGAGTACATTTACTACATGATTTGAAAAGTTATAGATGGGCAATATTCTAAGTTAACAACAAAGCCAGCCTTTAAAACATATTGTTTGTAAATGTGTTTGTTGGAACTGGGCTCCACAACCCTGCATTTTGATTGGCTGTTTTTCTTCCCAGGAAAAAGCACATAATTGATGATCTGATATCAAATGGTTAGCCTCTAAAATAAACAATTCATAACATTATACAAACTGAGCAGAATATCTTTAGGAAAAAATATATGCATATATGCATGTGACAATAATTAATGAAAAAGTAGACCATGGTTTTCCAGGAGAATAACCAGGGTGTATGAAGGGTTTAGAGAAAGGAAATGGAAGACTGAAATGATGTAATTATAGTGCAATCACCAAAAACAAATAATCTAAGAAAGATATTGTTATATATACATACAACATTGATTTTAATATTTGTGTTTAAAAATATTTAGCAGAATAACAGTATTTGATACAGCTCATCACTTGCATAGAAAATGCTTTGGCTACATCCTTCTACAATGCTATAGTTCCTCCTGTTTCCATCTATCACATATGTAAAACATACCATTGGTCTCACAGGTCTGCTTGGACCCTGCTAAGTCCATGAAGACTCATATTTCAGCCTCATTTTCTACAGGTATAAATCTTCAAGTCTGGAAATTAACACTTTGGGATATGGATCATTAAAAAAAGAAATGTCCTTGCTCTTGCCTGTGAGGGTGCTCTTCCTTTTTGGTAAAAATCTCCCAGGCAGCAACATGACTTATGTACTTTTTACATGTGGAAAATGGTCTTGTGCAGAATTTTCTGATTTCCCCTCTAAATCCTTATTGTACCCATATGACTTTGATATATGCTCTCAGTCTGCTTTTATCAAAATCACTTTGAGAGATAGTTTTATTTCAGCATAATGGAAAACCAATTCTCAAAGAACATTATTCTAGAATCCCTTTTTTTTCAAGGTAAGAGTCCCCTAAGTGTCTGAACACCTAAAGATCCATAAAGCAGAGAAGCATGCAACATTCTAACTCAAAAATCTCCCAGGATTGCTTTCAAAGTTCAAGGCAAAGGCCCTTCATGCAGCTGAACATTTCTAAAGGGAAATTGAGTTTGTTGACAATAAACTAAAACATGTACTCTTCTATGGACATGTAAAATCCTATCCACCACCTAGGACTGCTAAGTTGGAACATTTATTTTCTTCCCTTCTATCCAACTAGAGAGAGAGAGAGAGAGAGAGAGAGAGAGAGAGAGAGAGAGAGAGAGAGAGCCCCCTAGACTAGACGAAGTGTTCCTTAGGACATATAATCAGGCCATTGAAATTGAAACCATTGAACATTACTGCTTAAACAGTTTCTTAGGGATCACCAACCTTAGTTTGCCTCACAAAGCTCTTACATGAGAGTGTCTACCACTCACTCCTCTGAAAATCCTGAGTAAATGTGTATTTAATAGAGATTTTGGTTTTAAAGATAAAATAAAATATTCAAAGTTATACTGTTAATTCTAGCCTTTGGAAAGAGTTTAGATCCCAAAGTAAACTCATGCATGCCTTTATCGTCCCCATCATCACCGAGTATACAGCTCTTCCTGTGTAAGGTGTCATTTCCATAGGCACATGTAGAGTTAGAGCTATATTCAGACATGCCCTCAAGGAGCCCATAGTCTCCAGAAGTTTATAGCCTATAAAATTACCTTTGTCAATTGCCTGGAAACCTCAGGTACCTTGATTTCTAAAGCCCCTATTACGTTTAAACTGGAAAGGCATTCAGAAGAAGAAAAAGAAGATATTTGAGACAATTTGGATGTTTAGAAATTGTAGCCTATAAAAGACTAGACATTTAAAAGTATCATTTGGATGTAGTAGATTTTGGTACACTTCTCACTGTTTCTGCAAGTTCTTCCCCACTACCCACTTTTGAGGGCACAATGTTGAAAACATCAGCTGAGTTTAAGCATGGCTTTTTCCTCCAGGCATTATCATTGCATTACCACCTCAGACTAGAAACTGCTCAGGCCTAATAGTCAGGCTACTCATTGAGCAGAATACAAGCATGGTTATAAATTCCATGGTAATAAAAGGAGCAACTTACATTCCATAGTAGAGAGAGAGAGAGAGAGAGAGAGAGAGAGAGAGAGAGAGAGAGAGAGAGAGACAGAGAGAGACAGAGAGAGACAGAGAGAGACAGAGAGAGACAGAGAGAGACAGAGAGACAGAGAGGATCAAAGATTCACAGATGCTCATGGGATTCTAGTCATTAGTTTTTTCTGATTCCCACCATCCAGCTACAAATGACCTTGCTCATGGAATATATAGGAAGTGAAAGGTTAATTGAAAGTGGACTCCATGATGATTCATGAGGGTGCTGTCATCTATACTGGGCTGAAGACTTACAGTTATCTAGAGATGTTCTATAGTTACCTAGGTTCCCATGAACAACCCTTCACTCTGGAAGCAAACCCCGGGATCTCAGGCCAATCATGTTGAACTTCTGTTCAAAATGAACAGACTTTTGTTCAAATTCCTAAAAGAAAAGCTAAGGAAACTGGCTCTCAAATATAAAGTAGTTCCTTGGGTTGATACAGTTTGTTTGTACACAAGAACCTATTTGCTTATTTATCAAACATTGAAGGCATTTCTGCCATTGACCACAATTTAAGAAGTAATTGCAGGAATTCAGTTTAGATCAGAATGGAAACATATTTAACAGTCTGTGTCTGAAATGAATTAAATATACCACTGAGGAAAGGAGGTAAAACCAGCTATACATTCCTTTAAAAATAATAATAGTAACAGTAGTGTGTGAGAGAACAAGGATGACTCCTGGGAGTCCAACTCTCTCCTGAGTCTCAGTGGTCAGAACACTCTCTGTGAGCAAGCTCTTCTCTTGCAGGGAAGGTACACAGAGGTCTTGAGCTCAGCTCTGACTCCTGACTGAAGATGAAGGACTGATGGGACCCTGTCCAAGAAGCTATGTTGTTTCTGCAGCCTGTGTGCTCTCCTGCAAAAACTGGTCTCTGAGTGACCCAGGATCCATATAGTTATTTTATAGTGTGCTCTGACCACTGGGATTCAGGAGAGAGTTTGTCTGCCAGGAGTGCTGACAGAGGCTAACGAATCTCAGGAGGAACAAGCTCCAGCCAGAGACATGTAGAACATCTAACACCAGAGATTACCAGATGGCAAAAGGCAAAGAAAAGAATCTTACTAACAGAAACCAAGACCACTGGGCATCATCAGAACCCACTATACCCACCACAGCGAGTCCTGGATACCCCAACACACCTGAAAAGCAAGATTCAGATTTAAAATCATATCTCATGATGCTGGTAGAGGATTTTAAGAAGGACATTAATAACTCACTTAAAGAAATATAGGAGAACACAGCTAACAGGTAGAAGGCCTTAAAGAGGAAGCACAAAAATCCCTTAAAGAATTACAGGAAAACACAACGAAACAGGTGACATAATTGAACAAAACAATCCAAGACCTAAAAATGGAAGAAGAAACAATGAAGAAAACCCAAAGGGAGACAACTCTGGAGATAGAAATCCTGGGAAATAAATCAGGAACCATAGATGCCAGTATCAGCAACAGAATACAAGAGATGGAAGAGATAATCTAAGGTGCAGAAGATTCCATAGAAAACATGTACACAACAATAAAGAAAATGCAAAATGCAAAAACATCCTAACTCAAACATCCAGAAAATCCAGGACACAGGGAGAAGAACAAACCTAAGGATAATAGGTATAGATGAGAATGAAGAACTTCAACTTAAAGGGCCAGTAAATATCTTCAACAAGATTATAGAAGAAAATTTCCCTAACCTAAAGAAAGAGATGCCCATGAATATACAAGAAGCCTATAGAACTCCAAATAGACTGGACCAGAAAAGAAATACCTCCCAACACAAAATAATCAGAAGAACAAATGAACTAAATAAAGATAAAATATTAAAAGCAGTAAGGGAAAAAGGATAAGTAACATGTAAAGGCAAGCCTATCAGAATTACACCAGATTTTTCACCAGAGAATATGAAAGCCAAGGGATTCCATGACAACACCAAATTCACAAAATATCTTTCCATGAATCTAGCCCTTCAAAGGATAATAAAGGGAAAATTCCAACACAAGGAGGGAAATAATGCCCCAGAAAAAGCAAGAATGTAATACTTAAACAAACCTAAAAGAAGATATTCGCAAGAACAGAATCCCAACTCAAACAACAGCAACAAAAACAAACAAAGAAACAAACAAACAAAACAGGAAGCAACAATTAATTTTTCTTAATATATCTTAATATCAATGGACTGAATTCCCAATAAAAACACATGGACTAACAGACTGGCTGTGTAAATAGGATACAACATTTTGCTGCATACAGAAAACCCACCTCAGGGACAAAGACAGACACTGCCTCAGAGTAAAGGCTGGAAAATAATTTCCCAAGCAAATGGTCTGAAGAAACAAACCGGAGTAGCCATTCTAATATTGAATAAAATTGACTTCCAACCCAAAGTTATCAAAAAAGACAAGGAGGGGCACTTCATACTCATTAGAGGTAAAATCTTCCGAGATGGACTCTCAATTCTGAATATCTATGCTCCAAATACAAGGGCATCCACATTCATTAAGGAAATTTAGTAAAGCTCAAAGCACACATTGACTTCACACAATAATAGTGGGAGACTTCAACACCCCAATGAATCAATGTACAATAGCACACCTAAAGCTCTAGAACAAAAGGAAGCAAATTCACTCTAGTGGAGTAGATAGCAGGAAATAAAAGAACTCAAGGCTGAAACCAGTCAAATGGAAATAAAAAGAACTATACAAAGTATCAACCAAACCAGAACCCGTTTTTTTGAGAAAATCAAAAAGATAGTAAATGCTTAGCCAGACTAACTAGAGGGCACAGGGACAGTATACTACTTAACAAAATCAGAAATGAAATGGAGACATAACAATAGGACCTGAGGAAATCCAAAACATCATCAGATCCTACTACAAAAGGCTATACTCAACAAAACTGGAAAACCTGGATGAAATGGACAAGTTTATAGACAGATACCAGGTACCAAAGTTAAATATGGATCAATAACCATCTAAACAGTCCTATATCCCCTAAAGGAATAGAAGCAGGCATTAATCGTCTCCCTACCAAAAAAAGGTCCAGGACCAGATGGATTTAGTGCAGAGTTCTTTCAGACCTTCAAAGAAGATCTAATTCCAGTTCTTCACAAACTATTCCACAAAATAGAAGGCAGAAGGTACTCTACGCAATTCATTCTATGAAGCCATAGTTACTCTGATACTTAAACCACATAAAAATGCAACAAAGAAAGAGAAATTCAGACCAATTTCCCTTATGAATATCCATGCAAAAATACTGAATAAAATTCTCTCAAACCAAACCCAAGAACACATTAAAATGATCATCCATCATGATCAAGTAGGCTTCATCCCAGGGATGCAGGGATGGTTTAATATATGGAAATCCATCGATGTAACTCTGTATATAAACAAACTCAAAGACAAAAACCACAGGATCATCTCCTTAGATGCTGAAAAAACATTTGACCAACTCCAAATCCCCTTAATGATAAAAGTCTTGGAAAGTTCAGGAATTCAAGGCCCATACCTAAACATAATAAAAACAATATACAGCAAACCAGTAGCCAACATTAAAATAAATGGAGAGAAGTTTGAAGCAATCCCACTAAAATCAAGGGCTAGACAAGGGTGCCCACTCTCTCCCTACCTAGTCAATATAGTACTCAAAGTCCTAGTCAGAGCAATTAGACAACAAAAGGAGATAAAGGGGATACAAATTGGAAAGGTAGATGTCAATATATCACTTTTTGCAGATGATATGATAGCATATATAAGTGGCCCTAAAAGTTCCACCAGAGAACTCCTAAAGCTGTTGAAAAGCTTCAGTGAAGTGGCTGGATACAAAATTAACTCAAATAAATCAGTAGCCTTTCTCTACACAAAGGATAAACAGGCTGAGAAAGAAATTAGGGAAACAATACCCTTCACAATAGTCACAATAATATAAAATACCTTGGTGTGACTCTAACTATGGAAGTGAAAGATCTGTATGATAAGAACTTCAAGTCTCTGAAGAAAGAAATCAAAGATCTCAGAAGATGGAAAGATCTCCCATGCTCATGGATTGGCAGAATCAATATAGTAAAAATGGCTATCTTGCCAAAAGCAATCTACAGATTCAATGCAATCCCCATCAAAATTCCAACTCAATTCTTCAACAAATTAGAAAGGGCAATTTGCAAATTCATCTGGAATAAAAAAAAAAAAAACCTAGTGTAGCAAAAACTATTCTCAATAATAAAAGAACCTCTGAGGGAATCACCATGCCTGATCTCAAGTTGTACTATAGAGCAATTGTGATAAAAACTGCATGGTACTTGTATAGCAACAGACAAATAGATCAATGGAATAGAATTGAAGACCCAAAAATTAACCCACACACCTCTGGTCACTCAATATTTGACAAGGGAGCTAAAATCATCCAGAGGAAAAAAGACAGCCTTTTCAACAGATGGTACTGGCACAACTAGAGGTTATCATGTAGAAGAATGTAAATTGATCCATTCTCATCTCCTTGTAGAAAGCTCAAGTCTAAGTGGATCAAGGAACTCCACATAAAAACCATAGACACTGAATTTTATAGAGGAGAAAGTGGGGAAAATCCTCAAAGGTATGGGCGCAAGGGCAAAATTCCTGAGCAGAACAGCAATGTCTTGTGCTGTAAGATCAAGAATTAACAAATAGAACCTCATAAAATTGCAAAGCTTTTGTAAGGCAAAAGACACTGTCAATAAGACAAAAAGGCCACCAACAGATTGGGATATGATCTTTACCAATCCTAAATCTGATAGGGAAGACTAATATCCAATATATATATATAATGAACTCAAGAATATGGACTCCAGAAAATCAAATAACCCTATTAAAAAATAAAGTACAGAGCTAAACAAAGAATTCTCAACTGAGGAATACCGAATGTCTGAGAAGTCCCTGAAAAAATGTTCAACATACTTAATCATCAGGGAAATGCAAATCAAAACAACTCTGAGATTCTACCTCACACCAGTCAGAATGGCTAAGATCAAAAATTCAGGTGACTGTAGATGCTGGCAAGGATGTGGTGAAAGAGGAACACTCCTCCATTGTTGGTTGGATTGCAAGCTAGTACCACCACTCTGGAAATCAGTCTGGCAGTTCCTCAGAAAATTGGACATAGTTCTACAGGAAGATTCAGCAATACCTCTCCTGGGCATATACCCAGAAGATGCTCCCCCATGTAATAAGGCCACATGCACCACTCTGTTCATAGCAGCCTTATTAATAATAGTCAGAATCTGGAAAGAACCCAGATGTCCCTCAACAGAGGAATGAATCCAGAAAATGGGGTACACTTACACAATGGAGTACTACTTAGCTCTTAAAAACAATGAATTAATGAAATTCTTTGGCAAATTGATGGATTTAGAGGATATCACCCCAATTAAGGGATCCCAATCCCAGAAGAACACACATTATATGCACTTATTGATAAGCAGATATTAGCACCGAAACTTAGAATACCCCAGGTACAATTTGCAAAACACATGAAACTCAAGAAGAAGGAAGACCAAAGTGTGGATACTTCGTCCTTCCCTTAGAATAGGGAACAAAATACCCATGGAAGGAGTTACAGAGACAAAGTTTGGAGCTGAGACAGAAGGAAGGATCATTCAGAGAATGCCCCACCCAGGGATCCATCCCATATACAACCACCAAACCCAGAAACTATTGAATATGCCAGAAAGATTTTGCTGACATGACCCTGATATAGCTATATCTTGTGAGGATATGTCAGTTCCTTGCAAATACAGTAGTCATCTATTGGATGGAAAACAGGGCCCCTAAAGAAAGAGCTAGAGAAAGTACCTAAGGAGTTAAAGAAGTCTGCAATCCTATAGGAGGAACAACAATAGGAACTAACCAGTATCCCCACAGAGCTGTGTCTCTAGTTGCAAATGTATCAGAAGATGACCTAGTCTGGCCATCAATGGGAGGAGAGGCCCTTGATCTTGCGAAGATCATATGCCCCAATACAGGGTAATGCCAGGGCCAGGGAGCAGGAGTGGGTGGGTTGGGGAGCATAGAGGACTTTAAGATAGCATTTGAAATGTAAATGAAGAAAATATCTAATAAAAATATAAAATGACTCTATGATATCTATCTGCATACAATTTGCACTTCATAATTCATCCACATGTTCTTTTGCAGTAGCTCTTTGTATGAATCAGTGTTTCTGTTAATGTGTGCATCCGGAGGCCAATTGTTTCTCTCAATCACTCTATTTTATGAGACAGCATCAATTAGAGGCACCTGGGGCTTGCTGATTTGACTATGGTGTCTGGGCAGTGAGCCTCAAGGGTCTTCTTGTTGCTGCTGTTCTAGTGTTAGAACTATAAGCACATGCCACCATGCCTACCTGAGGAGAAAACAAAGATTCTCATGCTTGATTGATGGCAAGCAATTTACCAGCTAAGCCATCTCGCAGATCACGCAATAGTGTATTCAATTAAACTGTGTATACTAATTGGAAAGAAAAGGGGAGAGTGAGGAAAAGAAAAGGGAACGCTCATATCCCATCATCAGAGTTGCTGTCTAGACCCTGAAGAGATTATGCACAGGAAACTAAGGGACGTTCTGTCTAAAGACATTTCTTGAGTGTTTGTCAGGGGGCGGTGACCTGAAAATGAGGTTTGAAGGGGGGGATTTGCTCTTGTACATCAGAAATCTCATCACACTCATTAATAGTCTCTTCTAAGTGGTGCCAAAACAAGTCAAAGCAAGAAGACCAACCACAGAGAACAAACCCCAGGGACCCTGAATACAGGCCTGGAGCAGCAATGAGAGTGAGAAAAAGTAAGATAGAGGGAGTGAAAAATCAAGGAAGAGATAGATCCAAATTGCAAAATGTAAGTTCAATGCAGAGAAATGCAGTCACATCCCCAGTGTGGGAAGATCTGTGCAAGTGATTATGCAAATGAGCAGAAAGAGGATAAAGGTTGAGGTTTCCTACAAGTAAAAATGTCCACAGGCATTATCTTATGCCAGATTGGGGTTCATTACTAGCAAATGATTAGAATCAATGCTACAGTGTCAGGAGTCATCCAAATGGAGAGGCTGGCTTATGAAAAACAATAACAGAATTAATGAAGGAGCTTTAACCTTTAAGTTCAACACATATTTAATTCTGTTTGTCTGAGCAAAACTTAAATATAGGGGAAGCAATTTATTGTTAAAGCCACGTAAAGTGCAATGATTATTATGCTAATAAGTCTGGATAAGTAGAATCCCTTGCTTTATAAATGTCATAGATTAAAAATGGATACTGCTGATAATTAGAACAATGATGATTTTATGATTTTTAACACAGACCATTTTACTCCAGTGTTAATTGTCTTTTAAAAATTTAACAGTTTTA
Organism: Mus caroli; assembly: GCF_978045245.1. Taxonomy (NCBI): domain Eukaryota; kingdom Metazoa; phylum Chordata; class Mammalia; order Rodentia; family Muridae; genus Mus; species Mus caroli. Next base: position 119,653,744 of record NW_028227258.1, on the reverse strand, counting down.
TTTCAATCATGTGGAGCCGTATATAAGTATTTGGGACATCAGAAAACTATGTACCTGTACAAGAGCTTACTGCCGTATGCTAGATATTTAAAAGACATGAAGTTTTCCACATTTTTCTCAAGGAATGGCTGTTGAAAATGCTTTGAGAGACATTTTTATAGGAGCACAATTTGCTTTAACAGTCATTGCTCTGGGTTTTAGATCTTGAAATGAAGGCTGTTCATGCCTAAGTGGCTCTCATATTTTGAATCAATTATCTCTGGTATTTGCAATTAGCGTGCTGGTCACTTTTTAGCTGCACTCAAGTTTGAAATGTTCAGATTAGGTAGAAGAAATTAACTCATTTGTGACCTTTAGCATGAATAATGTGCTTTCCCAAGATTTCAGATTAACGTTGAAAGTAATTCAATTTTATAAGCCAACTGGTTGCAGAAAGTTGGGCTGTTCAGTGTTTGGGGGAAAATGAATATTTTATAGCACATTAAAAAGTCTTCCTAATTTTTCTATCTAAATATTTTATAAATGATTTCCCTCCTCTCCCTCCACCCAGAATCCACCTCTCCAAGTTCAGGCCCTGAATCATCTTTCTCATGATTTTGTTTTAGTATTTCAGTTCAGTTATATCTGATTGTTGCTATTCAAACAAGTTTTGCCTGCTCTATCACTTCTTCCTAAACAGCCTTCTCATTTTTGTGTGTTCCTACAGATGAAGTTCTGTTTTGATGTCATATTCAAAAAGGAAGCTGAAGGAGGTAGTTAAGTTTTGTCAGTAACCACTTTAGGTAGCAAGTTGTGGTTAGTGGAACAAAGAAAAGTCTACTTAGAACTGGGATGATGATTCTGTGGGTAAAATGCTTGCAGTGCAAGCACAAGGACCTGAGTTCTATTCCCTGCAGTCCACATAAAATAATTCCAGGCTTGGTATGAGTGTTGTGTTCCCAGTGTTAATGAGGTGGAGACAAGGAAATCCTTGGATATATCAGGTCAGCCAGCCTAGATGATTGACAAGCTCATGGCAAATGACAGATCTTATCTCAGAAAGGAAAGATACACATTTCCTGAGCGGCACTCTTCCCTTCCCCCCAAAACACATATACAGAGTCTGACTTTCTAGAGTAGGTCCCTTTGGAGCCTCTTTGGAGCAAGGTCAGTTGGAAGAAAGAGGAGTGAGAAATGGGACCCAGCTCACATGCGTAGGAAGAGCAGCCCTGCTTGAAGCCAGCTTCATCATGCCTAGATATGGTTCCTATTGGTCCTACAAGATGGAAACACCTTAAGTAGAAGGAGCTAAAAGAATTCCAGAAATGCTGCATTGTAGCTTTAATTTGCAGAGCCCAGTCATTCTTACTGATAACCTTTCATTTGTCATCCTCATTCCTTGTTCTGCTTAAAATATTTTTGAGTGAACTAAATGAATTTTAATTGCTATATGAAGAACCAAATACAGCTGAGATGGTCAAAATGAGCCTGGGGCATGGAATGAAGCATTTCTTTCTCTTTCAGCATAGTCAGAAATAAAGAGAGAAGATTACAAAGTGCCATAATTGATAGAAATACAGCTAGCAATGAGGAGAAAGCAATATGTAGGTTTGAGGTAACTGAATAAATAGGATAACTCTATTTTCTAGTTTTAAAATAGGCAAGTTGGGCAAGTAAACACATACATTTTCTTTCAATCTTAGATAAAACAAATAAACTTAGTGGCTTAAAAAATATGAATACAGAGATCCACAGATAGATCTTATGCAGAGAGTGAGAGACCTTGGAACACTCAGCCCTAAACAGGATGTCTCCATCAAGTCTTTCCCTTGGTGCTCAGGAAACCCTGCAGAAGAAGAGTTAGAAAGAGTGTGAGAGTCAGAGGTGATGGAAGACACCAAGGAAACAAAGCCCTCTAAATCAACATGATCAAAGCTCCTATGAACTAGGAGACTGAGGAAGCATATAAAAAGCCTATAGAGACCTGAACCAGATGTACAGAGCCTATAGAGACCTGTACCAGGTCTTCCTATTGTGGCTTCCTGTTTAGTATTTTTATCAGATTCCTGAGCATGTAAACAAATAGGTCTCTGATTCTTATACTTTATCTTGGCTCTTTTCCTTTTGTTTTGTCCAATTTCAATGTGTTACTTTTTTGTATCCGGTTGTATCTTATTTTATTCTTTAAACAGATATTACAAACCTGCAAAAAAAAAATACATATTCAGCCAGGCAGTGGTGTCACATGCCCAATCCCAGCACTTGGGAGGCAGAGGCAGGTGGATTTCTGAGTTCGAGGTCAGCCTGGTCTACTGAGTGAGTTTCAGGACAGCCAGGGCTACACAGACAAACCCTGTCTCACCCTCTGCCCCCACCAAATACATATTCATTGTCCTACAGAATTTTAGGTCCAGGTTCTGGAAATAGCTCTTATGATGTTGGTCAAAATTTTGCTCTCCTCTAGAGTCTTGACAGGGAAAAACCAGTCCTAAAATAATTCACATTATTGGAAAATGTTTATTTTTAGATTTTATATTTATTTTTATGTTTCTGAAACTGGGGGGAAGTTGCTTTTTTTTGGTTTCCACTGACGACCTCCAGCTATTGACTGTCAGAGCACAGTTTATTTCATCCCAGCATTCATGAGAGTTTTTCACTCATGTAGATCACAAGAACCTCATTAATTTCTCCTCAACTTTTCATGTAACCTATGATGCAGTCTATTGTTAGACTGCAGTTAGAAAGAAGTCACAGTCACTAGTCTTATTCATGTTCAGGGATCGGAATTATTTAATATTTAAATATCTCTTGGGACTAGAGATGATATTGGGTATCTTGTAATTTTAAGTGCTTAATGGCATTTGTGTATCAATTAGTGACCCAATTGACATTATTGAGAAGACAACCTTAAACACAATTCTATGACACCAAGGTCTAAATTGGAGCAATTGGGAGACTATCAGTTGCTTGTTTTATTGTTGTGACAAAGTACTTGACAAAAAGTAGCTTTAGAAAGGAGGGTATTTCAGTTCACAGCCTGAGGGATATTGTTTGCTATGGTGGGGAAAGGCATGGTAACAGAAGTGTGAGCTAGCTGATCATGATGTGTCCACAGATAGGATGTAAAGAATCATCAATCCTGGGACTCAGTTCACAATCTTGTCTTATTATTTCAAGAACACAATCAAGGAATGGTACCACCCACATTTAATCTGGGTCCTTCCTCTTCAGTTAAACCTCTCTAGAAATGTCTTCACAAACATGCTCAGAGACATATCACTTAGGAAATTCTAAATCCAGTCAAGATGATGATGATGAACCATGAGGGGGAAATTTTTGTGCTATTTTAGTCTTTCTTGACATTAATCACATATATTGATAAAAGTTATGGTATTAGTTAATGGAGACCTGTTTCAGTAAGGCAGGTAGAATAGTACTGTTGAACGTTTTCAGGTACGACAATATTTTATAAGTAGAGATGTTTCTATCTGCAAAAACAGGATAAAACCAACCTGCAAAACTATCCTTAAAGCTTCTGAATGCTAACCTCTGTTATTGCATTGGTGTTATTCTGTTTCATTAAGATTCATCCACCTGCCCAAATAATTGTAATTATGTTGATATTAAGTTGATACTTAATGAAGCTCCTTTTAAAATAAATTTATAAATATTTGTTAGTATGGATAAATGAATGAATGAGTGAATGCATGCATGCATGTATATACATGTACCTAACAGAGTCCAGAATGGGGACATTGGTTCCTTGAATCTGGACTTACAGGAATTTGTGAACCACTCAATACGGCTACTAGGAACTAAACTCCATCCAGGCCTCTGAAAATGTAGAAGTTTCCTGTAGGTCAGTGAAAGGCAGCCTAGTTCCTAGTTGAGCAAAGGCTAGAAATCCCCATGATCCTGAAGGGATGGAAGGAGTTTTGCCCTGCTCCTGGGTCCCCTGGCCCTGTAATGTCTACAGCGCCCTCCCCCCCACCCCCACAGCCTTCCAAAGATTTGTGTCCATCAAAGGCACACCCCAAACCCCTCCACAAGTAGAGGATGTGACCTATGGTCACATAGGCACAAGACAGCTCTTCATTTTCATGAGGTACCTAAAGGCCTGGAGGACTTAGCCAATAAGCTTTCCTTCCCAGACATTCCTCTTTGCAAAAGGTATTTAACCTCAGGTCTACCTGGAGAAGTGGGGTATGGTTTTACTCTTCCACTTTCCACCATGACAATAAATGCCTTAAAACCATGGACTGGGTTTGGTGACTGTTTATGTGTTGGAGCTGCCTGGGACTAAACCACCAATCAAAGAAAACACATGGTGGGACTCGTGTCTCTAGCTGCATATGTAGCAGAGGATGGCCAAGTCGGGCATCAATGGGAGGAGAGGCCCTTTGTCCTATGAAAACTCTATGTCCCAGTACAGGGGAATGCCATGGCCAGGAAGCAGGAGTGGGTGGGTTGGGGAGCAAGGTGATGGGGATAGGGATAGGGAATTTTCTGAGAGGAAACTAGGAAAGGGGATAACATTTGAAATGTAAGTAAAGAAAATATCTTAGCAAACAAACAAACAAACAAAAAACCAAACAAAAAACGTGAACTGCCTCTTTTCATTGGAATTAACTTATAGAGCTGCTGTCTAGTCTCCTGTAGATGGCATCTTTGAGCTCCCAGCCATAGCAGCCAAGACCAAGCCAAGCTCAAATCTACCACCACCACAAGACAAAGACTTTCTCCCCCAGCAGGACCATTGGGAGCAAGCTCTCCACTTTTCCCCCTTGGCCCTGGGCTAGATCCAGCCCTCGGGGGCCCCGACTCTGTTCTCAGGTCTTCCATGACTCTCAGCAGCACGTGGGTGCCCAAGAGCCTGAGAACCAGAACCCAGCCTCCTTGTAGGCCTGGACACCCGGGGCCAGCTCCAGCTGTCCTGTGCCTCAGACTGCACTTCCACACCCCCAGAGCCTGACACCTGCCAGGCTAGCTCATGGGGTAAGGACAGTCAAAACTTCCCATGTCCTGCCTCCTTGAGTGGCCTGAGCCCTGTGAAACACCACTAACACTACAGTTTCTCCATTTGCTGAACCACTCTTTTAGTTCCTCATTGACATTTGTTTAAGTCGTAAGGTGAAATGTTTTATATTTTGAGACAAAATTTTTAAAAAAGTAGTTTAGAGTGCCTGTTGTTATAGATCAAATTTCCCCCTCTAATATATGTGTTCAGCCTTCTTATCACATTATGATATGATGTTGATGAATGAGATCTTTTGGGGTAAAGAAGATTGGATAAGGTTGTGAAAGCAAAATTACTACCAGAGGAAGTATGAATTGAGTAAAGAGAAATAGCCTCTCTTTGTTTTCTGAGATGTGAGTATACAATGAAGAACCACTGCTGATAGCAATGGGCTCAGCAGAAACTGAATGTATCTGCATCTTGACTTTAAACATCTCTAACTGTGAAAAATAACTGCTTATAGTGGGACTCACTCTGTCTATAGCAATCTGTTACAGGTTCTTGAACTTACAAAGATATTATCAAGACATTATGAGTCACTGAGGATTGAGTTGGAAATTGATGCTTGATGTGACAAAAGGAAAAATAAATCTATGTTAGTAGTTTCTCATTTTACTGTTTTCTAAAGATTCCATCTAATTCTAAGCTTAGTTTAACTATTATTAGACTTTTGTAAGGCTATCATTTAAGCTAACCATAGGAGAGCTGGTAAGATGTTTCACTGAATAAGGTACCTGGTGCCTAGCAACCTGAGTTTGATTTAAAGGACACACATGATGGAAGGTGAGAACTGAATCCTGCAAGCTATCTTCTGACCTGCATATGTACACTGTGATGCACTTATGTGTACACACACACACACACTTTTAAGTTAGCTAGAGTGAACTGAGGTATGCAGGATACTTTTTTAAGTCAGCACCAAACCATGTAATACTTATTAAGCCTTAATTCTAATTTTGTGGGGGAAACTGTGAAATTTACTAAGAAATGTACATATTATCTCATTTAATCTCATTAAGTAGGCTTTATTGCCATTATTATGCAAAGCAAATTACATTAAAGCATAAGGGTTAAGTTAGCTATTAAAAGACTTAAGAAAACTTGACTCCAAAGCTCACATTCAGAACAACTGTGCAACATGCTTTTGAAGAACAGTTAGTCTTGCTTTGGACTGAATCTAATTAGTATAACTAGCATACCAATTAATGCTAACAGGATGGCAATTATTATGTAGAAGACAGATAAGACTCCTTAATAACTTGATGTACTTGATGGTAGGACTAATATGAATATGTGTTCATGAACTTGAGGTTCCTTTCTGTAAAATTGTCATTTTCCTTTGCAAGAGTTATATTGCTGGAGTCTCCAGGCTGAGGTGTGCATTTCTGCTGTGATGTTCATTTCATCTAACGTCATGGAGTAGCTCTTCTAGGAAAATATATTTTCTGTATAAATGCTTTGGTGTTGGTTATAAGGGAGCTAAAAGATGCATTGTCTATGTGATTTTTTCATCTCTGATTGATGCCAGGAACATGTACAAATATCTAATATACTCACTATTCATAAAAACAGATATATGATTTGCAATAGACAGAAGCTTCCAATAACACATATCATCAGGGTCTTATGGTACACACAGATCTACTAAAGCTGAGGCTGATAAATTTTCAGTCTAATATGAAGAATAGCCAGCCAGCCATTTTTGAAGGGTACTAAAGGCTATGCCAATAATTATGCCAAAGTCTACATAGATGCAGTCTTCATGACAAAGGAGACTAAATGACCTTCCTTAGGATGCTTAAGATCAATGTGGATGTACTTCTAAGCCTTGGGAACCAAGAGACACAGGATGGGAGATTGTAGGCTTATATTTTTTGAAACCTACTTTTACTAAGTTTTTTTTTTAAGTGTTTTAACCGTCTTTCTAGTCAACCACCCACCAGACATAGTGGAAAGGAAAGGTTAATAATATAAAAGAGCATGCAGAGCTGTTTAGAAATAGCTTTGGAGCAAATCAAGTTTGCATTGCCAAGATATCAGAAGTTTAGTTCACATGAATCAGCAGCTACAGCTTGATCCACTCTCAAACACCATTTATGAATCAGCAATGGCAGTTGGGTCTAGAAGAAATTTGATGGTCTGCCTATTGGCCTGAGTTCTTGGAAGCAGCAAGAAGCCACCAGAATACCACCATAAGTTTGTTTGTGTGTTTCTCTCTATGAAGTCATGACAAATGATAATCAGCAAAGAATGATAAGCTGTACTAATATAATACAGAGTCGTCCCCTGTCTTTTGCGTTACATTTATTCCCTTTTAAAATATTATGTGTTTTCATAAGTGTCTAGTGAAATATTACACGCCCCCTTTTTAGGCTACTTCCATGACACACCCATTCCAGTGAAGACTGTGTGACAGGCCTAAAGGCTTGGACACAGTCCCAAGGCAAAGAGTTTCACTGAAACTCAGTATCCTGGAACCTTGGCATGAATGCTCCAAACCTGTCCCTGTGCTAGTTGGCATATGGATCTGTGTGCTTTCTTTCAGTATTGTTTTATTATAGGTGCCTCCAAGAAATGATTTTACTAATACCTAAATCAAATTGAACTTTGCTTCCTGGCCTTTACCAATGTCCTAGGCAGTACTTGAGCTGACCCTGAGCTTGGAATTTCATAAGAATGTTATTCATTCAATCAAAATGCCCCAGTGTTGACAGTTAGTAATCAGGCATCTCAGTTTGCCGGATAGGAGCTAGTATTCTCAGGGCTAGTTCAATAGTAAACTTAGACTTCTCATTACAGACATGAATGGCAGCCTACATTACATAATAGTAGTAAGAAGGTGGGTTGTGATTTTAGGAGGAACTGAAGTATTGTGTTATTCAGGAAAGGGTTAGTAGAACAAAATTCCCATGGTGCCTGTTTTTCACTAGGCCTAGAGGAATAGCATAATTAGGTATTTACTAAGGGAGCCCTGGTGGTGGGTTTGACAATAGACTAGCATTGCATCAGACCTTTCACCTGGCTCCTGTGAATAGTTGATTTTAGATAGGGCTACTCCTATCTCAGTTGTAAACACTGCCTGACTCCCACTAGCTCTTTATGTATGCATTTTCTTTGTTTTGTATAAAGAAGCATTATGCACCTAGGCTGATATATAGCCTAGCTTTCTTGTTTTTCTTCTGTATTATAAGTCTAGTGCTTGCTTTGGGAAATTACATTCAGTTCAACACTCCCTTGTGTTCGCATCTGTCACTTTTTGCTGACTCCTTGCCCACCTGTACCAGGACCCTGATTCTCCCTCGGGTTGAGGGGCTGACTGAGGCCAGTACGCAGCACTTCCAGAAAAATACCATGTATCTGTTCTCAGCAAAACATGCTCCAATGTATATGCTTCATCAAAAAGTAAGACAGTTTCCAGAAAAACATCCATCACATGACACAACTGAGTTTCCTAAGAAACCAGAAATTTCCACTTCAGGTGATAGTGCTTTTCTAGGCCACATATAATCAGGATATATGGTTCTGTATGTTGGTGCCAAAATCTATAAAGATCTAGGTTTCTTGAACACAATTGGACTTTTCCTGGCGTATATGAGGCAATCACATTAGGTTCTGGGCTTCTAGAATGACAACTAATTTGTTGTGGGACCCAGACGATCTTCATTCCAGGTTCCAAGATGTAAGAACAAATGGTACCAAGCCTCTAGTCATAAGACCTGTGGTTACAAACTCTTGGACTGTGGAGAAATTCTTCTCTAGGCTCCTCAGGGAAAACACAGGAACCTTGTCAGTTGTGCGGTGCACTGATATCCATGATCCTAGCTGTGTAGGACATGAAGCTAGACATTTTCTAGGTCATGTAGCTAAAGGGTATTGATGCTAGGGTTTGTAGCTCAGTCTTATCCCAGATTCCAGTGGACAGGCACAGGCAGTTAGAGGATTTTATGATAGTAGCTACAATCTCAAGTCGATAACTGGGAAGAACATATTCGCTGCTCCCCTGAAGCAATTGTAGGACTTGGGTTTGTGGCCATAGAAGCAGCCACTGCTCTGAGGACTGGAGCCTTCCATCTTCTGAAACATATAACAGGTCAAACCTGTCTATTGTATCACAGGCAATCCACTGCTTCATCTAAGGTAGGATGGGGCCAGACAGTTCCTATAAAACCTGCTATAGTTCAGACCCATGAAGACTCGAATTCTCTTATAGTAGGTCTGCTGGTGATATTGGGCTCCTGGCATTTCTCTTCCTCCCATCTGTCCTTTTTCTCGGCAGTGTGCTGTCCCCACAGAAACTGCCATGGAGAATGGGCTAAAGGTACAGTTGCTCTGGTATGGTCTCTATGTTGCATTTTTGACTCTCTGAGCTGCTCTGTGTTCCTGTGAATCCCTCAGAGATGTCCAGAATTCTCTGTCAACCACTTTTCTTAAGGCACAGCTTTCCCCTTCTTCTGGTGCTTCTTTGTAGCTGTCGGGTGTCAGATACTTCTACTGCGTCATGCTGATGACTGCCTTGATTATGCTGAGATACTAAAAGAGCTCAGAAAATGAGCCTTATTATGGTTGTTTCTGTATTAATGCACATATTGTAATACATATGCTCACGTTGGCAGAGAGGGATCTAAAAACAAGCAGATTGGAAGAATGTAATTAGTATTTAATGTTGAGCAGACTATATTTCCACTGATTTTTAAACATTTCCCTTTGTAGACTTAGAAATTGTTTAGTGCTATTGAGTGACATAACGATCCCACTGATTGAATAAAATAGACAACCATGAGCCAGGCTCCCTGGTTTTTTGATGAAGTCTTAAGATTAACCACCTACGGGTTAAGTAGAACTAATATTTCCAGAAACAAATTAAATATCTCTAACACTAAAATTGGGCAGGAAAATCCTCTGAAGAAAGCTTTCACTACAATTTAGGAAAAACATCATTTTGGGAGTGTTTTTCACTTGAAAATTCATTTAGTGACCTCTCAGGGATGTTGGGTAAATGTACTACTGTTTTGTAAATAGCTTTCAGTATGAAATGTGATAGGTATTTTAGAATTGTCCAAAAAGCAATCTGGAAACTTCAAGTAAAGTTAAAAAATGTCTCTAGTATTTGTGGGTGTCCTCCAAACTATGGGAAGCTGACAGCCTTTTGTAAACCAGTCCAGAAGAAAGCATCCATGCAAATTAGGAAATTTTCCCCCTGGTAGAAACAGAAACATTTAAGGACAGGAGGAGTAGGGAAATGGAGAAGTTTACTCAATGTTCTTTACTGAATTTTATCACTCAGATTCTAGAATATTCTCTTTAATTTCAGATCTTTCTTAAACCATTTATTTTGTTGTTTTATCAGTAGCCTAAGGTCTAAGAATTAGGCTATGTGGTTACTGAAACACATTGAAATAGTCTTTAAAATTTTAAAGACAAAAGAAATTAATCCAATAGACTGAATAGTTTAATTTAAAAGGTTGGCAAAGTAAGTGATTTTTTTCACCTATGATCATTCCCTTTTTAAAGACAATGGTGTATCCTATATGTGTTTGTGAAATGTGCAAAGCTCATGGCCAAAGATACTTTGAACCATGTTCTCATTCATTATGCCCCTATGAGACTGCTACATAATTGGTGCTATGGGTTTATCACTGTTTTGCTTCTAACTCAAAGTTGTTTCAATTTATGTGTAAATATAATCTTTCTTGTTTTAATAAGAGAAAGAAAAGGCTTCTAAGGACAGGCTCCATAATTTTTCCTTTGGTGTTCAAAATGTAGCAATTATTGGAACAAACAGAAAGATGAACAATATCAGTTGATTAACTGAGTTTCCCTTTTAAGTCAGGAAATCCATTCCCATGGAGAGACATCTGAAACCAATAGACAGCTTTTGGAATAAAAGCCAAGCAAATTCTTCCTCATTGCATAATTAGGTCACAGGAGATTCATGCTTTTCTTTCAAGTATCATATAGATTTTAGGGTGTAAAAGCCACTATGAGAAATACATTTTGAGTTTGTGAATGCATGAATATAAATTTTATTGATGATGACTTTCAATTATTTTTAACATTTGGACTGGTCATTAGAGAAGATTATTCTGAGTACATTGGTAGCTATTTCATATCATCAAGAAAAGGTACACTTGTTTAACAAGTAATTTTACATTTCTGGATTTTTCTCTTTAATAATTGGTACTAAAGTAAAAAAAATAGTATCACTGTGTGCATAAATTTATGGGTGCATATACATTTGTGTATAACTTTAATATAAATGACACTTTTCCCTCCTGTTTCCTCAATGAAAACATCATTTATATTTTATCTGACTCCCTTTCTGAGTTGTTCCCACATCTACATTTTCTGTTTGATACAAAAAGAAATGTTCAAAGAAAAACACCTGTCAATTATTTAATCAAAAACTTGCTGTTTCGGTTTTCTTTTATCTCAGAGTCTATCATGGTATGTGTCAAGTACAAATTTTATATTTTACTTGGTTGTTTAATATTTGACTGCAAACATTTATCTCAATGACATCATAGCTTTTTGGATCAGTGAGCACTCTGACTTTTTCTTTTTTTTACTTTGTAATTTTAAATTGGGAACAGTTTGTTTTGTAATCAATAAATAATACTTAGTTATGGTGTGAAACTTTTCTTAGGTTTACCAATTTTCATGCTTAATAGAAGATTACCACATTTTTAAAAATTATTGGTTATTTTATTTACTTACATTTCAAATATTATCTTCCTTCTCAGTTTCCGGTCTGCAGTCACCATATTGCATCTCCATAACCCCTACTTTTATGAGGCTACTCCCCCTACCACAATATACACCACACTCCTACCTTACTGCCCTGGTATTTCCCTACACTGAAGCATTGAGCTTCCACAGAACTAAGGGCCTCCCCTTTCACTGATGTCCAACAAAGCCATCCTCTACTACATATGCAATGGAAGCCATGGGTCTTTCCATGTGGACTCATTGGTTGGTGGTTTAGTCCCTGGGAGCTCTGGGATTTCTGGCTGGTTGATATTGTTGTTCTTCCTATGGAGTGGCAAACCCCTTCAGCTCCTTCAGTCTAAAGATGACAACATCTTTACTTCTGGCATGTTCCCTTTGAAATTATGGACATGTATGCCAACAATTACACAGCTTGGCGATGTGACCTGAGAGTAGAGAAGCTTGGGATAGTGTCTTAAAAATGAATGAGTTAATTCCCATGCAACTCCCTGTTTCTGCAGTAAATTATGAAATTGTTTTAAAATGTATAAATTTCATGTGAGCCACATGCTTATTATTACTTATAATTAAAGGAAATATAGGAAAGGACCAGAAAATATAAAAAACAAAACAAAACAAAAAGAAAGACAAACAAAAAACAAAAAACAAAAATACCCCAAAAAACAGAAAAACCTCCTGTGGTTTAGTTATTGAAACTGTCAGAGATCCACAATGGGAAGCAAATGAATAAACCCATAAACAAAATGAAATAAAGGAGAGAAGCTATTATTTTTACATACAATGCCTTCTGTATGAATACTTTATGAATATTTTTCCTGTGCCTTTTAATGTCTGCAAACCTTTCCTCGGTGTTGAAATTGTGGCCCCAGTTCTCACAAGGATGGCCATTCTTCCCGAGTTCAGTGTTTACCCTAGACTTTTGAAAATAGTCTCAACATTTACACCCCCTTTTCTTTTTTCTTTTTCTTTCTTTCTTTCTTTCTTTCTTTCTTTCTTTCTTTCTTTCTTTCTTTCTTTCTTTCTTTCTTCTTTCTTTCTTCTTTCTTTCTTTCTTTCTTTCTTTCTTTCTTTCTTTCTTTCTTTCTTTCTTTCTTTCTTTCATTCTTTTTTTTTTTTTTTTGGTCAGGGTTTCTCTGTGTAGCCTTGGCTGTCCTGGAACTCACAAAGTGAGTTACATCCCCTTTTCTAACCAAGGCTTCTATCTGAACTCTGAATCACCAAATGTGTTGCTCTTGAATTTCACCCTTGTCTTCTTATTCTCAGCCTCCAATAGAGTCTCCAGTGGCTTCAGCTCTCTCCTAAACATGCCATAATCATTTGACTTATTCCCTCAAATGTACCTTCACATGGCACAGTATTTGCTTTACTGAAATCAAGTCTCACCACTTGGTGATATTACCTTTAATTAAATTCTCACAAGGTCTCTTAGTTGAATTATTATGCAGCCATCTCAGCACCCTTTCTACTAGGCTCACTGTGAGATCATGCGCACTAATGGGATAGAGCAGTACTCAGACAATGCTGGTCCTTATTCAGAGATGCTGCCTCATTCTATGACATGGAATTTGGCATAGAAAGGATGCACATAGGATGTTATGAAATCCAAAGTGGTATTAGGATTGCATGTGAATCCAATGCTTTCATTCAGACTAATAAACCAAAGAGAGCAGATCCCTAATGTTTTTAACGTGTGACCTAGAAGGTTTGTGTTACTTTCGTGCTTTTCACGAGGCTCATAATAACCACAGCTGCCTAATTAGAATGGGTAAAAGAGGTAGGAAATGGAAGTTGTGGGGTTTTGCACCAAAGGCTCTCTGCATCAAGTTCCTCTGCACCTTATTCTGCATCAGTTCTTTCTCCATTGTCAGTTATGGCCTAATTCAGATCCTGCTGTTAGCATCTGGATCTTCAAACAATGTCTGGGGTACTTTCTGCTTATAGAGATGTCTCCTCTACAGAATGCCTCTTGTTGTCTTAGCTATCTTTTTAAAATGTGGTCCTTACTAGACCACCAACTGGCCAGTTGAGATTTTATAGTTCTCTATTAATGTAAAGTTATGAATCCTTTAGTCCCTATGTATTTCATACATGTGAAATTTGAGATGAGCTTATTTTCACAGAAATTCTATTATACCCATAATGATTATGAAATTTTACATAATGGCCTCCAAGTTCTGTGATGAGTCTAAATTAACATTCACTGGACAGGAGACTAAGTTGTCTGGACAAATATATTTTCATATAAATTACCATTTTATTAGTTTAATTTGTTAAATTTACATTTTTATTGTAACTAAGATTTTATTTGTAATATCCTAAAGTTGTAAAGAAGAATTAATAACTTAAAAGTGACTCACTCATGAAGATTTTTAAAAAGTTTAGTCACAAGCAGTGGAAAGAAACAGAGATACACACAAACAGTGATTAGGGATTGTGTGGAATGTAGAGAGATGCCTCAGCAGTTAAGGACTCATACTGCTGTTGCTTAGAATCTGAGTTCATCTTTTTATACTAACAAAGGGCAGCTTACAACTGCCTATAAGTCCTATTCCAAGGGATCCAACAATCATACACATGTACACACATGCACACACACACACACACACACAAACACACACACACAAACACAGAAATAAATCTTACAAAAGAAAGAATGTGAATTTGCTCTTAGAAAAAACATTTATTTATTAAATGCATATGTATGTGTGCCTGAGTATTATTAAATGCATGTGTATATATGCACCCTATGCATGCAGGAGACCAGATGAGGTCATTAGATCTCTTGGGACTGGAGTTATATCCAGGCTAGGTGGGTGTTGGGAACCAAACCTGCAAAGAGAACCCAGTTTTCCAACTTCTGAGTAATCTCCCCAGTCCTTCTGAGAATTTTGTTTTAGAGTATGCAATAATTTAATGAAGGCAGCAAGAAGATAAAATACCAAAGAAGAATTGCAAAGAAGGTGATCTTGAATTAGATTTGCTAAATGAGCCTGTCAGTCTCAATGCCGACATAGCTGTGAATGCTTGGCATCCAGACATCAGAGTTTAGGTGCTAATCTAAACGAAGCGATTTTGAACATTATTTAAACAATGACCTTTATGGTAATAGACCTGAATTTTACTGAAGCAGGATGAAAAATCACCATTTTTATATGAAATTAATTAATTTCAAACAAGAGAGGAAAACAAAATGCAGCCATCAAAGCTTTAGCATGCTAAGTTTTATCTTTAATCACAAAAGTGTTATTGTATTTCTTTTTTTTTTAATTTTTAATATTTTTCATTACATATTTTCATCAATTACATTTCCAATGCTATCCCAAAAGTCCCCCATACCGCCCCCCACTTCCCTACCCACCCATTCCCATTCTTTTGGCCCTGGCATTCCCCTATATTGGGGCATATAAAGTTTGCAAGTCCAATGGGCCTCTCTTTCCAGTGATGGCCAACTAGGCCATCTTTCGATACATATGCAGCTAGAGACAAGAGCTCCGGGGTACTGGTTAGTTCATCATGTTTTTCCAACTATAGGGTTGCAGATCCCTTTAGCTCCTTGGGTACTTTCTCTAGCTTCTCCATTGGGAGTCCTGTGATCCATCCAATAGCTGACTGTGAGCATCCACTCCTGTGTTTGCTAGGCCCCGGCATAGTCTCACAAGAGACAGCTATATTTGGGTCCTTTCAGCAAAATCTTGCTAGTGTATGCAATGGTGTCAGCGTTTGGAAGCTGATTATGGGATGGATCCCTGGATATGGCAGTCTCTAGATGGTCCATCCTTTCATCACAGCTCGAAACTTTGTCTCTGTAACTCCTTCCATGGGTGTTTTGTTCCCAATTCTAAGAAGGGGCATATTGTCCACACTTTGGTCTTCATTCTTCTTGAGTTTCATGCGTTTAGCAAATTGTATCTTATATCTTGGGTATCCTAAGTTTTGGGCTAATATCCACTTATCAGTGAATACATATTGTGTGAGTTCCTTTGTGATTGTGTTACCTCACTCAAGATGATATCCTCCAGGCCCATCCATTTGCCTAGGAATTTCATAAATTCATTCTTTTTAATAGCTGAGTAGTACTCCATTGTGTAAATGTACCATAATTTCTGTATCCATTCCTCTGTTGAGGGGCATCTGGGTTCTTTCCAGCTTCTGGCTATTATAAATAGGGCTGCTATGAACATAGTGGAGCATGTGTCCTTCTTACCGGTTGGGACTTCTTCTGGATATATGCCCAGGAGAGGTATTGCTGGATCCTCCGGTAGTACTATGTCCAATTTTCTGAGGAACCGCCAGACTGATTTCCAGAGTGGTTGTACAAGCTTGCAATCCCACCAACAAAGCTTGCAATCCCACCAACAATGGTTCAATAAACGGAAATCCATCAATGTAATCCAGTATATAAACAAACTCAAAGACAAAAACCACATGATCATCTCCTTAGATGCGGAAAAAGCATTTGACAAGATCCAACACCCATTCCTGATAAAAGTCTTGGAAAGATCAGGAATTCAAGGCCCATACCTAAACATGATAAAAGCAATCTACAGCAGACCAGTAGCCAACATCAAAGTAAATGGTGAGAAGCTTGAAGCAATCCCACTAAAATCAGGGACCAGACAAGGCTGTCCACTCTCTCCATACCTATTCAACATTGTACTTGAAGTCCTAGCCAGAGCAATTCGACAACAAAGGAGATCAAAGGGATACAAATTGGAAAAGATGAAGTCAAAATATCACTTTTTGCAGATGATATGATAGTATATATAAGTGATCCTAAAAATTCCACAAGAGAACTCCTAAACCTGATAAACAGCTTCGGTGAAGTAGCTGGACATAAAATTAACTCAAACAAGTCAATGGCTTTTCTCTACACAAAGAATAAACAGGCTGAGAAAGAAATTAGGGAAACAACACCCTTCTCAATAGTCACAAATAATATAAAATATCTTGGCGTGACTGTGACTAAGGAAGTGAAAGATCTATATAAAAAAACTTCAAGTCTCTGAAGAAAGAAATTATAGAAGATCTCAGAAGATGGAAAGATCTCCCATGCTCATGGATTGGCAGGATCAACATTGTAAAAATGGCTATCTTGCCAAAAGCAATCTACAGATTCAATGCAATCCCCATCAAAATTCCAACTCAATTCTTCAACGAATTAGAAAGTGCAATCTGCAAATTCATCTGGAATAACAAAAAACCTAGGATAGCAAAAACTCTTCTCAAGGATAAAAGAACCTCTGGTGGAATCACCATGCTGGACCTAAAGCTTTACTACAGAGCAATTGTGATAAAAACTGCATGGTACTGGTATAGTGACAGACAAATAGACCAATGGAATAGAATTGAAGACCCAGAAATGAACCCACACACCTACGGCCACTTGATCTTCGACAAGGGAGCTAAAACCATCCAGTGGAAGAAAGACAGCATTTTCAACAAATGGTGCTGGCACAACTGGTTGTTAACATGTAGAAGAATGCGAATAGATCCATTCCTATCTCCTTGTACTAAGGTCAAGTCTAAGTGTTATTGTATTTCTTAAAGCATGTACAGTGTGTGTGTGTGTGTGTGTGTGTGTATGTGTGTGTATATGTGTGTATATGTGTGTGTGTGTTGTGTGAGATGTGTGTGTGCCTGATAAACCATGAGTCTGAAGGTCAGAGGATAACTGTAGTAGTCAGGACTTTTCTTCCACCCTGTATTCCGGGCATTTAACTTGTGGTCAGATTCAACAGTGTGTACCTTTATTCCCCGAATCAACTTCCTAGTCCTATTTTAAATGTTCTTATATTAATAAAGAAATCTAGGATCTAAGTGGTCAATAGAAATTAGTAACAAAGAAGCAAGGAATTATAGCTTAAATGAACCAATAGGATTTTCTTATAATGTTATTGTTGTTGTTGATGATGATGATAATGATGATAATTTGACTAGGGTTTGAGTGATCTATGACATAAACAGCACATACTTTGTAATAAACTTTAGTGTGTTTTAGTTGGAACTAGGGCTAAGATGATAATTAATGTCAGTGTGTATCTTTCCTTAGAGTTCCACAAAGATAAGCTTTTGCCCCAGAATTTATTATCAGCTCCTTGGACAGGAGATAATTCTATGAGCAACAACAAATCAGTGGCTAACTTTACAGTTAGCAGTGACAAACAAACAAACCAATTGGTTTGAGAATCAAAGTGTCTTCACGGGAAAGAAGAGGATCATTTCTGGGGAATCCATGAGAAACATTGTATAGAAAAGGCAGAATCATTTTTTAGAAATATGGTATCTAAGAAAGTTAGAATATTTATACAGCAGCTTCTGTCAGTCAGTGCTGGAGGGTGCTGGGGTTGGAAACATTAATTCCGCAGAACTTCTGGCTGCCTGCCCTGAACACACAGAGCAGGCTCCACTGGCCAGCGAAAGCCTTCAGCAAAGAATTATAGATGCTGGAGCTTGGAAGTGTTTTAAGCAGGCATGAAAATGTTAAGGGCTAGAGAATGTGACTTGAGTTCTGGAATAAAATTATACCAAGGGATGGGTTTTGGCTTTGTTTTTAAGGCTGCCAAGTTCTTGTCTTCAGTTTCTGCCTTAGCTCCAAAGGGATGCATGTCTTGCGAAGTCTCTGAGTTGCTCTTATCCACGCACCTCTGCCATTTTGGACTTTCTGAACGGTTACTATAAGCATCTTTTACTTAAGAGGTTTATTGTCTTTCCCCCAAAAGTTGTTTTGTCACTAGGAAATGCTTAGCCAAAGGTGAGTGTAAAGGAAAGAAAGCCACCCTGCCTTCTCCAACTCAGGTCTCCTGACTAACATCCAACAATGCTCAAATGAGAGGAGTGTGTGTTTGTGCACTGCATGCAATGTGGCTTTCAGATGTTCTATTTACAGTGATGTAGATGCTAAACAACAATTTACAGAGTATTTTTATGTCAGTTGCAGAACTGAGAGGAAGTGACCCACCTTCAGAGGATAAGAATGTACTGCAAAGCAATGAAAAAGTAGAAATCAGATCTGTCTTGGAGCTCTGGTCAGCATAATGGGTTGGCTTGTAAAAGGGGAGAGTTATTTAAAGCTTCTTTGATAAACACTCTAAGTAACAATGGGTCATGCTATTACCCATCTCTTAAAGAAACCTGTTATTTTTGCAGAATAAAACCCAAGGAGTAAACCTCACTGATTTCTCTCACTAATGAATATTTCCACCCCTTCTTAAAAAGTAGGGGTGGAAAAAGAAAAAGCTTTCTTTCAGGATCCAACTTCCCAAGATGTGTCCAAGACATCAGAAAAGTAGGTGGGCAGGTGATGTCTCAGCCATTTATTATCCTTTTGCCAGGTCTGTTAGTAAAGAGAATAAAAACAGCCTGCTTCCTAACTGTGCAAGTAAAATTTAGGAAGGGTTTTGTCATCTCTGCAGGTCCTATGGTCATCAATATGTCCAGAGAGATGATGTGACTGAGTACTGAAGACAGGCACACTTGCTATCCCATGTTGGTAAGGATGGTTCTTTCCACGGAGAATGACTGCTCCATTACCTCGAGGAAGTTGAAAGGGAAGTTTAATAAGAAGCCAGAAAGTTTATCTTGTTTGGAAGATTAGAGGGTATGTGTGAGTGATAAATATTTGAATCAGAACTGGGAACTCAAATACAAGGATATATTTTTATCAGAGTTTAAGGCAAGCAAAGAGAAGGTGTACTCACTTATGTCTTCAGAATATCACTTTGCACCCTTGTTGAGATATTCTCATGTCATTAGCTTTGACACATGATCAAACCTCATGCAATTTCCTTGAAGTGACTTGAGCATGGAAAGCTCATCATCACTGTGACACATATGGGTGGTTTCTAATATGTACATATTGACTAAATTCTCTAAAGCTGATTTCATACTTTAATGCTGAGTACAAAGAAGTCTCTGACAACAAATAAAATCCTTTCAAAGGAATCTCATGTGGTCACACATATTGTTTTGCTGTAATGGGATTCTGTTAATATCAATACATTTCTGAAAATCTTTTCAGTTCACATGATCAAAAGGAAATAGAAGAGAAATAAGTCCCTGAGTACTTAATTAGCACATAAAAATTGTATTTGAGAACAGAAGGAGAGAAAGAGATGCACCATTTTCTTACTCTTTCAATTCCTTTGAGTTCTGCAGATTTGTTATTACATAAAGCTAGATTATCATATATATCTATATGTATAAATATATGTTACATATATATATATACACGAATTTTTGTGTTCATTGTATTGATAAATCATTTTCATAACTTTACATATTCCTATTATCATACACCATTAATCCCTGCATGTATGTTTATATACACATATTTCCAATGCATATATTGAATGTTATCACACATTTTCAGCCAAGGCAAGCTGGTAGAGAGGCCAACTGCATTCTGTTGGCCAGGGAGTCTTGGTGCATGGTTCTATGGATGCTCTCGCAAAATTCACACTTTTTGGACACTAGTCAAAGTCAATTCTCAAATGCATTATTTCTCCACTGCATCTCGCTACAGTTTATTTTGTTCCCTGAAAAATATCCCTCATCCCAAGTGGAAATACATAAAGGAAAATAAAATGAAAAATCCATTGTTAAAAATACGCAAAATTCAAAGGAAAGTCTTGATTGAGACATAAGTTAAATCCAAACAGTTTAGAGTTCAGCCTTGCAGTTGTTGGCTAAAATCACTTCATACCATGGCAGTAATTGTAAGAATCATTACACACTGGAAAATTGAATAAAATTTATTTGGATTAGTAAGCAGAATGAATTTTAATGCTATACTGTGACTTCTGTGTCTTTGAAGGAAATATAAAGACAATTTCTGGTATCTCTGTATACTATCATATGTAAACCATTGATCCTTTGGAAGTGAATTGGATGCCATGAAGAAAGTATCCTTTTAGTGCCAGAAGAGAAATAAGCTGTAACCCAACATGGTGAATAAACTGGTTGCTAAAGGTTACTGAATAACTTAGTCTTCCTGATAGACAGGATGCTCAGAGAGCTCACAATGTTTAGAAACTCACATGGCTCAGCAAATTCACAAGACTCATGATATTCTTCCCAGAGGTTGTATAAACAATAAATCCTTGTTAGGAAAAGGAGTTTAGCTACAGATAGAGTGACCTGAAAGTTTCATAGGAGACTTTAGGAATGCATTTTCCATGAGTTCTCACACATCATGTGGTGGGATTTTGATAATGGACCTGCCTGTGAGTCAATCATGGTCTCTTAAGAAACAGAGTAAGCTCACTGGCTCATCAAGATGGACTTAGTTGGAACTGCTACTTTGTTCTGTTGCTTCTTTCTGTATCTATTGTTAATAGGCACTTGTGTGCATCTCTCTAGAATATTGTGCACCAATCGCAAAGTTAAAATTACAACCAGTAGGCAAAATGGGAATGAAGGACTAGTGCTTGTCCAAGTAAGGAAAATCTTGGAGATAATTCTCAGAGCAGCATGTATCCCCTGACAAAGAAAAACAAAAGGTCTTTTATTGGCATGGTGTACATCACATAAAAATGACTTACCACATGGAGAGACAAGACCATTTCTGAACATGTTCGTTTGGAGATCGTGACCCATGCATGTTCAAGTATGGTAGAAAGAATCTCCTCATGGTTGATAATTTAAAATTATAATGAGAAAAGTTTACTGAGGATGATCTGAAAGAAAAAGACCAGAAGGACCAAGCTCTCCCCAAAGGCATTTAGTATTGGATGACATTTGTCAGAGAAGATCTATGTTGAAACCACTGTTCAATATCTTTATTATTCCAAATTATTGATGCTATCATAGCTGAATTGCTTTGCTGTTTGACTGGCCATGTCCAATGGGAATATAGAGCCTGGATGGGAATCAGACTTATCAGTTCCAAGTCTGCTGGAACTTCAGCCATTTCTGATGTAGATCCTGAAGATATGGCAGAAGAAACAACTTCCGATGCTATTACTGTTGTAGGGATATTGTTGGCTGCCTAAGTGCAAATCTTTACTACTTCTTTGAACACTCATCATGGCAACGTGCAATGACTGTGTGGCAAGATGTAAAGTCAGCTACAGATGCCTTGGGGATACTTCACTATAACATTGGACTTGTCAAAGCTGTCATGTCCTCCAATGGCTCTATCTAGTGTGGCTCCTAGTACCCAATAACATGTCAGAGAAATTTCAGTGCATCCCTAATAGTTTCACATAATCTTTAAATGGCATTGCCTGTATTTGTCCAAATGGCCTTGTTCATAGATGTTTTGAATATTATTTTCTGTTCAGGAAAGATCTCCCCATCACTTCACCATTTCTGATAGCTGGAGTTCTAACAGAATGAGAACTGGCTATATAGGCAAAACTTAGCTCAGGCTCCATGAATCATGCAGAAGGTCTTCCTTTTTACAACCTCCTTTTATTGTCCTGGAAAGCTTCAGTAAAACCTCTCCAAGCATCTGCTTAATTTGTTTTGCTTTGTTTGTTTGTTTGTTGTTTTTTTATCACAGGAAGGGTGGGTTGAGTTGTTTCACAAAATATGTTTTGATACCTATAGCTGCCAGCTCTAGGTACACATAACTGAATCAATGAGAGGGTAGCTGAAGAATTTCAGAAAAAAAAAGTTAGAAACTGAAATTGAAGATAGAAGTGGATGGTGAAGTGCTAAGAAGGAAGGGGCTGTGGAAAGGAGAAGAGCAAGTGATAACACAAGAAGCAAGGCTACATGATCACAAAGACTGTGGAGGCAAGAGGAGACAAGGAGCTGTGATGGTGTGAGAACTATAGGTGTCAGCCATCAGAATAATTCTAGAGAGCTCAGGGTGTCTAAAGGCTGAGGATTCCAACACCAGAAGCTCAAACCTTTAAATCTAGAGGCATTCTGGGTTGCTTGCACTCAAGGTCTGTAATATCTCTAAGCCTCTGCTTTAAAAATGGAGAGCTACAGTCTCTGGTGTTCAAGGCTCAAAGCTATAAGCTCATGACTGGGGAAACCCAATTCATAAGTCTATGGAGCTTGGAGTCCTCCAAGGATGATAACTTTAGGTTAACTATTCATTGCCTTTTTGGAATCCATGGAAATGTAGAAAAAAATAAAATAAAAATGAACTCCAAAACAGAAAAATCCAAACAAACAAACAAAACAAACATGTGATCTCTTACATGTGTAAGTCTATCTGCAGCGTTTTATCCAAGGCCAAATAGACAATAGAATCCATAGTTCTTATTTGAAGTGGAAATGTACTCCCACCCAGATGCATTGATGATTAATACTGAAAATAATTACATCAGATTAAGCCAGTTTTTTCCTATTCACTTCAACACAGTCATTCTGTGTATTACTTCAGAGTTTTTCAAATGAAAAAAAAAATAAAGCTCAGGAAATTTTTTTAAAAGTAATTTATTTTTTTGGTGTGTGTAGAAAGATATGTGCATAGAGACCAGAAGAAAACTTCACGATCTTCCCCATGAGACAGAGAGTCTCTTTGTTCTCTCTTGAGCTTTTGGGGGAGACCCTGACTCTGCTTCCCATCTACGCATACAAGCACTGTGATTACACAAATGTGCTACCTTGACAGGGTTTACATGGGATCTTCAGGTTAGAACTTTGACCCTCATGTTTGCATGGCCAGCACTTTACCTGCTGAATCATCTCACCAGCCCAAGATGACTATTTGATGTTAGACTGTAAAACTATAATTCAGGATCTTTCTTATTTAATGTATGAGCATTTTAAATAATCATGACTTGTATTATTAAGTAGAACATATATCATATTACATAATATATCTGAATACTTTTACCATTGCTAAAGAGCATAGTTTTGTGGACTACCTTATATTTTCAAAGCTTTACAGCAGAACAGTTTAGGATTGATGAATTGTTTAAAAAGATGAACACTTTTTTCTTCTTAAAATATTTTTAATATGAGCTCTGTTGAAAGTAAAGTATATCTATAGTTGAATTTTTCTATAGCAGTATTAATTGCAGCTTCACTCTGTCATGACTTCATGCAGCATAGAAATTCATTTTACTCGCTGCAAAAGAGGGAAAATTAAATGAAAGAAAAAGGAACACTTCTTAGTTAGCATTCCTTTTCCTCCACCCAAAAGGAGACATTGCTGCAATCCTAACTTTTTAATTTATACTTAATGAAGCAAAACAGCAATTTGTAATTGCTATTCATCTTAATAATTAATGAAATTACATTGTAAGAATTTCTATATGAGCCGGGCGTGGTGGCGCACGCCTTTAATCCCAGCACTTGGGAGGCAGAGGCAGGCGGATTTCTGAGTTCGAGGCCAGCCTGGTCTACAAAGTGAGTGCCAGGACAGCCAGGGCTACACAGAGAAACCCTGTCTCGAAAAACCAAAAAAAAAAAAAAAAAAAAAAAATAGAATTTCTATATGTACAGAATGTTCTCAACTTGTCCAGTGTGATTACTAATGAAGAAAGAGCCACAGTGAATGGTACTTCACAAGGTTTAGCATTCACTCCATGGGGAAGCTGTGGGTCTCTGCATTAACTAATGAAGACCTGAGATCAAACGCAGAGCCCTATGGAATGCCATCTTTCAAGGTAGCATAATAAGCCTGAAATGTCAAGTGAAATCTCCTAAAAATGGAGTTTAAGCTACAATAATGGCCCATCACAACTGTCAAGCTAGTTCTCCAAGTAATATATATTTAAGATTGATGATTTCAAAAGCTCAGTGAAGTAAAGTACTTCTAGAAAAATGGCCCAAAGCAAATTCTTGATCCCAAGAACAAAAGAATAACTTTAACCAAAGCTGTCATGGGAGTGACTTCTCTCATACCATGACAAAAACATACATAGCAATTGGCTCAATCAGAAGACAAGATAAAGATGGGAAAACAAAATCCTGTGATACTCTTTACTGGAAATTGTAACCAAGTAGCTGGATTCTACCATTATCTGTGTATGCATACTGCTAAAACTTTACATTATAGGCCTACCAGGGTAAAATATACTGCTGTTGAATGTGTGACACACAAAGAAACAGATTGGGCATCCTATAAAAAGAGAAGCCTTGAGAGCACAAAAAGTTGAGGTGAGGGCAGACTAATGATCAGATAAAATTAATTAGCAACATTCTAATAAAACAATTCTTTCTCTGTAACAGTCTGTTGGAATTAGTAATAATAAGACGTAAAAAAATTCCTCAATGTGTGTCTCAACTCTTGTGTAGGCAGTAAGAACAGAACTGTGAAATCTTTGCAAAGTCTGCTAACTGAACACTCTGTACTTTGCTTGGAGACAGAGAAGGCAAAGAGACAAGCTTATGGAGAATAATTAATTAAAGTCAGAAATAACCTTACCATAAAAATTAGCTCCGTGAAAAAATTCTTTTAATTTCTACTAAATCAGAATCAATTTAGACATGGAAATGGAAATGTGAAGGATCCTTCCTTAATGATGCTGGTCCTTTCTATTGAATTTCTTGGATCCTGACTCTACAGTACTATTGGATTTGGTTGTTCTGGTTACTCATTTACTTGTGTTTTCATTAATGCAATAGTTCATTTGTTGATAGATATGTTCTTCTGTCTATTTATTTAAATAAGATTTTCTGCCATTTCTTAGGTCCTAGAACACTTAGAAGAGTACCTGGCAGTGCCTGCCTTTGAAGTACTTAAGATGATTGACAAGTACCTAAATCAGGGTTATAGTAAATATATTATAATTTAATATGTTCAAGAGGATCCCAGAAGTGTTTAAATCTAGTTGTGCCAGTGTTGAAGATGGTTAAGACATCTTTCAAAGAGGGCATGTTATTTGATCTGTTTCCCATGATGAGTTGAAACTTCTCAGAGAAACTACAGAATCTATACTTAAACAGAAAGACTATTTCAAGAAACAATGACATTTTCAGGTAATTAGAAATGAAAAATTTGAGTCTAATTTTCTATTCTCCTTCACATAATTGCATATTCCAGGCAATAGGTAATCAGATTTATATGCAATGAATGTGCAGATCAGTAAATGGAGTAATATTTCTTATAGAAAGAGTGAATATATTTTAAAATAATGGCAGTCTTGACTCTAAGGCCAAAAATACAAGTGAAGTAAGCTACTTAAAAAGCATTGAATTCTCTCTGTAGTTACTTAATAATTACCAAGCAGGATGTGTTAAATGAGGGGGTCATAGTTTCTCACTAATTAGTAACAACCAGGATACATTTATTTCTGATAGGTATGCCCCTGAGAAGGGGCTTTCTTCCAGAGGAGATTTACAGTACTAGAAATGACCTGTGAGAAGCCAGTGCAGAGAGAAGAAAGTATGTGTAGAACTCTAAGGCTCTAAAAATGTGTGAACTTAGATTCTTGACCATTATCATTCAGAAGTACTACTGGGCAGGAGAGTCGCTGAGGCTCTCCATATTCATCATTTCATTCTCCATTCCTATGAGGCCCGCTTGTAGATTCTACAGCTGAATAAGATTGTGCTGTTGTCTCTCTGTTCCTGGATTATTGGAAAATATCATGAGAGCTCTACTGTTTGACTTTTATGATTTACTGAGGACTTTCACTCATTGAAAATATTTTTACTGCTACCAGCATCCAGTGGAGACTTAAAGTGGTCCAGTGGGTTCACTTTATTGACAAAATTCTCTATTACTAACTTATAAAAACAAAAACCAAATCAGAAGTATTGCTTTAGGGTTTGTTTGTTTGTTTGCTTTTGTTACTGTAACAAAAGAAACTTAAGAGTAAGAACATTTATTTTGATCCATTATGTAAGGATCATCAGAGCACAGAAGGTATGGTGAGTAAGGCTCTATCCTGATAGGAGGAGCTTGTCTTGGAACTTGTTACAAATTAAGTGATTAGGAACCAGCAAACGCCAAAAAGAACAGGGTGGAGAGTTGGAGTTGTAACTTATGAGGCCTGCTTTTGAGAAAGTTCTTTTTTTTTCCTTTGGGTACCACTATTTTTGTCATTTATTTATTTATTTATTTACACTCCAAATTTTATTGCCCCTGCTCCTGTCCACCCTCTGATTGTTCCACATCCCATACCTCCTCCCCAACCCCTGTCTCCACAAGGATGTCCTCCCCAATGACCCCACCCAACCAGACCTCTAAACCCCCTGGGGGCTCCAGCTTCTTGAGGGCTAGGTGAATCTTCTCTGACTGAACCCAGGACTGGCAGTCCTCTGCTGTATATGTGTGTGTGTGTGGGGGGGGGGCTCATATAAGCTGATGTATGCTGCCTGGTTGAGTGAGAAGTGCTATAAGAATTATTAGTCCAGTGTTTTAGAGATCAAGGGGGTCCAGGTTAATTGAGGCTGCTGGTTCTCCTACAGGATCGCCCTCCTCTTCAGCTTCTTCCAGCCTTTCCCTAAATTCAACCACAGGGGTCAGCAGCTTCTGTCCCTTGGTTGGGTGCAAATATCTGCATCTGACACTTTCAGCTGCTTGTTGGGTCTTTAGGAGGGCAATCATGATAGGTCCCTTTTTGTGAGTGTTCCATAGCCTCAATAATAGTGTCAGGCCTTGGGCCCTCACCTTGAACTGGATCCCACATTAAGCCTGTCACTGGACTTGCTTTTTCTCAGACTACTCTCCATTTCTATCCCTTCAGTTTCTTCAGTTAGGAACAAATATGGATCAGAGTCTTGACTGTGGGATGGCAGCACTTTTTAAGGATTTTATAGCTTCTTCTAAACAGTGATCAGCTGGAGACCAACACTCCAACCACAAGCTTATTGGGGCATTTCAGACTGAGAACACAATAGGCATATGTGAGAAAGTGTCTTTGTCAAAAGATTCCTTTCAGGTTGGTTTCTCCTTCTCTTCAAATAGATTCCTGATTTATGCTAATAGTGAAATTTAAATTTTTAAGCAAATATTTTGTTTAGATATAATCTCAGCTTGGGTTTTCCCCATTGTAGACATAGAAGGTAGTGTCATTTGTATATTCTTTATTTGTAGGTCTCATCTCAGAAAGCAGAGCTGAGAGAATAAGAAAGAAAATATTGTAAGGAGAGGAATCCAATATTACATATATATGAAATAGCTAATTTTCATGGAGAATGTTACAGGTTTCTTTAGAAACTTGAGACTACTCAGAATGTAACACTGTCAAAATTCTTACAGTTTGGCCCTAATTATTTATTGTTCAGTATTGATGTTATATATATGATAGATTGTAGCAAGGACTGTTCCCCATGGACATCACATGCGGTTCAGAGAAGATGTACAGCCGCGGTGAAAGAGCAATGCAGGTGATATGGGCACATGCTAAGGCTGAGTTCAGTAGTCAGAATGGGTGAAACCTGTGTAGGGCCAATGACACCAGTGACTGTCGTTGCAGTAGATGCAGAAAAGGGACAGGGCATCAGTTCAAGAAGTGTTCATCTAAATACTGTGTATTCCTTAATGTAGGGAAACACTATGAAAGATAAATTCCCAAATTCATTGGTGTTGAATATTAATGACTGAAACATAGCAAATTAGTACAGCCAGACTCCAAACTTTGCCTTGTCTTCATTTTCTATAAACTCTAGTGACTTTTGGCTCTTCTGCTTGTTTCCTAACTGAAGAATCGCAAGTCTTTTAGTATATATTACTTCTCAAACAGTGTTAGGATGTCTCTTTAAGAAATGCTGATAATCCCAAAATGTTCTTACTAATATGTATGCCTTATTTACCATATTAAGGATTAAGATAAAAGTTCAATTTTTTTTCTAGTATATTTTAGCACAAAATCAATCACATTGCATGTTAGCACCAATATTTCATTAAATATAACTTTATTTCTTAGAACTAAAGATAGTGATGAAAGGTGATTCTATGAACACCAGTATCTTCATTTGTAAAGGGGAGATATTACTATGTATCTGTGTTGTAATAACTTTGCTGAGATGTTACACAGAATACAGGTTCTAGCAAACTCCATTAACTGCCCATTGGACAATGGAGGAGAAATACCAAGTGGTATCTTGAACTTACCATGACGTATTTTTGTCTTTGTAGGAGAGTTTCAAACACTCTAAGATGCTTACAGATGACATTTTGAGAACTGCTTGTTTTAGGTCTACCCACCATTAGGTTTTTCAATTCTTATGTCCTGAAATGTCATAAGGCTCCTGCCAATGTGATCTTCTATTGTTTTCCCAGTACAGCTTCTTGATTCCTAACATCTGGGGCTCGTCTCTGTTCTCCAGAGTTTCCTTGAATGTTTGGTTCTTTCTTAAATCATCTATACTTTGAGGAATCTTTACCAGCTCTCTTACTCATGCTTGTTTAGTGAGAACCATTTTCTTCTTGCATAATTGATATTCTCTTTTTTTTAAATCACTTTACAACTCTAAAACCTTTTACTTTGTAGTCATTGACTTTCTATGCCTAGTAGCTTAGCAAATAAAGGCCTGAAAATATACAATTACCTTTTCCTCTGCCCTTTGCTTTAAGAGTTTGTTTTTATCACTCAAATATTAAATAGAAATTAACTTGCCATTATAAACTGAGGCTTGATAAACCTATAAGAGAAACTCAGGTGTATGCTGGATTCTATCAGTCTGATTCTATCATTGTACATCTGGTTTATTTGTGGACCCTCCCAACTATTTGTGTGAAAGTTGGTCCAGACAATTTTGTTTCATGAGGGGTAACAACAGGAAAAGAAAGCCTGTGAATGTGGAAAAAGGTATCACATAGAATCTGCAGTTCATGACTGTATGTTTCATTCTGCCCATAAATCTGATGTTAGCATAATATGGTAGATACTGTGGTTTTCACACTGCAGTCTTCCTTAAATGAGCCTGGTAATAGGACAACCTAGAAACATCAATTTCCACGCTTTTGTTTTTGATACTTCAAAAGTCACGTTTTTTTTAAATTCACAGATTGACAACTCATAATCATTTAGGTATTCTTATGTATGAGATTATTTCTTTATTTTTTCATGCACACATCTTACAACCTTAACTACAAGTATAGTAACATAGAAAATCCATTTTTTTCTGTTTTCTACCTGTTCTTCTAAGATAGACTAGTAATTAAAACTGGAATGTCTTGAAATCTAGTCAACTTTAAATGTTTGTCACACTTAAAGGCAATACATTTGCACATTCTCAGATTTTTACAAGTGATTGCCACCACCACCTGTTCTCCTTAGGTCACTTTACAGAGAAGGTTTATTACAGAGAATTTATTTACCTATTGATTAATTTCAATGCCATCATATACAATTAAGGTATAGAGATTTCTAAATAACTGATTTGCCTTGAATAAATGATAATTATAAAGAAAAAAATCATTTTTCTCAAATGTCATATTAGCACAAGACATACACATGAATAGGGACAGATAAGAAAAGAGCCTTTGGGATTTTGGTTAGTGTGTTTATTTGCAGAGTTGTAAGCATAGACCAGAGTGATCTAGACCTTTGATTCTATTAGGTCATTTTCTGACAGCTCTTCTTCAGTTTAAGTGTTTCTAGACTGAACAATCTATGGATTCCTCTTAAACAAGCACTATGGGAACATATTTTCTTCAGGTTAAGTATATCTGTTGACAGAAATGCAAGGGCTGTATTTTTGTTATTGTTGCTGTTGTTGTAGCTATTGTTTCTCATTGTTAATAAATCCAATGTGGTTTGTATTCCCTTTTGTAACCACAACCATTTTTTTCTCAACTTTCCCTCTAAAATATGAAATTTCTGGAAATTCAAGTACATTACAAAAACATTGGATATATTATTCCTCAAATTTTACTGTCCGTTACCTTGGTCCCTCTTCCTCCTCATCCACATTTAATCATATCAGGGTCTATAATAACATCACTGCTTTGCACACCATTTCCTTGTCTTTCTTACTTGGTCTTAGCCTCCTGGATACACTGCAGCACAGTTAAAAGATACTCTGCTTTCTCTATGCTTGGCTTGTGCACATCTACCTATGTTTCTATTTAAGTCCCCACAGCACTTCTCAGAATCACACTGTTTCCCTCTGTTCCTCATCTCCCAAATGACTATTTCATATCCTCTTTCAATCCTTTCCAAGTCATTGCCATTATTCTCAAAGCTTTTCTTGTGATTCATTGAGAAATGAAAGTTGTCAGAGAAATCTTCCACTGTGATCCATGCCCCATTCCCTAGCTTTGTCCCTCATTTCTTTCGATATTATAGGTTGCTTGCCTGTGCTACGAGTAGGACTACTGCTCTTCTGCATTGTTCATTGGTTTCTGGTCTATTCAAGCTCAAGCCTCTGTATATTTCCTCCTTAGCTTTTCTTTCTTATTGTATCATTGACATCAATGTACAAATATTCTGTGTCATTTTCCATTTGAAAAGAAATTTTGATAATAATTTTATTTCCAGTTAATATCCTAATCATTTCTCATAGCAACAATAAATCCTATAAAAAGCAACTTCTAATTTTTTTCTTCTATTCTCTCTCAAATATTCCAATCTATTTTTTTGTCCTCCCACATGGCTACTCAAAACACTTAAGCTTACTTCTACCATTTAAAATGTCAAATCCAACAATCAATTCTGTCTCTTTAAAAAAATTATAATAATTTCATTAGTGTATGTCTGTGTGTGTGTGTGAGTGTGTGAGTGTGTGTGCAGGTATGTGCATGTATATGTGTGAGTGTGATTTTGTGCCTGTGTGTGCAAGTGTACATGAATGTGTGTGTGTGTGTGAGCATGTGTGTTTGTGCATGTGTGCATGAGTCTCTGTGTGTGTGTGTGTCTGTGTGTGTGCATGTGTGTGTGGGTGCATACGTGCATGTGAGAAGTTCAGTGGATAAACTTGTAGAGTCTGTCTTCTTGTGTCACCTTTAGACAGACCTTAGGATCAAATTCAGGATAACAAGCCTGTGATGCCTTTACACCCAGAGCCATCTCCCCAGCCTCAGGTAATACTCTTTATTTTCTTGAATGTATCATCCTTTGGCATAATCACTGTTTACTTCTTTAAACACTTCATGCTCATTTCTCTTAATTTCTCTGCTTCTGGACTGACTGCTCATTTTCTTTCTTTTTTTTTTTTTTTTGGCTAAGACAGCAGAGCTTTGTTTATCTGATAATGACAGACTCTTCTTTATCTGCACTTGCTCTATGGTGCTAGCTGTCCTGTCATCCCCATGGTTCCAAAATCCACACTGTTGGTACTATTATTCTCAAGAGGTAATCTAATCTCCTGTTGTTGTTTTGTTGTTGTTGTTGTTTTGTTTTGATGATTAGGTATTTGTGTTTTATGAAAACAGAGGGAGTGGGAAGGTCTGGTGGGGTGGGAATAGGGGGTGAGGCCATCCTCTTGGAGACATTGGGTGGGAGGGAGGAGGCATGAGGTGTGGAACAGTCAGAGGATGGACAAGGAGGGTGATAAAGAATGGATTGCAAAGAATAAACAATAAAAAAATTAACAAAAATATTTTAAAAATAAAGAAAGCAGAATTCGTTTTCACCTGCTTCCTCCTACCTAAATCATGATTGCAAACATAATGCTTTTATTTATTTATTTTTCTTTCTCCCAACTTTGGGACATGGATGGATAATATTTGTCTTTTGTAGAAATTCTGATTTGGGTATCCTAAGTTTTAGGCTAATTTCCACTTACCAGTGAGTACATATTGTGTGAGTTCCTTTGTGATTGTGTTACCTCACTCAGGATGATGCCCTCCAGGATGATTTGCCTAGGTATTTCATAAATTCATTCTTTTTAATAGCTGAGTAGTACTCCATTGTGTAAATGTACCACATTTTCTGTATCCATTCCTCTGTTGAGGGGCATCTGGGTTCTTTCCGGCTTCTGGCTATTATAAATAAGGCTGCTATATAAGATACAATTTGATAAACGTATCAAACTCAAGAAGAATGAAGACCAAAGTGGGGACACTGTGCCCCTTCTTAGAATTGGGAACAAAACACCCATGGAAGGAGTTACAGAGACAAAGTTTGGAGCTGTGACGAAAGAATGGACCATCTAGAGACTGCCATATCCAGGGATCCACCCTATAATCAGCTTCCAAACACTGACACCATTGCATACACTAGCAAGATTTTGCTGAAAGGACCCAGATATAGCTGTCTCATGTGAGACTATGCCGGGGCCTAGCAAACACAGAAGTGGATGATCACAGTCAGCTCTTGGATGGATCACAGGGCTCCCAATGGAGGAGCTAGAGAAAGTACCCAAGGAGCTAAAGTGATCTGCAACCCTATAGGTGGAACAACATTCTGAACTAACCAGTACCCCGGAGCTCTTGACTATAGCTGCATATGTATCAAAAGATGGCCTAGTCGGCCATCACTGGAAAGAGAGGTCCATTGGATACACAAACATTATATGCCCCAGTACAGGGGAACGCCAGGGCCAAAAAATGGGAATGGGTGGGTAGGGAAGTGGGGGGGTATGGGGGACTTTTGGGAGAGCATTGGAAATGTAATTGAGGAAAATACGTAATATATATATATATATATATATATATATATATATATAAAATAAATTCTGATTTAAGGAATGGAAGACACAGGTTGGGGATTTCAGCAGAAGCTGAAGAAGAAAAATTAATCTCATAGCTGAGGTCAGTGAGTGAATAATGATACTGATGGAAGAGGGGAGAAGCTTAGTATTTGTTTTCCCAGTAATTCATAGTCACAGTCACGGGGGTCTGCATTCTATGAGAATTCTAAGGCTCACAAAGTGAACACAGATGTGAAGTTTCAACTTAACTAAGCATATTCTTGGATATAGAGTTCTAGAGATCATCAGATTATAGTCACTTCCCACACTGTTAATTAATGTTACAAACGAATAAAAATGTATGATATTTCATGTTCCTGAGGAAAATTATATTAATCAACATTCTCACATTTTACACACCTCACATTGTGCCTTTTTTACTGTTATATTAAAAGTCTGATGGCTTAGATCTCTTTAGAAGCAAGGGGCCTCTTTACAATTCAGTTAGTTCAATAGCCTGTCCTGTAGATGTCTCCTTTAGCTGCCTTTCTGGAGTTCTAAAGCCAAGTGAATGAACTCTGAACTGCTGCAGACACCTTCCTGAGTCCTCTGAACTCTGCTAGGGCTGTACCTATCATCACCAGGCTGGAAGCTGTCAATACTTCCACACTAGTCCCAATGTTGCCCAAGTGCAAGAACCACAGTCTATATTCTGTTGCCTTTGTCAGGTGTCACTTAAACTCGCACCAGATTTCTCCAGGTATGAACTCCCCAGATTGACGTTTTCCTCATCCTCAGCTTGTTCTCACCTTGTAGTCTTACCCAGGCCCTCAATTCATCTAAACATCAGGTAATTTAACAGTATTTTGGGAGACTGTGTCTGTGAAGATAATTGGTAATTCCTTCGTGTTGAAAATATGGTAATACCAGATGCACTCTTTATTAGCTGCGCATATCTTAACAAAGTTTCAGGTTTTGTCATATTCAGTACTGAGAAAATCACCTTAAAACATATTTTAAGATTAAATTTAGAATAATATGTCATATTAATATGGAAAAGCATATAGTTTTGTTGGCAAATTATAATTACTATGATTGTTATTACCATTAGATATCAACTTCCTAACAATGATTAAAGTAAATTAAACTCACGTTACTAAGTTGTTGTTAAAGCATTGATACTTTATTCCAAATTAGATACTTCTCTTTGTCCAGACATTGATACTTGGCCTTCATGTAGTGATCTCCATTTTATCTGAATTCATGTTGTTAGATGTTAGATTAGATATTCTTTCTGGTGGCACCAATAAAAGTCACAGACAGGAGAATAAAACTTGAAAACTTCATATTAAAACTTGTCAAACTTATAACTCAACACACAAAAATGTCCTCATGCTTTTTGATGCGATATAAATTCTTGAAGCATATTTTCTTTTTAAAGTATTGAGTATGTCTCTTGCTATCCTTGTCCAGTTCAGATTTATGTAGTTATGTTGTTGAGATTTCATGGGTGTGGCTTCCAATATTACTAGCAGACACAGTCTCACAGCAAACTCCTGATCCTCTGGCTCATAAAATCTTTCTACCTCCTCTTCTCTAATGTTCATGTAGCCTTGGGAGCAAGAAAGAGAAAGCCCATGAGGCCTCAACCCTACACAAAGAACTACCAGCAAATAAAGAATTTGGAGAGTGGGAGAAATATTTTTCTCCAGGGAATGACACCCACATTGGTTATCCAATACTGACTGTTGTGCCCTGAAAACATACATACAAGCAACATTATACAGATAGAGTAGGTTATACTTACTAATACATGTATGCATGTAACATCAATTCATAGTAATAGGTCATGAGATTTAAAGAGAGGAAGGAAGGGTATATGAGAAGACTCGAAGAGAAGAAAGGGGAGAGGAATTATATTGCAACTTCCAATGATTCAAATTATTTAATTATTTAAAATAATTTAAAAGAAGTATTGAGTATTATTGTTGAAATTTTGCAAAGTCTTTTACTAGAAAAAACAAAAAACCAGAGAGCAAACATAAACCAGTTAGGCAGAGAAGCAGTTGAGAGTATGGCACATGGATGTCAGTAAGAAATGTGCATATACTTAAACCTATTTAATAGGTTTATTTGTTAATTGTTAATAAAGAGCAATATATCACCTTGATAAAAGTGTCTCCATTGTCATTTTAATGAGTATGTGGTGTTCATAAAATATAAGTACTGTGGTTTATTTAAGCAGGCTTTTATATTGCCGGATTGGCTATTTTCCATTTCTGTTGTAGTAAACAATGCTGGGATGAACATTATATGCATAAATCTTAATGCACACCCTTAATCATTTCTTTAGGATAAATTACTAAAAAAATTGCTGTGTCAAAATATATGCAGATTTTATTTATTTACTGTAACCCAGTTTTTAATCATAATGTAATAAATGCACTTTGGAAACAATGAATATTCAAGAAGAAAGTATAGCAAAATGCTACAACTCACATATCACCTCAGAGATAGGCATTATTAACATATTTTAAAACATTCTTTTCACAATTCTTTATTGGCATGTGATTATATTTTAATAGGCATTTTTATCAAAGTCAATACAGGAGGCTAATAAATATTGCCTTTTTATCTTTATGTTTCTACTCAGAAATATTTACTCATAACTTCACCTCTTTCACTTCTTGCAGAGTATAATATGGATATTTACTGTTTTCTTTAATCTGTTCTCTACCAGTAAGCCTTTAGGTTATTTACTGTTCAAACTTTATAATGAACTAATAGGCATTATTGTATGAGTATCTTTGCAAATGTATGAAAACAGCTACCTTAGGGGGATTCTGAAAAGGAATGTGCCCAGTCTTTAAAAATGTACAATGTAGAAAAGACATGTAATGGAATAATCAAAGACTAAGGCTGTTTTCTTGTGATATTGTTTCTAATATGCTATGTGAATAAAACAATAAATTTTGAATAAAAATGATCTTTTCAAATTATTGAATAGCTTTAGTTATATACTCCATCTTAAGGCCTTCTTAGACTCTATTATGGAATGATAACTAGTTATCTCTGATACAATTAAGACATTGAAATATCATTGTTTTTCAGTCCAGTGCTGAAACTTGTGTGGTTAACACCTGGAAGTTGTGGTCTCTACCAGTTAGAATGTAAGACTGACCACTTTATCTATCTCCACTGGTGAAAGTGAACAGCCTTACGTGTCTCATATGTCCCCTCAAATAACTCATTTTCAGTAAACCCCCCTTTAAAAGCTGTCTTTAGAACTGCATCAGAACTTACTGTTTCTATAATTTCTCTTGCTAGCATGAACTGCTCTATCACAGTCTGTCCACAGAATATAATTTATTTCCAATATCAGAAGGTAAACGTCATGTAAATAGACACTTTTATTAATATAGCCTATTAATAAAATCTCTAGAGATAGAAGAAGATTTAGATAAGAGTAGGTACTGATTAAATACAATCCACAAATATAATGTATTATCCCTAAATGGTGTCTCAATCTCTGCTTGCAAGCCTTCTAGAGGTTTACTGGAGTAATTCTACATCAGCAGTTTATGGTAGCACATAAAAACCCTAGTATCAAGAACATGTTACCTCTTCTTGAGTTGTTGGCCAGGTGAGATACATAGACCTTCCATGCACTACAGAGTATTTCTAATACTCTTGTCTATCCTCCAGAACTTGACTGTAAGATCTCAGTGCTGAAAACATCCAATTAATGAGTAATGGATTCTAGGAAATTAAGTTCAAATCACCTGAAAGTTACTGGATAACTTTTTTGGTTGGAAGATGCTGAATGTTCCAGAGGAGAAGAATAAGTCTCTGTTTCAGATAGCTGTGAACCCTTCAAACTCCAATGACAATTGACCTGACTCAATGTTTCCACTGGTACTATAGTGACATAATGTTATAGAGATAACCAACTACTTTCTGACTGGATCTAAAGCACTTTCCATGAGATGGAACTCACACTGGGACTATTAAGGGACTCAAGAACCTGTGGGTAGACAAATGCCAGGTCTAAGGGAACAACCTGTTATATTATTCTTTTCAAGAAACACAGCATTTAAGCAACTCCTCGTGACTTATTGCTAAGTCCATAGATCAGAGTATCTCTAAACTCTCATGAGGGATACTAGCTTCTTTTTTCAGTATAGAACAGTTAACATGGGAACCCCCAACTTGTCAACATGCAGAGGATAGGAGACAATGGAATACTCAGGTCTAAATGGGACACATATATCTTGCTCTTTCCCTCAAAGGTGCAGAAACCATGGCAGCATTTTGTATAGAAAGATTTTAAGAGCCAGAATTGGAATGACACCCATGAAATAGAGTTTTCAGAATACAACGCTGAAGTTATACACATGAACTCAATCAAGATGCAGACAAATTCCCACTAGACTTATTCCCAGTGTAGGGAGGGATGGTAGGCACAAAAATTCCACCATTAGCTGATGTAGTTTATAACTCCTGGGAGTGGGAGATTCAGTTTCCTTTAATGATATATACTTGGTGGGTTGATCTCTTGTGAGGGCAGGCCCCACTCTCAATACTAGGAACATAAAAAAAAAAAAAAACACTTATGAAGAAATGAAAAAAAATAGAAGAAATTTTATACTTGGTGTGAAGGCATGGGAGGGTGGAGGGCATGGATGAAAGGAATGAGGGAAGGAATGGGAGTTAATGTGTTCAAAATTCAAAGTTTTCATGAATACTACAAATAGATTTATCCAGTTAGGCCCTACTTCAATGTATATTTCAATAATAGATGGCTTAATCCAGAACTACTATCATTTACACATTCAACTCACTTATGTGTTCTTTAAACTTCATGACACTATTTAAGTATCTTCTAATAAGTGTATTATGTGCAATATTTGTTTTATGATATTATGACCCCAAACTAAGATTCTGTTGAGCAGCTACTTGCGTATAATATGGGATCGTCAAATTTCAGTAAAAGTCATATAATAGAATCTAGGATGATATATGACGTTATTAAAATTATCCTGTCCATGGAATAAATAAAATTTTGATATAAATAAAATTTAATGTATGAAGTATGTTGTGAGTAGTTTTTTTATATAAAAACAATATTAAAATACTTTGAACAAACAGCATTTTTGAATTTTTATGGGGTAGTCCATGAACATTTGCAGTGATTCTGGTAGTTTATCAAATAATTTTAATTAAAATAATTTCCTTATGGGGCAATCATGTCACTCATTAAAGTCTGAGATTTGCATTTAAGATTTCCTAGGGTTCCACTAATTCAAGCCTAAAACACAAGAACAAAATGTATCTCAGTTACACCATGTTTTCTAGAGGGCACATAATTTTTAGTAAGAGGAAGTGTGCCTATGGTGTCATAGAAATAATCACATGAACTTTCATAAATATTATTTTGCAAATTTCACTGTTAAGAGAAGTACCATTAGCAATAACCTGACATTTATAACTGTTCTAAATAATGCAACAAAAGCATTTTCAAGGTTCAGCGCTATTTTCCATATGCAGACTTTGCAGTTCTCTTCAATAATTCAGCTTGTTTGGACAATATCTTACTGAATCATACTTTCTGATTTCACCCTTACCTTGTCATGAGAGCCATTCAAGCATTTGTAGAAAGTCATAGGTTTGGTCCTTTGTTTGATGTGACCCTTTCATTTTGTTTGGCCTCTCTGTTCCTGTTCACATGTATATCTTTAGTAAGAAATGTTATTTGCAGACATGTGCTTCTACTATTTCTTTAATTAATTAAAGCAACATCTGTCTAGTTAGGTGTTTAAGAATCTCAAGTCTTCAAAGTTTGAAGCCTAATGTGGCAATATATTTCCACAATAGCCTAAGCTGTTTAGTAGAGCCCTGACCCTGACTCCTGTCATTCTGCGCCACCTGACTGGATCACACAATTTCTTATTCTTTCTAGTTCACTGGTCTCTATCCATTACTTTATACTCTAGGCATGCATTAATTTGTTCAGTTCTATGACTCCTGTTACTTAATACTACTGAGAACTAAAAATGTAAAATAATGGGCAAGATGTCATAATGAATTTTCTCATATACTCTTATGTCACAGATAAAATAAAATCCATAGGTTAAATACTTGTTCTATATAATTAAAAATGTATCATGTTTACCACATTTTAATAAATTTTATTTTGATTTTGATGAAGTTCTTAAAACAAAGTCTATAGACAAAATTAAACTGCTAGTGATAATTTTCATAAAAGACATACTTTGAAATTATACAGACTTGTAGTTAGGAATACAACCTGATTAGAGGGAAACAGTAAGATGTAATTAAATTATAATTTCAAAAATTGTAGAAGCAAATATTTGATCTTCAGAAGGAAGACTGTTTCTCCTGCTTTTAACATTCTTTAGTTGCCTATTGTCCTTTGTCTAATGTTGAGACTTTGTGGGGTTTTCATAGTCCACTGTAGCATGCCTATTGATCTCAGCTCATGTTTGGGAACTCATGTGTGTGAGACCTTATGGGTACAGTTTCTGACCCTCTTAAGAGACAGAATCTCTCAGCAAAATCTCTGATCCTCTGGCCCTTACTATAGTCCCAGCCCTCTTCTGCAAGTTCTCTGAGCTGTAGGTATGGGTATAGTACATGTGTCCACCGTGGTTAAGATTCAGAACTGTGCATTTTGATTGGTTGTAGTTTTCTCAAGTTGTCCTATCTGTTGCAAAAATAAGTTTCCATGATGAGTGGTGAGGGCTACACTTATCTGTGGGTATAAGGACAAATATTTTTATTATTTGTATAGATTATGCTAAGAAATCAGTCTCATATACATATATATATATATATATATATATATATAATGTTTCAACATGAGCAGGTTATATTTATATATGTATGTTTATATATGTATACAATAACGATCAATGACAATAATAGGCCACAAATTTGTATCAATGACTTGGAGGGACAAAAAGAAAAGGGGAAATTTTGTAATTATAATAACAAAAAGTAAAATAATAGAAAATACAATTTTAAAATGAAAGTATAATACATTAATATTTAATTAAAAGAAAATAGAATAAGACAGACTGAAGTTTCACAGGCCAGTTCTCTGTCTCTCTTTTTAATAGCTGTAGAATTGCAAGCAATTTTCTTTATAACTTAGACAGTAACTCACTAAGGCAACATAAGGCATGTCATAAATGAACAGCAAATAGCAGGTCTAAACTGCTATTATAACTTTTGGCTAAAGCAATATCTTCCTTTTGCTGGTACTCTACCCACTATATCTAGACTAGAATAAAGATTGCAGGTAAGGATATAAACAATAATTGTTGAATATTGGTGATTTTATGATGAGAGGCATTATTTATTTATGCCTCAGGTCATGTTAAAACATTATAAATCAAGATTAAAATGTTATTTGTCAGATATTGCTAATCATATATCCTGTCCTATTTAGAAAATTGACATGGCTCAATGCATTTAATGGTTATTTTTTTTTTTTACTTTTATCAACATGAAAATGCAAATAATATCCATTTTGCCAGATATCAAAGACATTTCTTCTACTTAGAGAAATTTTAATTTAATAGATTTTTTCCACTGGAATATGTGAAATAGTATGGAAAATTTCATTGTAGCAAATGTCAATTAAAATTATGACCTATGCAGATGTGGATGTTTAGAGCCAACCAAGAGACTGAGCTTGAGCACCCTGGAGCAAGGGGAGCTGGCAAAATGGCTGGAGGAGGTGAATGGGATTGCAACCCCATAGGAAGAACAATGTCATGTTGGCTGGCTGGACCACCCAGTGCTCCCAGGCACTAGACCACTAACCAAGGAGTGTACAGGGAGGGATCCTTGACTTCAGCTACATATGTAGCAGAGAATGGCTTTGTCTGACATCAGTGGGAGGAGAGGCCCTTGGTCCTGTGGAGATTTGATGCTCCAGTGTAGAGTGATGCTGGAACAGTGGGTCAGAAAAGGTTGGATGGGTGAGGATCACCCTCATAAAAGCTAAGGGGAGGGGAGAGAGGGAATATGTGGGATGGGGGTTTGTGGAGGGGTAAGAGGGAAGTGGGATATCATTTAAGATGTAAACAAATGGAATGATTAATAACAAATTATTATATGAAATGAAGCAACCCCAAAGCAGAAAAAAAAGAAAATTCAATCTAATGTTGATTAAAACTAGTAACTATAAGAACAGTGAAATTGAAATTACAAGACAGAGCCACAGTGAATATTTGAAATAAGTATGATTTGTTTTACAAAAACCGCAACTATCCAAGGTATGTTTAGGGTATCAACCACAATGGATTTTAATCACCAGGATTTATCAGTTCTCTGATGTAAAGTCCTTCCCATTTTGTTTGCTGCTGAAACTGTTCTTAAGTAAAAATAATATTGTGTTGTTTACCTCCCCAAATTATGACTTCACATTGATTCTCTCTATTGTGAGTATACTCATGCCAACATAGCCTTATAAAATCTACTCACTATGCATTCACTGAATCAGTTTTTAACTTTGAATATTGGCGAGAATTACTTTGAGCATTGCCAGAAGGTAAAGATGATTTTTATGCAATCTGTTCTTTATTCCTGTGACCACACATAGCAGGAGTTACTTTCTATAAAGTATATATTTGGTCCATATGTCTTCAAAGTTAAAATTTAAACAAATGACCTTCCAAAAGTCCTGTAAAATGTTTAAGTAATGTTTTAGGAGGACATGGCAACAGTTTTGTTACAATAGCTTAAATTATTCACCAAAATGCAAAGGCAACTATGGTTGCTAACTGCTGTGGCACCCTCACGAAATGTTTTCCTCAAAGCTGCTCATTACAGAAGAAGAAGAAGACACACATAAATAAAACTATGTCTACCTGACTTTGATATGTCAAATTTAATTTCATATTTCACTCAACAATTTCAGAATTTCTAGGAAGACTTTTAAAGCTAAGCAGTGGGCAATTTTCTTATGTCTGAAGTGATCTTTTTCATGTTGCAAAACAAGTTTGCATCTCAGCCCAACTCAAACACTACAAGGAAAAATTAATATTTAGAAACTTTGTTCTGTTCAGACTTATGCTAATTTAAAAATATTTTACACATAAATTTAAAAATTATCTTCATGTTTCCTGCCAGGAAGTATAATTAATATACAACTTTCATCATTGTGTCTAAGTCTTTTCACACTAAAGACGCTGTTGGAATTGAATAAAACCCACATACTCAAGGTGGTTCAGAATAGGTGATGTGGACAATTGGATCAGGAAACTAACATTTCAAAAGATAAGTAGTAAAGAAGAGTTTCTTGTTGTAATCTCTATAGTGAAATTGCCATTGATTAATTAAACAGATGTTCCTCTACTCAATAACTCAGTCAAGATAATCTAGATGCTAAGAGCATAATGGGAATCGCAATGTAAAGAATGTATGCCAATGTGGAGCTGAAGTTGAGTCTGTCTGCCAAATTTCTAATCCTAGCATAGAGATTTAGCCACCTAAATTGATGTATCTTAGACCTTGATCTTAAGAATTTGCTGGAAGGTTGCTTAGCTACAAATGCACGGGTTCT
Source organism: Mus caroli (assembly GCF_978045245.1). Lineage (NCBI taxonomy): Eukaryota > Metazoa > Chordata > Mammalia > Rodentia > Muridae > Mus > Mus caroli. The sequence goes on along the minus strand of NW_028227258.1, from coordinate 119,611,001 downwards.
TTAAAATGTTTTGAGTCTGTGAGAAACAAAAACATACTTCTCAGTAAATTGGCCAATATTGGATTGCATAGACTATTTTTGCAATTAACATATTTTATTACACAGGCTAATTATGTCATCAAATTTGAGACAGGTTTCTTAATACTCCTAAGAAAGAAAACCATGCCAGACATACAATCATGTATTGATCATAAGATGAATGGTAACTTTAGAGGAGTTAAAATTGTTCATTTTAGGAATACTGAAATATTTTTATCATGCATCACTATCAAGTTTTGACATCATCTGGATAGCAGATTAAAAATTAAATCTAGTAAATGATTCAAGTAACTAATCTCATTTTATTTATATCCAATACTAGGGGCCAAGAATTTTAATAGGCATCTGCTCTTATTATCTTTAGTTGAATTAAAAATAAAAACTCTACCTCCAAATTAAGGACTTTAAAACAATAATTTATTATTTTACTTTGTTCTGTGTATTGATTGGGTTCAGCTGTGTAATTTCCATTTAAGCTTGGGACCTGTTCTATGGTTTCAGTCAAATGTTGGCTGGAGCTACAGTCAAATTAAGGCTAGATTGAGCTGAATTTCCAAGATTGTTCATTCATAAGTTGGCACTAGATGCTGTCTATTAGCTTAAAACTCATCTGTGCCTTTCCACAGTGATGCCTGCCTTGGCCTTTCTGCATGCCTTAGGCTTCCATAACACAGACCTGGTTTCAATAACCACATGCTAAGAGGCCTAGCCTGAAGCTACATAGTCTCTTCTAAACACAGTGTCACCTCTATCATATTCTGTGTTCAAGAGTAGTTCCTAGTCAACTCAGTAAAGGAAAGGGGAAGAATTGGAAGAAGAGGTGACCAGGAAGCATGAATTATTGAAGAACCATTTTTAACTGGCTACCACAACAATTTTACCTACTGCTTACCTACAAAAGCATTTGTTTATTAGTTGCATCCTTGATAAGTTTGGTGTCTAAAAGATGTCCTTTCCCAACATCATGCTTGCTTACAGAGAGACATTTTCTTTTCAGGACATTTGTCAGGTAAACATCTTAATTACAAGAGCCATTCTGGGCTCTTCATAATTCCTTTTCTCCCCTCCCTAGAACATATACTTACAATCAATATATTGTCACGGAACCAAGTCTGTTCCGTGACAAGGACACTGAAGAAATGCCTTTATCCTTCTATCAAGACCTCTTAGAAAGTCTTGGGTCAGTCTGGTTCCAAACAGGAAGGCAAGTCTTGATTCATAATGATGTTAGTTATAGTTGTTACTTCTTATCTTCCATGCTATTCCAGACAGCTAGTACTAGAAAAGGGAATACTATCTACAGGACTTATTCTAAGTAAGCTTATTAAAAAATACAACATTCTATATACTGTTAGCAGGTAGGGGAAGAAATGACCAGGTCAGCAGATAGTTAAACCAGACAGTGTTGGCAAAGAGATACCACAGATACAGGTACCTTAGAATAGGGAACCTTAGGGCTGATGGCCCAAGGTAGAGTCCGGTCCCTAAAAGATGTAACCTTGATGCCTACAAGACACTGACTACAGTTTCAGACTGGCCTTGCCAAGTCTGTTCCGTGACAAGGACACTGAAGAAATGCCTTTATCCTTCTATCAAGACCTCTTAGAAAGTCTTGGGTCAGTCTGGTTCCAAACAGGAAGGCAAGTCTTGATTCATAATGATGTTAGTTATAGTTGTTACTTCTTATCTTCTATGTTCCCACATATTTTTAAAAGCACTGGTTTGCTTTAAACATGTACTTGCTTGATGCCTATTTCTAAGATTCTCTTCTCAACTTCTGTGTATATTAAAATGACTGACCCAGATAATGTCATCAACTTATCTCTTCGTATTGGGTCCAATTTGCCTATGGGACTAAGCTTTCCCAACAGTGACTGTCAACAGAGGTTCCTGCTCACAATCCTGTATTCATCTCCCTCTCTGTCTGTCTTCCATGACCTAACTTCAGGCTTGTGTATAACATTGTGTTGGCAATGGCCCTTCCATGCCTCTATAACTCAAGGTCATACGCCTTCCTTAGTGTAATTGGAAGCTATGTTAAAAGGATTTTGTAGACTTCCTGTTGTCTGCTTATACTTCCATCTGGAACAGAAGTAACAAAATGCTTTCCAGGTTAGAGGAGCCAGACTTTCCCTTTGTAACCATGGCAGAAATGTGTGTGCAGTTCTTCCCAAAACAATTGTTCTCTGGTTGTTCAAATAAATCTTAAGAAAAGAGAGAAAATTGAGCCTTGCCTTGTGGTGCTTGATTCTGATACATCAAACTGTCAACATGACCCACTCTGAAGTCTATGCTACTGCCATAGGAAGCATTTTATATGTCAATGTAATAGGATTTCTGATGAAATCTAGGTGCTTATCTCAATGATGATAGTATCTAGAAAATTGAAGCTTACCAATAAATTAGTACCACACAACTTTATGCATTATTTTTCTGGATTTCTCTGCAGATTTTGTAATAGCAGATTTTGTTTGTTTGTTTAGTTTTTTAAATTTTTTTTCAGGTTAAGGAAAAGTTATATAGAACTTAAGTAAAATTTGTCACAGAATTGAGAATGACTAAAGGACAATAAAAATTTGATCTTGTTAAGTCAATTTTAGTTGACTGATCTCGAAACCGAGCTGTGCTGTGGACCCCTGAAATCCCAGTACCCAGGAGGTTGAGCCAGGAGGATCAGGAGATCTCGATAGCCTTGACTATTTCCATAATCGATGTGAGGCTAGGATGAGCTCCCTGAGACTTTGTTTCAAAAATAAAATATAAAAATCAAATAAATAAAGGTTATTTTTCTGATAAAAAAAACATATAAAAGGAAGCGTCCCATCCAGAGGAACCAGTTTAGAAGACAGCATAGAGCACTCACAAACTGAAAAATGGTTAGCCTGTTTGTACCAGGGAGTTATGTGTGAATGATTCAGTTAGCATTGTAGACTTCAATGAGGTTCAACTATGCACCTATGCCAAGCATTTGAAAATTATCCTGAAATCAGGGAATCTTAATAAGGCATTTTTTTTTCCATGAGAGAGAGGAAAAAAGGAGAGAAACTTGGCAGTTCAATGAATTGAGTCTCACTTGAGTGAGACCTGGGACCAGGGACTGTGGGTACAGATGAGAAATAATATAGTCGTGGAAAAATTAGGCATCACAGATGCTTTTTGCTATTTAACCAATGGACCATTTGAGTTGTTAAGGAGTAGTTTTTCCTTTGAAATATTTTGTACATTAATTGAATGAAAATAGATAATGCACCTAATCATGATATTAGGAGTGGAAAAACAGACATATCTAATATTATTGGGTTCATATGTACAGATGAATATATATATACATACATACATGTGTGTGTGTGTGTGTGTGTGTGTGTGTGTGTTATCACTTTCCTCTGGTTGATTATTGTATATGAAAAAGTTTTAATGTTTATATATTGATCCATTCAACATTTACTTAGTGCCTTTGTGTATTAGGGAATCTGAGAACTTAGGGTTGTATTTTGATAAGTTGAAAGGCAGGCAAGATCAATCAAGGAGCATGATGTAGTTCATGTTAAAGGCTAAAGAGTTGCATGCTTTTTCCAGGACAATGAAAATCATTTTTTTAATTAGAAATTCTATGTGATCACATTTAACTTTTAGAACCTTTATAGAACCATTATGCCTATAGTGAAGAGATTGAATTGATTGGTAAGGCTACACTGAATTCACTGTACATGAGAAGAAAGGAATAGATTTTCTTTGCTTACCCATTAGTATGGAGGGGAAAATTTCTTTCAATTCAAGTAAACGTTCATGAATATATACATAAATATATGAAATATATGAACACATACACAAATTTACACACACACACACACAGCACACACACACACAAGCATGCATGCTGTGAAAGAAGACTTTTCTTCTTCAATTTTAGCAGTTGCTTGGGCTGAAAGACAATATTATATACTTGAAATTTATTATTATCAAATTATTTTTGAGTACTTGACTGATTTGCATCTAGACTCATGAGCAAATAAGCTATGAATATGTTTACCTACTATGTACTGGACTTCATGGGGATAAAGTGTGCAGAGGCTGACTGGGTACATTTACCAGCAAGCATAATGTGTCTTTCTCTATGGCTTGGTGTCTTCTCTCCTCTAAGTATAAAATCATCTTTATCCACAACGTGTGTTTGGTGGAAAATGTGCATATTTTTGTCAGAATAATTTGACATACCTTTGTTTTCACTGCTAAGTATTTTTCTCATTTACATTTTATGCAAGTAGAATCTTAAAATATTTTGTTTGTGCAATATTATGCTAGGAAATATCTTAATGCTGCTCTGGCTATATTAAAACTGTCTTATGTGCCATATTGCTCAGATGACATGTTTATGGATATGTTTTTAAAGCTCCATATGCACAAATATGAAATACAAAGTCTTCCTCCAAATACCAAGAATGTGACTCATTCCACATTTAATAGTGCTAACTTTTATCTGCATCTCCACATCCCAAGATTTGCACGTGAGATAATTCTGTTGCAGTATGTCACCAAGTATAAAGAGCTGCCTCTCTTTGGCAGCAGACCATCATCAGAACATTTAATACAGACCTTCCTTTAGAATGCCTTTTATCATCAGGATTCGGGGAGGGAGAGTTGGTTGGTTTGTTTCTACTGTACTGTTCTCTAGGGGCTTATTCTCTGATAATGGTAATGATGGAGGACAGGAAAGGACAGGGTATTAATATTAAGCATTGATTCTAAAATCTTATGAACCTAGAATATGCTCATTTCATTGAAACACTCTGAAATTTTAAATTGCTGTTTAACAATATCACTTTTAAACAGAGTTAAATTTAGTGAGGAAAGTTTTGAGCCATATTATATATACATATGTAGCAAAGGTAAGACACATTTTCACTACCTACATGGCATAAAACACAAAAATTATACCACAAATTTCCCTCTGGGTCCCCCACATCCATATGAGGAGTATCTGTCATTCTTCCACAGTGGAACATTCAAATTTCTGTTGACTGTCATTCATGCTATCCCCACATATCATGTAAAACTTGTCTTAAGGTTTTGTTTGCACCTGTGTTTCCTCAAGGTTAAGAAGAGTGCTAATTCATAGAACTATGCCAAAAAAAAAAAAAAAAAAGGAAAGAAAATTGTCTATACTGTCTAGCACACAATGCTGGCCAATATATACCACTAGTTATTGAGCATATATAATATAATGATTGCAAGTAAAAGAATGAGTTTTAAGTTTAAGTAACTGTTATGCACAGGGGATATCTTTCCGTAGACACATGGTACTCATAGCTTGCTGATTAGGTGCAAAACTATAGGTCTAAGATGCAGAACAGCAATATGAAGCTGGTCCTAGAGACACTTTGCACCCTTGTCCCTGAAGGGAACAAGGGTGAGAGGTGCTTAGGACAGGAGTTCAACACTCCATTTTCAGTTTCACCTAGATGGGTGATAAGTCACCCGAGAAAACTCCAGAGAACCAGCAGTCTCCCTCTGAATTAATGCAAACCTGTGAGTAGCATGTTTTAGCCATCAAAATGAGCAATAATCATTACCTGTATGGGAACTAAATGCTTCATATGAAAAATATGGTTAGAAGTAGGAGAGATAGTGCTCTTGTTTCAGTGTCTCTTGGTGATATTTAAGGCTTGTTTGTATAAATAATTATGAATTATTTAACCTGTTACAAATACAGTAATAGCCTTGAGATTCCTGGATTCATTTCAATAGCAAAGGGTAAGTCTATACTGTAAAATAATTTTTATTAATTATTTCAAATAATTTTTATTAATTATTCAATTATTCATTATTTTTTTCCTTCAAAAAACTGTTACGACAGAAGAGGTGATGTTTTTACTGCTACATTCAAGAAGCTGAGGCAGAAGGTTATTATAGCTGAAGTCAGCCTGAGATACTCAGACAGAATCCCTTTTAGGAAGCCAATAGCACCCAGAAAATCAGAACAAATAATTGAAAAAATAATATACGTGGAATAGATCTATCCAAAATTGCATGTTGGAAAACCAGAAGAAATTGGGAAACTTCAAATAGAAATATAAAAGTAGTTCATGGTAGATAAGATTCTTGAGAAATTGCAATTACTAAAATATGCATGAAATGTTTAATAATAATAAAGTTGCTTGCCATAAAAGCTCATGTTTTGTTGTTTACTGGGTATGGATACACTATACCTCACTATATAGTGGTTTATATAGAGTGTGTCCTTTAGTAAACTTATGAAATTGATAAGATTATCTCCAGTTTGAGGATGAAGTTGCTTGATTTTAGAGATTGGAAATATAACCTTCATCTCATAACACACACACACACACACACACACACACACACACACACACACACACACACAGTAGAGTGACCAGAATCTGGCTTCAGGTTTGTAAAAATCTATTTTTATCCAATTAAATGGAAAGTGCAGAAAATAGAATTGATTTTTTTCTGGCTTCTTACATGGTATAAATGTATTCTATACACAATGAGTTAAATCAAGAAAACAATGGACAGCAGGAAATATGAATTCTCATACTACAAAGACACACACTCTACCAGGCACTATGGTGCTAGAATATGTGATACTATTTTTCTGTATAATTTGAATATAACACATGAAATCTATGACAAGCAAATCAATTATGTTCCTGCTGTTGTGATCCTAAAAGAATCTGAAGTAGAGAAGAGTGCTGGATGCTACTGTCATTTAGACACTGATTTGCCTCAGCAAGCTGGAGGGCTCCTCGTGTGCATCAGCCAACTTGGCCAGGTATGTGACTGCATCGTGGAAATCAATGCAGAGCTACTAAAGAAACATTTCCTCTATTCCTTCTGACAAGCAGTCACTACGAGAGCTTTGAGCAGGAGTTGCAGAAGCTTTGTGAAGAATGTAAGGTCAACATTCACTTTTGATGCTAGCAGCAAGTCCCGAAGGGATGAACAGTCCTTCCAACGAAGTGTATGCTTCACTGTGAACCTAGACATTCTGAAAACTACAGAACTCAGCAAAGCACATGGTTTGGGTTGTGGACATTGTTTCCATTTGTTACCACTTTGGAAATCTTGTCAGTTAACAGTCTCCTAACATAGTTGTGGTGTCTGGATGTTATCTGTCTTTAACCCTATTCTAGAGGGAGGTCATTTCTGGCTGATTGATTATAGGAAGGAAAGGGATAGCATTATTTACTTTAGAAAATGTTCATTTGAAGTAGATTTACAGAGGAAAATATAGAATCAATATATCAATATGGTGGGGTTTTGTGTGTGTCAGCATGTGTGTGTGTGTGTGTGTGCATGAAAGAATGAGAGAGAGAGAGAGAGAGAGAGATATTTATGAATTGAAAAGGTCTGCTTTTACAATTTTCCTATCTGACAAAGGAAAGTAAATGACATTATGTTACTGACTATAACTCTATTTCAGCTCTATTTACCTGGATTACAGTTTCTCTCAGTTTGGATCTGCTTCCTATTTCTGAAAAATGGCTTAAATTTCTAGTCTCTATGACTATGTGTTTACTCCTATAAACCAGGGTACTAGACTGTCTTTACAGTAAAGATCTAATGAAACACAGAATTCTAAAGTAAATGGTAAATACAAACTAGATAAAGAATATTGGTTCTATAACTTAGTATTCACAGAACAGTGGTGGAGTTACACAAATGAGTGCTTATACTCAGGACTTGCGATGGCCAGTGCAGCTAAATGGACAGAACCCAGAATTAGCTTGGACAAGAATCTGTGTGCACATCTCGGGCTGTTATCCTGATTATGCTTACTGATGCTGAAGGAATCACAGAAATGTGGGTAGAACCATTTCACGGGCAAGGGATCCTGGACTGGACAAAATGAGGAAAGCAAGCTGAGTGTGGGGTTGATGCCTTCTCTGTTTCCTGACTCTGGCACTAAGTGACCAGCTGCTTCCGTCTCCTGCTTCATCTGCTTTGCTGCCTTGACCAGTGAACCAGCATAGACTGTTTCTCCCTCTAGTTGCTTTTGTGAGGGTATTTTATTACAGCAACAGAAAAGAAACTAAGATAGGACTTTTATTGTAAAATGTTGATGTCTGGTTGTTCTCAGCAGCAAGCCTGTGGGAAGCCAGTGTGGTGTATAACTTCTCCAAATCGGAAAACATCCACTGTTGATATCGAGAGAGGGATAAGTTAACATCATGCTGATTTATTTCAACAGTTGAGAGATCACAAAATTGAATTTTGTGGAAAAAAATAAACTCAAACCCTACTTTAACCAGATTATTATACAAAGTACAATTTTGTAGGTAGAAGACATCATTAGTGATTTTATTCATGATCTTTATCTAAAGGATTAGCGACAGGAAGACTACTAACATCTGTAGGTTTATTTCAATATTTATTTTTCTTCTTGTGAGTTTAATACATTTTCAAAATAGAAGAATAATCAGATCGATGTCACACATAAAGATATTCTCCCAGCATCTTTAGCATTTGCAGAGGGAACATGGAAGTTTGCAAAAGGCTGCAAAAGCAATTGGAAAAAGTTTTCATTGGCATTGGCATGTATGTACCAGCGGTGTGAACTGAAGAGTGGTGTGGTATAAAATAGGAGGAACTGTCCAGGTGGTGATGTTTGATATGAGTTCCACTCCCAAACCTTTCCTTTTTTCTTCACTGCATACATGAAAGGTTGAAAATTAGCCATTTAGCTACACTTCCAGAATTTCTCTAAACTCTTGGAAACAAGGAATGTCAGTCTGGAGGAGAGGAAGTACACGGGCTCTCGTGTTAGAGGTAAAGTTTGAGTGAATTAAATAAAGAAAGGCAAAGCTGCATATAGATCTTGATACACAAGAAAGCAAAGCCAACATTAACTAATGAGCAGAGTTTTTCTAGTTCTTTTTTATTATCCGGGAGCATCTTAGAGAATGAGATGCCTAAGCGTTTAAATTGTGTAGCTGACTTTCTTTCTTTCAGCTCTTTTCTTTTCCACACATACTTCCCTGAGAAGTTCACTGAAAATCCAAGTTAGGTAGTCTAGCAATGGAGGTGAGCTGTTCTAAATGCCTGGCATGGAATCACATAACTCTCGAGAGACAGAAAGCAATTAGAGTGTGCTAGAAAGCTCTTGCTTCACCCAAGCTCAAGACCACAGTTGTTCATGATGAAGTTTCTCAGTGATGAAGCCTTCAGAGGCTTTTGATTAATTTGCTTTTAAATAAGATCTCTAAAAGCTGTATGCTGACAACAGGGCAGGTGACTTGGTGGGTAAAATGTTTGTCATGAAAACCTGAGGACCTGCGTTCAGATGCTGAACACTAACACAAAAACAAACATTGTCATGTGTGGCCACATGCATCTGTGACCCCAGCACCTGGAGGGAGGTGGCAGAGGCTTTCTGTCATGAGTGGCCACATTGCTGGGGATATGACAGGTAGCTCCCTGGAGCTATCAGGTAGCTCAGCCATCAGCAAGCTTAGCTGAATTCATGAGCTCTAGGTTTACTGAGAGACCTCATCTCAAAAATTAACATGAAAAAGCATTAAAAATGACATTTGGGGTTAGACTCTGATATTCATAGGCATGTATGTATATGGAGACACACCTTGCACAGATGTATGCACTATGCACTTGGAAAACACACAAGATCATATCATTTTCATATTAAGTGTGTGTGTGTGTGTGTGTGTGTGTGTGTGTGTGTGTATGTGTGAGCATGCCTAATTTCTCCTCACCTTTGTGCCATGTTTCTTAAGGGCAAATTTCATATTTCATTTTTCCTTCCTCCCTTCAATGACCTAATTTTGGCTTTCTCCCCTCCATGATATGGGAACATTCTTATTATCTTTTCATTGTCCTCTACTGGACCAGAAATTCTCTACTTGATGGGCATTACTTCAGTGCTATTCTATCAATTACATTCAAGGACTTCAGTATTGATGATCTGATTTAACCTGAATATGCATTATAGCAGGGGTGACAGGGAGGTAAAGACAAGAACATCATTAAACTATGCAGAACACGTGAGCATTTCTTTTAGAAGGACAGAGTACACAGTGTAGACTACTAGTTGAGTTTAGGGTCTACTATTTTTTTCTATGTTTTTTGTTTGTTTGTTTGTTTTCTCAGATCATAGAGTTTTAAATTCTTTACATTATAATTAGTTTATTGGTGAATTATGTGTCATTGTTATATAGATGACACAATCTAAATGAAGAACGGATTCCTGAAGGACTAATAAAAGCCTAGAGTGGGTTTGGGATGTACCTATTAAGTATGATCCTAATGAGAGTAGATTCTAAGCCAGAGCTTTGTATTAATAAAATATAAATCCATATGTCTATGTAATATAAAGATCATTTAGATGTTACAAATAATAATAATGAGATTTTTGTTTTCTGATGCAATAATTTTTGTAGATTTTGTACTTTTAGAGAACAGAGTTCTAGAATTAGCTATTATTGTATACTTCATATCTAGCAAAGTATGTAGAAAATAAATGAACACATTTACTGAGCTGAACTGAAAACCCATTTATTTCTATTGTGACTCTTCTTTCTATTCTCAGACTTAATCTAAGTCCATACTTTAACTTAAAAGTTTGTGATCTCCCTGTTTCCCTTCTATAGTACATAGAATTCATTTTTGAAGTTTAGGAATTCTCATATGGCTGCTAAAGACAGACAAATAAATGAGTTTCTGATGAGATATGGCAGCAACATCATCCTGATTTAAATGGAGAGCAGCAGCACAACAATGAAAGCCTGCTCAGTTTGGTGGAGGGGAATGCACTTTGTAGAGGGGAATGCCTTTGAGTAGGAGATGATGCTGGAGCTTAGATTTAAAGGTTGGTCGTGTTTACCTGTATGTCAGGATGGCTGTCACTGTGAGAAGGATAAGTATAATATTTGAGACATATTTCATAAGTAGCCATAATAAATACATATTCAATATAAATATAAATAATACTTCTATACTTATTTCACTCATAATAATCAGTACCTCCATATGTATTCCATGGGAATTTCCCTCATACCAACTAATTCTTTATTAACATTTAAATGACCTATTACACATTTCAATTATAATACTATCAGCTTGGAGTTAGCAAAAGCCTACCAATACATATTTAGTATCACCAGACTGGCCTCCAATTTCAAATGACAGCTACAAGTCCATATTGTTATCTATGTTTTTTACTTACTGGCTATACACCAGAGATCTCACAATAAATCATTAAATTAATTTGCAAGAATGATTGCTGGGCCTGAGGAGATACTTACATATTCACCATTTCAGTATTTGCAAGTGAATTGCCTAGTGAAGGGGCACTACTTCTACAAGGACCCTAAACATCTGAACGTCATGGGTTTGTGGGTTATCAGCTACTGGGTATGTAACCAAGTTTACCAACTTCTCCCACTTCATCTGTCAGGGAATTTTAATAGAACTGTCATCACCACAAAGAGATTGCTTAATAACTCATTCTACAGTTCTTTTTCTTTTCCAAGGGGTGGACGTTGGTACTGAAAGTCCCAAAGATGAATCCATAGTGAAATCTTTCTGGGGAATAACAAATTCCAGAACTATCCATGTTACAACTACCTCATTAGAAAGATCTAGAGGTTCTGTTTCAAGAATTCTGGGAGAGATCAGTTTTTTTTTTTTTAATTAAGCATAATAACTATATGGTGAGCAATGACTAACACTCCTCAATGCATAGGGAATGATATGCAAAGCAGCAAGACTACACTTTTAAGACCTGTTATTCCTGTTCTCCCTACTGAAGGTTAGAGAAAGAAGGCAGTTATACTAAGACACAAATCTGAGAATTAGATATGGATTAGATTAAGGATCACCTTGTCTCCTGTAGCAAAGAAAATTCTACATCATCCTTAATACATCCTTTATGTCTCCCATCGTCTATTGAGTTAACAAATTTGACTATAACATGCTTTAAAATATGTCCCCCTATAATTTTCTCACCACTATTATTACTGTTTCAGCCATTCACTCTCTTATTCAGGAAACATTTTTATTGCCTTGTAGTGATCAAGTGCTATTCTAGGCTATGGGAATACATTTGGGAAAATATAAATAAGCTAAGATTTCCAATAAGTTTACCATGGTAGAATTGTAATTATAACTGTTACAATTTCATGAAGTGATACAATTAATAACAAAAGGCGACAAAACAAATAATAAAGGAATAACATGTTATGGGGTATGTCTCATGCAGTATATTGGCCTGTGTTTTGACACAACTTTCTTTTGATCAGTGCATTACATCATGAAGGGAAGCTTTTTATGACTCAAGAAGTAACAAACATAAATTGAAAAGGAAGTTTCTAAAACTAATAAGATTCACAAGGCATCGTTATAAATTTATGTTGAAAGTAAGGACTGCTAGAGAGGGGGGATTTCTAGCATGTCAGGCTTCTAGAAAGTCATGTAAAAAACTCCAGGGATGCAGCTTTTTTAAGTCATCACTCATGCCAAAGGTATGAATTTCAATGACAAAGATATTTTTGCTCTAGAGGTAACAACTTACCCACACTCCTATAACAAGATCCAATCCTCATTCATTCAACAAGTTGGACTTTAGTAGCATTGCTAGTGTGGTCAGCTATTGGTTCATTCATTGGGGTAAGGTAATGTTTTATGTCTCTTTAGGAAAAGTCACACAACTGTCTGACAATTTGCCAAGGAGACAATATTTTAGCCAAGACTGGTTTGAATTCACAAAGATTCATGAGAGCTAAGAAGTTCTTTCAAGAAGATACAACCACCAGAACACAGGTGCCATGTGAGGTGGCCTTTGCCTATTTAAGGGTAAATCTGAATCTCAGATTTACCTAAAGTGAAGTAAATTGCTTATGTGGAACATTTGCAGTTTTATGACCAAAAAATGTCCTGCAAAGACAACTGATAGAAGGAAATATTTATGGGCAAAACATTATTATGGTGGGAGTGTGTGAGAGAAGTCAGTTCTTTATAGCAGTCAGGAAGTACACACACACACATACACACACACACACATATGCACACACACACAGAGACACAAACACACACATGCATGAGTGTATACATATAAGCACAGGCACATGCCCAAGCACATGGGAAAGAGACGGATTGACAGAGAGAGACAGAGACACAAACAGACACAGAGAGGCAGACAGGCAGACAGAGACACAGAGAGCCAGAGACAAGGATTAGAGAAAAGAGAGGAAAAATATTACATATTTACACCAGCTAGGATTGACCTCTTATAGAGTCCATAGCTTCCCACATTAACACCACTAGCTGGGAAACACATGTTCAAAACATACCTTAAATGATATTAATCATAGTATTTTGGCTTCCCTTGTTCCTATCTTGGTATGTATTTGAATGACTCAAACAGTCAACATAGAAGAATACTATTTTATATTTTGTTTCTCTCTTCCTATCTTAGGAAGAGAACATTGATTTTTTCCTAACTATTCCAATTGCTATTTTTCTAATACAAACTAAGCATTTTAAGACTTGTGACTCTGAAAACTCAGATTAATGTACAAGAGTTGGATTAAGTAATTCAACTCAACCACCCAGAGAACCTTTAGTCCTACTATTAATATTATTAAAGGAACACATCCAATGGGGTTTCTTGTGATATGATCAAACTGAGAACTTATTTTTTCCACTTAACTCTGAAATGCACTGACTCATCATTTAACGTGCTGTAATATACAAAGTATTTTAACATGTATTTGATATATTATAATGCTATAATGTATAATCTGGAAAACACTTGTCTAAATAAATTACCTGAGCCAGCTCAGGAAATGAAGCATCTTTGTCTATGTTGTAATAAAGTACTACTCATTATTAGGTTAAAGCTTTATACAAATTCTATAATTTAAATGTGCCTTTTATAGTTGATTTATAACTATCAATTCATTTAAGAAAAGAAATGTACTTGACTATACATTGTTTACCTAGGATACTCTTTCCTTTCTAAATCATTGCAATAAGATTTGACTGGCATCAATAAATATTTTTAAAAAGGCATTTTCAGGATGGAATTTGTCATGGTTAGGAACATTTCATTCTTAAGATGCAGAGACCCATATTACTAATGACACAGTATTTCTTAAGCACTTTACCTCCTCAACATTGTTAAAATGTAAATAAAATAAATACAATGGAATTTGAATCCACAGGGTGTCTGTATTAGCTTCTCCTCATTGACAGGGTGCTAATATGAACTTTATCTACCAGCTGATTTTTATGACTGAAGAAACTGACCGCTAGTTACCCCCACTGCTGCCATAGCTCTATGTCACCTTAATTCCAGAGGTAGTAGGCAATACCAGTACCTATGAATTACATTTTTAAAAGGGAACTTATAAATAATGAATGAACTTGAAGAGTTATTGGTATTTAAAGGAGTATATTTCATGGTGAACATTAAAGAGGATAAAAGACCAGAGGAATATACATTCTAAACCTTGGTGTTTAAAAGTAAAATGACTTCTTTAAAAATTTTTGTTGCATTTTTATTTATATTGTGTACATGTGTATGTGTGTGTGTTTGTGCCTATGTGTATCTGTGTGTGTGTCTCTGGGTGTGTGTGTGTGTGTGTGTGTGTGTGTGTGTGTGTGTGTGTGCACGTGCATGCACACATGTGCATGCATTCACATGCAGCAGTGTTCATTTGGAAGGTAGAGGACAATTTTCTGAGGTTGGTTCTCTCATTCCACCATAAGGGTCTTGTGGCAGACACCTTTACCCAATAAACCATTCTGCCAACTCCAAGGATAACTTCATAAATCATGAAACATAAGAAAAAATATTGAAAACACTAACAAATATCTCTGTTAGAGATCATGTCTATAACAATAAAAACATAGATTATGACTTACAATTAAATGATTTTATTATTATTATTCTTTCATTTGAACAAATTCAATCTAGATATTAAATAAAAATATCATCAAATCCTGTGTTGTTGACAGTATCTCTTGTATTCTTGCTTGGTTTTATAGGATTGTTGAAGGCAAGATTATGGGACAATATGAAATGTAATAAAATGTAATTCAAAATTTAATTCTAAGTGCTAAAGTCAGTCATAAGACAACAGAGAGATAATTTCATCCAACATTTGAGAAATGACATCTCAAATTATTACCCTTTTACTCTTTGTATTAGTTATGTTAGTGTGCTGAAGGTGGCTAGGTCTCTGTCTCCGGGGATTCGTGTTCTACCTCCTATACTGATGTAACCTCAGAGAAGAATGTGTTCCCTTAAAATGCTACATAAAGTGGGATCATGCTTAACAATCCACAAGAAGCTAATAAATGAGAATATGAATCTCCAGTCATGAATGACAGTGTAATGAGAAATAAAAGAGAAATACAGAGAAGACTGGATGCCTGTGCAGCCTGACAAGCACGCTGTGTTCCCAGGAGGAATGTCATTTATTATTTATTCATCAAATGTGTATTGATGTCTGATTTATACCAGACATTTTGCCAGACAGTGGGATGAAAAATCAAATAGGGCATAGTCTCTGCCATCACAGAGCTTATCGGCTAGTGAGAGAGACAGCCAGGGAAAAATAACAATTATAGCAGTGTGAAGCAAAGAGGCTTCCAAACCTGAACAGGCATCTGGAAAGGTTTCCCTGAGGGGTAAAAGGAGGTGAGGCAGAAAGTAATGAGTGGTTAGCTATCTGAGGAGGGAGCTAGGCATACTGGTCCAGCAGATTAGCCTGACACTCAGGCAGGGCGAGGGCACCAAGTATTAACATGGTGGTGGTTGTGAAAGGAGATGTCCTCCCTGTGGTGGCTTACCGTAGATATTCCTGAACACTGGATGTGTCTGGTCACTGTATAGCTGAGTTGTACCACTCACTATAGATTCAATTATCCAGCCATTCAATGGCTTCTTTGGACAATTACAATATGTGAGATACTCACAAGATGCAATGTATTGAAAGTGAACAAAACAAAATGGCTGGCAATGATTGACTTTAGAATGGATGTATACCTTCCCTTGACCCAGCTCTGCATCAGTGACATTTTCTTTTCTCTATAAAAGGTTGTGGTGTTTTTTGGAGCCATTTCCAGTGCCTCTCATATTGAATTCATTTGCTGTGTATAGTAACTATTTGCTGTGTATAGTAACTCTGCTTCCCCCATTCCTTCTGATAATGCGAAAATCATCTCCAGGTGCCAAAAGCCACCATCGTATATCATGCAAAGTCTCATCAGAGGGAGGCATAGCTCCTCACTCTTTTACCTGTTTTTAGCTCTGCAGATGAATGGTTGTTCCTCACTGGATCCTTCTCTGGTTTTCCTCCAATTCTAGTGTTTGTTAGTTCTGCTCATCCTTGCCTTGTATCCATTCATCTTAAAGTTTCTCATCTCCTTTGCATCTAAGGTACATAGGTGCCGCATTTGTAGAACCATTCATTTAGACTATAGTAAATGAATGAAGAGTGAGAATAAAAGGATTAGACTGACATTTAAAAAAAAAGAGGGGCTGGTGAGATGGCTCAGTGGGTAAGAGCACCTGACTGCTCTTCCGAAGGTCCAGAGTTCAAATCCCAGCAACCATATGGTGGCTCACAACCATCCGTAATGAGATCTGACTCCCTCTTCTGGAGTGCCTGAAGACAGCTATAGTGTACTTGCATATAATAAATAAATCTTTAAAAATAAAAAAGATTATTTAGAAGTCTCCAAAGCTGTTTAGTTAATGTGTAGTTTTGATTAGACAGAGCCAAGATAGCTGATAGATTTTAATTGTAAGTTGGAATATTGTACCCAAATTCTGAGATATTCTTCTTTTAAATAATATTTTTATTCTTAGAAAGTTACATGCATTCTTACAATGTATATTGCACACACATCATATACATATACATATACATATACATATACATATACATATACATATACATATACATATACATATACATATACATATACATATACATATACCACTACCTCCCTCAGACTCTAGGTTACAGTATCCATGAATCTATTATGGCAATCAGCATATCATCACTTTTGAAACAACCAACCATTTACTAAAGGACATGACTTAATTTTACCTGGTGTCTTAGCAATCTGTTATTTTTTTAAGAAACAGAAATAAGAGCTGTAAGCACAACAAAGTGAGACTTACAATATTTGACACAGTGGCTGCTTGATGTGCCTGACTCTCTGCAGGGCCTGGGTGCTGCCTTTGTGATGACTCTTTCCTTCCATCCTCATCACACAAACAGTATTTGTTTCAGGTAATTTATTCCTACCTAGAGTAGCTAATTAGCCTCTCTTTCTCCTTCTGTCTTGTTTTTTAAATTGCTGGGAGGAGGGGTGGAAGGGAAGGAAGGTTCAACAGGCCTGCAGACCAGAGTTCTGACAAGCAGAGACTGAAGCAGTAATTACAGAGCCTCTGTGTGGAGTCTGCTGAGAGGATGTCCTCACTGTGAAACCTTCTGTTTTGTCAATATTCTTACATCAGTGCTTGGCAGTCACTTCAGCTGCTTCAGGGTTTCTGCATATAAAACAGACAAAGTCACTAATATCAACTCAGTGCTGCTTTAAATTTACAGTGACAAATTCTATTTTAGATATATGCCTGCACTGGAGACTCACATCAAGCTCTTTAACATTTACAGTTGTCCCTCTGATGGGCCAGTCTGGATCCTTTCCTAATTTACCTGTTGTTGATTTCCTGGATCTATTTTTAAATCCCTTGCAACTGAAGATAGATAGTCTCTCCATCAGAGAAGCAATTAACCAAATTCCTGACTGCAGTGTCTGAGGCATCTGTTATAAAAGCATAAAAGGTTAGGTGAAATCCCAGCACAGGAAGGGTATGTCAGACCAGAACAAACAGGCATGGGGCGTTACCTTCAGGGAATCCCAGGCTAAAAAGAAGTGTATGTACAGTTAAGAGGATGTTATGATGAGCAGAATTTGCTTGTCTGACTACAAAGACTAAAAGGTTAGAAATGACATGTCTATTAAAAATAAACATAACTTACAGTTTGCAGTTTTACCTGGCCACAATAATGTAGCTCATTGCTTCCAGATACAAGTTCAAATCTAAACTCATCATAGAGGTCTCGCTCAACTTTCCTCTAGCATACATGCTTGGCTTTTCTTGATTTCTTTGGTCTTTAAGAAGAGAACAATTTTTTAAAGCCTCATGTATTACCTAAGCTTGGCAGATTACTTAAGCAGATAAACAATAAATGCCTTGTTTCACAAAGGGTTCTCTTTTAATTGTTTGTTACAGAAGAGGCTAAAAAAGTATCAAAATGCTCAATCCTGTAATCAAATTACTAACCAAAGACACTTAAAGGAGGGAGAGTTTACTTCAATTTACAGTTTTAATAGGCTGCAGTCTGTCATTGTTGGTATCCTGTCTAAACTCCATGCCCACAGTTCCTGGCAGGTATGCTCCTCCCCACAGTTACCTGGCAACAGCTAGACAGGCATGGCCCTATAAAAGGGACTGTTTGGTCCCTCCTCTTTCTCTTAGCTCTTGCCTCTCTCTTACCTCTTGTCCCTTGCTTCCCCTTCCACCTCTCCATGTGGCCATGGCTGGCCCCTACTTCCCTCCTCTCTCCTTCTCTCTGCCTGTCTCTGCCTCTGCTACCCTCTTAACTCCCTTCCCCATCCCCTAAATAAACTATTCTATACTATACCAGTGTGTCTCTGGTCCCTCAGGGGAAAGAAATGCCTCAGCATGAGCCCGTGGAGGCACCCGCTTCCTCCACACCCTGCCAGAACATATTCTTAAAGCACTTTCTCTTTTTATGATCACCACACTCATGATGGAAAAGTCATGGTGGTAAGAGCAGGAGCAGGCAGGCTCCATCACATCAGGACATGCAGAGATAATTGATTGCCAGTGTCTTTTTATTTGGTCCAAGAACTATGCCCAAGAATTGATACCAAACTTTAGGGTGTACATTTCCTCCTCAATTAAACTTATCTAGAAAATCTCAGACATGCTTAGAAGTTTGTTTCCATGGTGATTTTAAATTCCATCAAATTGATGAAGATTAACTATATATCCTGAAAATAGCTCCTTTGCTTATAAGTTAATAGGTACTTGCCCCAATCTCTTATTAAGACATTATTGAGTTGCTATCGTCTGTTTCTCTTCCAGCCTTCCACAGCCCTTAGGTACAAGCTGCTTATTACAACAACTTTAACCACAAGCCTATCAGCAGTACTTTCCTCTTGAATATGTAAAGGCTGATTCTGTGCCTATTTCTTATTAGTTGATAATTTCTCCCTTTCCCTTTTCTGTCTTTTGAAATTCCTAGTGTGGTCACTAATAAAAACTGTAGCTTTTTTTCAGGTTTTGGGCTCAGAATTTAAAAGAAAAACCTGAGAAGAAAGACAGGAATGCACATAAAATAACACTCTCAATTCAGAGTGCTGCTCTTAGCACCACTATATGGCTGGCATCCCTCTAAAATCACTTAGGGAGGATGGTGAGGTCTTGGATATGTGTGAGGACCTGGTGGTCCTTGTCAGGTGTGGCTTCCACTTTCTATCAAGTTGAAATTTCTTTCTATTTAGTGGTAGGGGTCAATAACATGAAACTCATTTTTAGTACTTTTTAATGGCTAAAAGAGTTCATTTATATTATAAAGTACTTAATTTGAGGTGAGGTCTATACAATATATATCTTGATGAAGTCCATCATTTCTGTTTTACAGAAGAAACAGAGGCACTGGGGTTTCACCTGAAGCTTGATTAGAAGAGAAAGAGCTTATCTCCCGGAAGTTAAGCAACCTCTTCTCACTTGTTCTTCAGAAATACGTTATCTTCCACATTCATATAGCAGTAAAGATATTGCGATGTTTGATCAGGAACCCATCTTCAAGTTTCCTTTTTTCATTACTACAGAGCTAAATATTCTTGCTTTTTGATATGTGATTTTGTAGCTTCCAGCAGAGGGTCAGCAATGTGTATTTCTCTGTGTAATTAATGTGAGGTTTGATCACAGTGAATTAAAAGGGGGAAGATGGCATGTCAACAGAAGTATTAAAATGCATCAAAAGTTTTTACTTGCTATTTTTTGTGTGTGTTACATCACTGTAATGAGATTTTCTGCATAAGTGGTAGTTTAAACATACATGGCAAACTTTAACTGAACCCTGAGCTTGGGTCCAGGCCTACATAATATGTAGCCTGGAACAGAGGTGCTTACAGCCGTTCACCCTAGATCAGACACAATCAGTGGACCTGAAGAGTGACAAGAAAAATAATCAATGGCTGCTTTCATATGACATTGGGGTTAAGAATCTTTTATCCTGAAACAGTATTGTAAAAATACTTGGAAATATCTTCAAAAAGTATGCACTGAACACAAGAGCTATGCAAGGATTAGTACAATCCTATTGTTTATCTGAAATGGAAGCTTTGGAATTCTATATAAATATAAACATAAGGAAATTTAAAGCTATAAGTCCTATAACATCTATCAATTTAATAAAGAAGTTTTCAAAAAGGTCAATTCATAAGTATGACTGTTAAAAAAAACCTGCTATTTAGAATTTTGAAAATTCAGAAAATTTGACAGAAACCATTAGAATAATTCAAAAATTTCTGTTGTAACACAGAACTTGGAAAAACTCATTACTGTACTTCAATTTTGTTTGGAAGATGTATGTCTATAATGTTTCAACAATTTTAATTTGTATGCAAATTTGCATTGACAGAGTGGTTGTTAGATATTTAGAACAATGTGTGAGCTTTTTTAAAAATTATAATGTAATTAAATGTCTCTCTTTCATTTCCCACCTCCAAAAACCTCCTATGTAGCCTTTCCTTCCCTCTCTCCTTTAAATTCATAGCCTCTTTTCTTCATCAGTTGTTATTCCATACATGTATTACTTTCATATATGTATATACTGCCAAATATGATCTGGTGAGTCAATGTTAACTGTATGTATGTTTGTAGGAATGAGTGTTTGAAATGGACAATTGATGAGGATGTCTTCCTCTTCTGCTCCCAGCTTTACTAAGTTGACTATAATACTTTGTGGAGGATTGTGGCCTTGTAGGCTTTTCCACATCCTTGATGTCTTCTTTGCTCAGCTCACCATTGGGCAGTCATGTTGGTAAGAGTTTATGAGCATAATCTCTGACATTACTAAAAGATAGAAACTCCTAGTAGAGTTCGTAATACTCTGGCTCTTTAAATTTTTCTGGTCCCCCACATTTTGCAATATTCCCTGAGCCTTAGATGCAGGAAATATTTACAGATTTATCCACTGAAGATACTATGCACTTAAGAAACTGGGTCCAGAGACCTGATCTGGAAATGACCTGAGAACCTCCTCCGAAGGACATGAGGGCTATCTTTTCATAAGAAGGCTCCATGCAAGCTTCCAAAGGAGGGAAGCAACCAATGATGCCTATGAACCATATCAACAGCCAGCATGGTACAATGACCCTAAGGAAGCAGTAGTGGCACACATAGCTTGGCATATACCAACAGCACTCTACGTGGACTTAACAGCTGCTCACAAAAGATAAAGCATGCCTGGTACTGGAATCCTAGCTAATTACTTCGTGCTTGGAAAGTCATGATTATTGGAGAAGAACCTACAGCTACTGGTTCTCCTAAACAGCAGAATCTCTAACAACAATCTATAAAAAATTGGCCTTATTAAACAGATAAATGTAGTCTCTGACCCTCACTAAGAAAATTTCTGTTAGCAATATATAGACACCACTACAGACAATCACAACCCATCAAAACATGGAGTTGTAGAATCTTGTTTGTTGATATGAAGAGAAGTAGAAGTGTTTCTTTCCTTTGGACAGGTAGCTGGGTTATTCAGAAGGCAAGCAAGTATGGGCCATCCAACCAAAATACTTAGATGATGGATAAATATGTAATGGTAAAGTAAACAAGACAAGAGGAAAACCTGTGGATAATAATGGCATTTTATGGAACTGACTCAAACATTTCATGATGTCATCTGAAGTGTTTTATACTGAACACCCCCCCCATTCATAAACAATTTGCAGTATAAGTGAATCAGCCTTGGGCTATTTAAAACTATAATGTAGCATAAATTCTGTAAATTGAAACATGATATAGATACCAAATTAAGAAAACAATGCAAAGTTATTTATATGGCACCAGATATCACAGAGATGTGATGTGAATTATGAAAATTGGGGAAATTATTAATGCATAGAAAAGCAAGGGAAATTATTAAAAACAAAGCTATATGACACAGAAATAAAGTCATTATCATTTTCCCTTTTGATTAATGTTCAATGTTAGAAAATACTCAAAAACTTAGAAGTAAAATATTATTTGTATCATTTTGCTATAAGATAACCATTTTTATTATTTGTGAGAATAATATACTGGTGTCTCTGAGGCTTGTAAATGATTATGAAAATACAAGGAAATTATAATGCATTCTAGTTTCCTGTTGTACATGTGTTTCTGTTACAAAGAACCTTGTAGGTAAAAGAAAGGTGTGTGTGTGTGTGTGAGTGTGTGTGTGTAGTAGGTCAATGGAAGTGCCAAGAAAGAACATAGTTGTGATGCAATATATTGACTGGAAGCCATTAAAGTTGATTGAGGTGGGACAAGAACTATTTGAAGAGCAGGGAAATACAATTCTGGGATGATGCCAGTTCAATGGAACATCTCCATTATTGAAAGGGAGTGAGAAAAAACAGTGAGTACATTTTATGACTAAAGTCTGAGGAGGTCAGATGATGAGTGACTTATTGCCTTTTTCAAATGACACATTTATTCAATGCCAATTATCTTGTCCTCATTGTACATGATACCAATTTAGATGGGTGATTTTGAATTGACCTTAAGACTAAACTTAAAATCTTAGAGGAGATGGTTGAGGTCTAGGTTTGTTGTGAGGATGTTTCCATGTTATCTGAAGGGACATCCCACATTGAATCTGAGTGGCAACATCCTACAGGATCAGACCCAGTCATAACAAAAGAGGGGAAAAAGAGAGCTATCATACATTGGTGTTCTACTTTCTCTCTTTCTGTGTTCTGTGTGTTAATACCTCCACTTGATTATACAATACCAACACTGTGTTCTTCCCATTATTGCCTAGAATCAACAGAGACAGTTAGAATAGATCATAACTTCTGAATCTCTGAGCCAGAATAATTTTTTCCTCCTTTTGAAGGAATCACAAAGTTTCATAACTATCTGAGGAACTATTGGCAACTGATAGCTGTTGGGGGAGAGCTCAATGTACTTCATGGAATGGACTTGATAGATTTATACAAAAAGAATAAATATGCAGTTCTAGACCCCCATGGTGGCAAAGATGTTTGATGGCCTGATTGACCTGATTTTATTATTTACTATGTGTGTGTGAATGTTGTGTTAGAGGGGTGGGATTGTGATGGGGAAAAGCCTTTGTTTTTTTTCTAACCATATAGGTCCCTCTTTAGTTTCTAGACACATATTTACTCCCATCTGGATACACAGATTCACTTCATGACCTATTTCTTTGTTGGATGAGTTGTTGGTATGTGAGATTTGAGTTCTAAAGATCCTAGACTCAAATTTATTACCAGGTGTGAGTGAGCAGATACTTAGATGACTTCCTTCTGCTTCTTTTTTTCTTGCTATGAAAAACATTTTATATATTATGATTTTTTTAAAAATCTGTATATTCCTCTCCCAAAGCCTAGGGAACATCAGAATGTGGAGAGAATGAGGAATGTGGAGAATGTGGGAGAGTGAAAATAGAAGGGAAAAGTTTTGAGGGGGCTAGGAAAGGAATCCAACAAGAAAAAATTTGGTGGTCAGAACCTATTATATGTATGCATGAAATTCTCAAAATTTAATAACTAAATTATATATTCCAAGTGTCTTGCCACAGTGATGCAAAAATAATATGGAACAAAAGAAACAAATAATTTTAACAATGATTAAGTGTACTATGAGTTATTAGATTAATATCTGGTGTTAATACAGACAAGTTTCTTTTTCCATCTGCTTTGATTTCTTGTTTATAAGAATTGATGTATGATGTCAGCCTTAGTACTTTCTGCTGAATCTGACATATCTCATTCTAATAACTTATTTGAACATTTTCTCTCACTTGAACTCAGTGTATTCCCTTGGTTAGATTCCTCCTATTTGTTATTTGGCTTTTCTTCCATTTTGCTTTAACCATAGAGGTAAAACCAGCTATGGCCCCCTTTCTTTCTTTTTTTCTTTCTTTTAAAGTATTTTATTGGCATACAAAATGAGTTAATTATATTACACATATGTAGATCATAATATTTTGTTCATATTCATCCTCCAGTGTTCCCTACTTCCTAATAGTCCTGTTTCTGCTTTCTTTTCTTTTATTTATTTATTTATTTATTTTTTAATTACGCATTTTCCTCAATTACATTTCCAATGCTATCCCAAAAGTCCCCCATACCCCTCCCACTTCCCTACCCACCCATTCCCATTCTTTTGGCCCTGGCATTCCCCTGTATTGGGCATATAAAGTTTGCAAGTCCAATGGGCCTCTCTTTCCAGTGATGGCCAACTAGGCCATCTTTCAATACATATGCAGCTAGAGACAAGAGCTCCGGGGTACTGGTTAGTTCATCATGTTGTTCCAACTATAGGGTTGCCGATCCCTTTAGCTCCTTGGGTACTTTCTCTAGCTTCTCCATTGGATGGAGCTATTGGATGGAGCCCTGTGATCCATCCAATAGCTGACAGTGAGCATCCCCATCTGTGTTTGTTTGGCCCCGGCATAGTTTCACAAGAGAGAGCTATATCTGGGTCCTTTCAGCAAAATCTTGCTAGTGTATGCCATGGTGTCAGCGTTTGAAAGCTGATTATGGGATGGATCCCTGGATATGGCAGTCTCTAGATGGTCCATCCTTTCATCACAGCTCCAAACTTTGTCTCTGTAACTCCTTCCATTGTAACTTCTTCCAATTCTAAGAAGGGGCACAGTGTCCACACTTTGATCTTCATTCTTCTTGAGTTTCATGCGTTTAGCAAATTGTATCTTATATCTTGGGTATCCTATGCTTTGGGCTAATATCCACTTATCAGTGAATACATATTGTGTGAGTTCCTTTGTGATTGTGTTACTTCACTCAAGATGTTGCCCTCCAGGTCCATCCATTTGGCTAGGAATTTCATAAATTCATTCTTTTTAATAGCTGAGTAGTAATCCATTGTGTAAATGCACCATAATTTCTGTGTCCATTCCTCTGTTGAGGGGCATCTGGGTTCTTTCCAGCTTCTGGCTATTATAAATAAGGCTGCTATGAACATAGTGGAGCATGTGTCCTTCTTACCAGTTGGGACGTCTTCTGGATATATGCCCAGGAGAGCTATTGCTGGACCCTCCAGTAGTACTATGTCCAGTTTTCTGAGGAACCGCCAGACTGATTTCCAGAGTGGTTGTACAAGCTTGCAATCCCACCAACAAGGGAGGAGTGTTCCTCTTTCTCCACATCCTTGCCAGCATCTGCTGTCACCTGAGTTTTTGATCTTAGCCATTCTGACTGGTGTGAGGTGGAATCACAGGGTTGTTTTGATTTGCATTTCCCTGATGATGAAGGATGTTGAACATTTTTTCAGGTGCTTCCCTGCCATTCGATATTCCTCAGGTGAGAATTCTTTGTTCAATTCTGAGCCCCATTTTTTAAAGGGGTTATTTGATTTTCTGGAGTCCACCTTCTTGAGTTCTTTATATATATTGGATATTAGTCCCTTATCTGATTTAGGATAGGTAAAGATCCTTTCCAAATCTGTTGGTGGTCTTTTTGTCTTATTGATGGTGTCTTTTGCCTTGTAGAAGCTTTGCAGTTTCATGAGGTCCCACTTGTCAATTCTTGATCTTACAGCACAAGCCATTGCTGTTCTATTCAACAATTTTTCCCCTGTGCCCATATCTAAAAGGCTTTTCCCCACTTTATCCTCTATAAGTTTCAGTGTCTCTGGTTTTATGTGAAGTTCCTTGATCCACTTAGTTTTGACCTTAGTACAAGGAGATAGGAATGGATCGATTCACATTTTTCTATATGATAAAAACCAGTTGTGCCAGCACCATTTGTTGAAAATGCTGTCTTTCTTCCACTGGATGGTTTTAGCTCCCTTGTTGAAGATCAAGTGACCATAGGTGTGTGGCTTCATTTCTGGGTCTTCAATTCTATTCCATTGGTCTACTTGTCTGTCACTATACCAGTACCATGCAGTTTTTATCACAATTGTTCTGTAGTAAAGCTTTAGGTCAGGCATGGTGATTCCACCAGAGGTTCTTTTATCCTTGAGAAGAGTTTTTGCTATCCTAGTTTTTTTGTTATTCCAGATGAATTTGCAGATTGCTCTTTTTAATTCATTGAAGAATTGAGTTGGAATTTTGATAGGGATTGCATTGAATCTGTAGATTGCTTTTGGCAAGATAGCCATTTTTACAATGTTGATCCTGCCAATCCATGAGCATGGGAGATCTTTCCATCTTCTGAGATCTTCTATAATTTCTTTCTTCAGAGACTTGAAGTTTTTATTATACAGATCTTTCACTTCCTTAGTTAGAGTCACGCCAAGATATTTTATATTATTTGTGACTATTGAGAAGGGTGTTGTTTCCCTAATTTCTTTCTCAGCCTGTTTATTCTTTGTGTAGAGAAAGGCCATTGACGTGTTTGAGTTAATTTTATATCCAGCTACTTCACCAAAGCTGTTTATCAGGCTTAGGAGTTCTCTGGTGGAATTTTTAGGATCACTTATATATACTATCATATCATCTGCAAAAAGTTATATTTTGACTTCATCTTTTCCAATTTGTATCCCTTTGATCTCCTTTTGTTGTCGAATTGCTCTGGCTAGGACTTCCAATACAATGTTGAATAGGTATGGAGAAACTGGACAGCCTGGTCTAGTCCCTGATTTTAGTGGGATTTCTTCAAGCTTCTCACCATTTACTTTGATGTTGGTACTGGTTTGCTGTAGATTGCTTTTATCATGTTTAGGTATGGGCCTTGAATTCCTGATCTTTCCAAGACTTTTATCATGAATGGCTGTTGGATCTTGTCAAATGCTTTTTCTGCATCTAACGAGATGATCATGTGGTTTTTGTCTTTGAGTTTGTTTATATACCGGATTACGTTGATGGATTTCCATATATTGAACCATCCCTGCATCCCTGGGATGAAACCTACTTGGTCAGGATGGATGATTCTTTTGATGTGTTCTCCGATTCGGTGGGCAAGAACTTTATTGAGGATTTTTGCATCAATATTCATAAGGGATATTGGTCTGAAGTTTTCTATCTTTGTTGGGTCTTTTTTTGGTTTAGGTATCAGAGTAATTGTGGCTTCATAGAATGAGTTGGGTAAAGTACCTTCTGTTTCTATTTTGTGGAATAGTTTGTGAAGAACTGGGATTAGATCTTCTTTGAAGGTCTGATAGAACTCTGCACTAAACCCATGTGGTCCTGGGTTTTTTTGGTTGGGAAACTATTAATGACTGCTTCTATTACTTTGGGGGATATAGGGCTGTTTAGATAATTAACCTGATCTCGATTCAACTTTGGTACCTGGTATCTGTCTAGAAACTTCTCCATTTCATCCAGGTTCTCCAGTTTTGTTGAGTATAGTCTATGTAGAAGGATCTGACGGTGTTTTGGATTTCTTAAGGATCTGTTGTTATGTCTCATTTTTCATTTCTGATTTTGTTAATTAAAATGCTTTCCCTGTGCCCTCTAGTGAGTCTGGCCAAGTTTATCTATCTTGTTGATTTTCTCAAAGAACCAGTTCCTTGATTGGTTGATTCTTTGAATAGTTCTTCTTGTTTCCACTTGGTTGATTTTGCCCCTGAGTTTGATTATTTCCTGCAGTCTACTCCTCTTGGGTTAATTTGCTTCCTTTTGTTCTAGAGCTTTTAGGTGTGTTGTGAAACTGCTAATGTGTGCTCTCTCTAGTTTCTTTTTGGAGGCACTCAGAGCTATGAGTTTTCCTCTTAGAAATGCTTTCATTGCGTCCCATAAGTTTGGGTATGTTGTGGTTTCATTTTCATTGAACTCTAAAAAGTCTTTAATTTCTTTCTTTAGTCCTTCCTTGACCAAGGTATCATTGAGAAGAGTGTTGTTCAGTTTCCACGTGAATGTTGGCTTTCTATTATTTATTTTATTATTGAAGATCAGCCTTAGTCCATGGTGATCTGATAGGACGCATGGGACAATTTCAATATTTTTGTATCTGTTGAGGCCTGTTTTGTGACCAAGTATGTGGTCAATTTTGGAGAAGGTACCATGAGGTGCTGAGAAGAAGGTATATCCTTTTGTTTTAGGATAGAATGTTCTGTAGATATCTGCCAGGTCCATTTGATTTATAACTTCTGTTAATTTCAGTGTGTCCCTGTTTAGTTCCTTTTTCCATGATCTGTCCATTGGTGAAAGTGGTGTGTTGAAGTCTCCCACTATTATTGTGTGAGGTGCAATCTGTGCTTTTAGCTTTACTAAAGTTTCTTTAATGAATGTGGCTGCCTTTGTATTTGGAGCATAGATATTCAGAATTGATAGTTCCTCTTGGAGGATTTTACCTTTGATGATTATGAAGTTCCCCTCCCTGTCTTTTTGATGACTTTGGGTTGGAAGTCAATCTTATCAGATATTAGAATGGCTACTCCAGCTTGTTTCTTCCTACCATTTGCTTGGAAAATTGTTTTCCAGCCTTTCATTCTGAGGTAGTGTCTATCTTTTTCTCTGAGATGAGTTTCCTGTAAGCAGCAAAATGTTGGGTCTTGTTTGTGTAGCCAGTTTGTTAGTCTATGTCTTTTTATTGGGGAGTTGAGTCCATTGATATTAAGAGATATTAAGGAAAAGTAATTGTTGCTTCCTGTTATTTTTGTTGTTAAAGTTGGCATTCTGTTCTTGTGGCTGTCTTCTTTTAGGTTTGTTGAGGGATTACCTTCTTGTTTTTTCTAGGGCATTGTTCCCATCCTTGTATTGGTTTTTTTCTGTTATTATTCTTTGAAGGGCTGGATTTGTGGAAAGATAATGTGTGAATTTGCCTCTCCTGAGGCAGAGGGCTCCCATGCAGGGAGGACTCCTGTCCTCCCTGTTAGGAGGGTGCTGCCTCAGCGGCTCTGTGGCTCCCGCCTGTCCCAGAAGCTATCTGCTTCTGTGGTGTACACTCTCACCCGTTCAGACTAAGTTCCTAAGTTCAGTGGAGTCCCGGAACCCTATGCCCCCCCCCCTTTCAATGTAGGCCAGCAGATAGTTCCTGTGGAGAAGATCTCAAAGTAGGCAAGAAGGGAGAAGAAAGGCATAGATATCTTCAGAAAGTATTCTCACAAGATATTCTTGCATTAAAAATAACCTTCATTTGGTTAAAGTAATACATGATAAAGACAAAATAATATAGAAATGTCAGACCAGATTTACATATGCCTGATCTAGAATATTACAGTTTGGGGTAAAATATATCACTTTCAAATGTCAGTGTTACTAAACATGTTGTGTCTCATTTGGGAGCAAAGAGAAGGTTGATGTTCTGAGAATACACAAAGATGATCCAGAGGGATGCTGTAAAATAACAAGATCATCTATGGCCTAGAAGAAGAGACAGGTGCAGTGTCCATCCTGTTCCAAACTGTGCATTTGACTATGTGACCCTAGAAAACTATGTAACTCTTCTACTGTTCAGTCTTTTGTATTTATATTAATAAAAATTTCCTAACTATTAGGACAAAATATAATGGTATGGTATGATCTAGTTCAAAGCAAACTGTGCTATTGAACAATCTGGTTTCTACCTTTTCTTTATAGTAGAGAAGTTACCAATGCCTGAAGTATTAATTCTTCACATCAAAATAAAGCTTAATAAAGATTTATAAATCAAAACAATGACAAGCTTCAAGACAACCTATTTAGTCCACACACATACTACCAATATATATATATATATATATATATATATATATATATATATATATATATATTGTTTCTTCATTTAGCAATGGGCATTTTGTGGGGAACGATAAGGTGTTCTTGATAGTAATGTTTTATTTAAAATGGCATTAATATTTTTAATTAATTTATCATACTCTACACTAATTAAAGGAAGTAATATATGCATATCTGCATGACATTCCAGATACTATGCCTCTTAAACTTTTCTATTTATGGTAGACAATGATTAAGCCTTACCCCTTCCATAAAAAAGTACTTATAATTATGTCCTAGAAAGTTCTTTAATGTACTTAAGTATATAGCTATTAGAAAGCAGTGTCTTGTAGACAAACAACTCATTAATTAATTGACCTAAGGATAATAATATATAATTTATGTTGGCAATGTGTTCTTATGTAGAGAATATCAAATACAATATTTTCATCTTTGTGGAAAGTAAATATATATATATATATATATATATATATATATTATAAATAAACAATGAAAATATGTTTTGGCTAATAGAGAAAAAGTAAAAAGTTCTCATTTATTTCTATGTAATACTCGTTCACACAGAGGCAGGAGGAACTGTACATTACAATACTGTCTTCTGATATGCCCTGTTGAACTTTTACCAATATGTAATGTGTAGTTTCTACTACTCTGCTCTGTGCTCCAGGTTGACTGCACTACTAGCCCTTACACAGGTTTCCTCAGATCCATGGATGAAAGACACACTCTCACACTACATTATTTTTATATGTTTTTTTTAGCTCCATAGCCAGACCCTTTTAAGCCTTCCACAGCTAAAGTATCCTTATCATCACTCCGTGTTCAACACCTCTAATTCTGCCCTCAGCTTAGTTGTTTAGTTACCTTTATTCCCAGCTCAATCTCAACTCGGCCCATTTCTAATCTCCTGCCTGCTACCCCAGGCCCAGTAGGAGAAGCAACCAATGGCCATTTCACCTTAGATCTCACATGGCTAATGGCTCTCCCTTTCTCCGAAGCATTGCAAATTTCTCCCCTTTTCTTCTGCGAGCCTGCCTGCAAGAAACTGGAAGTTGCATGTCTTCTGCTCAGTCATTGGCCACTACCATCTTTATTGATCCATCATGAACTAATTGGGGGAACAGTACCTTCAGCATTCTTCTAGATCAGAGCATCAGAACCACTTCACCAATCATATACAAGGAACTACTTCTGAGAAAATCATTGCATCTATCTATCTATCTATCTATCTATCTATCTATCTATCTATCTATCTATCTAATCTATCATCTATCTATTTTCAACTTATTTACTTGTGTATGTAGAGTACAACTTGTTGGAGTCAGTTCTTTCCTTTCATAATGTAGGCCCTATGGATCAAACTCAGGTGTTCAAGGTTTGAAGTACCTGCTTTTACTTGCTGAAGCATTTTGCTGGTCCTGATACAACTTTTTTTGTTTTGTTTGTTTGTTTGTTTGTTTGTTTTTCGAGCCAGGGTTTCCCTGTATAGCCCTGGCTGTCCTGGAACTCACTTTGTAGACCAGGCTGGCCTCAAACTCAGAAATCCGCCTGCTTCTGCCTCCCGATCTCTGAATTTTTTGGCCTTTTGACTTTTGATCAGGGACCTAGTATTTTCCTTTATGATAGAGACAGTATGGTTCTATGAAAGAATTGTTGAAATACAAACTCTGGGAGATTCAGTGAGAATGATGTGTAGTTTAAGCAAGTATACTAATGGTCAGTGTTTATTGATCATTTTATCCATTAATTTACCACTACAAAAGCTTGAATGCTTGCTATATTTTGAATGTGTGTGCTCCAATGAGATTCATGTTGAACTAGACATGGTGGTACAGTATGCATGCTCACTATGTAAGGTTAGGTTGGGAGGGGTGTGAGTTTGAGACCTGATGGGCTTCAGCCAGTAACTGTCTCAAATATAGCACACAGAGCCATAATTTTCAGTCAGAAGTAAGATGCAAAGCAGTGCTTGTGTCCTGACAGCTTCTTTGTCATGTGTAGCATGAAGAATTTCTTGAAAGAGGCATCACACAGTGCTCAGCACCTCTATCTGCTTCTTTCTTTCCACCAAGGAAGGACAGCATATCCAACTGGGGGATGTGGTAAGATGCACCCACCTCTTTTGGTGATCTCACTGTTTCTTGATCTTACACTTTAGAACATACATTCTTATTATTTGCAAATTAGCCAATCTCAAGGATTCTATAATACCATGAGGAAACTCACATAGTATTCTTTTATCATTCACATTTACATAGTCTGAGGTTGGTGGATTCTCTAGTCATTTCTACTTCAGGGCTTAAGAATTTAAAGTAAGAAGCCTACAAATTCAGCTTGAAATAAAGCATTCATTTTCCCAGCAAGTGCCAGTTGAAAATTTTCACCTATATTTGCTTCTCAAATTTGATTTTTGTTGAGACAAATTTTTGCTATGTAACTATGATTAAGTGAAACTCCCCATGTAGCCAAGTTGGCCTCAAACTTGTGGCAATCCTCCAGAGCACTAGGAATATAGGTGTGAGCCACTGCACCTGGCCTCAAGTCTATTTGTGATTTGTTTTAGAATATAGAATTTAGTTCTAAAAATTTAACTTAAATTGCATCAAACCCCTGCTTGATAACTTTCAGGGTTTTCCACTGAAGCTTGGATAAAAATCATGTGACTCATTCAGCCTACACAATCATAAAGCAGCTGTCTCTAACCCATGCTCTAACTAACCTGGCCATATTCCTGTCTTGAAATACATTCACAGAGGTTGTACAGAGTGCTCATTTCCTACAGGTTTAGTCAAAGTATCTATTCTCATTTTCATTCTATACAATCATATCCATTTATAGAAGCCTGTGTCGAGTTTTTCACTATTTAAAATTATTTTGAATGTTTTAAATTATTTTAAATATTAGTATTCATGTTTCTGAATGTTTATTATATGAATACTTTTTTGTTTGTTTGTTTAATTGGGCTAGAAACCAAAGCTATCATCTTCCATTCACTTATCTGTTTTTAGAACCTCATCTAAAAACTAAGTTATAAAATATACAAATGCATACTTAAAATACTATATTTTACAAAATAGGTAAAAATAACATGACAGAAAAAATGGGAGTACCTTATTTGGGAATACTTTAATTCTCAGACTCACAAATGTTTATGTTTCTAGTCAACCCAGCAAGAAAAATCAAAATACCATAGTGTTTTGTGATAAGGTCCATTCCTTCCCAGACTCATAGATAGTATGCTCAAATCTGTTTAGTGATAGCAAATTTTAGCCCCAAGCTATACATGCAATATAAATGTCCATTTTATGGACTAGTGCTGGTTTCTAGAACATTTTTTTTTTTGGTCAGTTTAAGTGAAATGCACTTGGTGTTTAAGACTATCGGTATCAATGAAACCATATCTTGTCACAATAGGTGCTCACAGCATAAATTATCATGTGGTAAGCATTATAACATTTACTGTGACATCAGAAGCACATTGAACTATGTTCACAGTGACAACTCTTTATTATTTTATGTGTTCCCTTTTGAACATCTACTATTTTGACTATATGTGAGCTGTAGAATTTGTGATCAGTACAGTGAATATCCAGGGGCCTGCTACTAAATATTTTACAACTGGATCTCTGAATGCAGAAGCAACCTAAATGATGGTTGACATGTTGGTTTACTTTAATGAATAAGATGAAAGAGAAATAGCAAAGAGCTAGGTGGGAATGCTATTCATTTGTCAATGACAAGAGTAATTACTTTTTTGAATTAGATAAGAGGTTTTGAATTCTAGGTGTATTTTTTTTTTATGTTATTTGAAAGGGATTGCAAAAAGAACACATATCCTTTTAAGTTTAATTACAATGCAACAGCTAGGGACAAAGAAAAGAGTTAAATTTAATCTGTTTCTAAACATTATTTCCTTTCACTTTCTTAACTTTAGGTAATCTGCTGTGTGTGTGTGTGTGTGTGTGTGTGTGTGTGTGTGTATGTGTTTGCATGTACAGACACATGTATATATATATGTATATAGCCATATGTGCACAGACACACAAGATAGTTTATATAAATTTCCAATTTCCATGCCATATCTGTTCCTAATATGGTCAAAGTAAAGATGCCAATTTGTTGTTATTTTAAAAAAAGTACATAGAACCATACATTAGCTAAGCATTTCATCCATACAGGTGCAATGAAGATGAATATCTTTAAGTGAAATAAATAACAGTACATTAAAAGTCACAAATTTTGGAGTCATAGATAGTTATATTTCTGACATTTCACAAATCAGCATTTTGATACTTTTTATCTGTTTTTTAAGTTTGTACAACTTGATTTCTTTAACAAGTGGTTCATGAAATATTTTGAAGTAACCAGCTATGTTTGTAATCATATAGGAGCTATATCTAACATACTGCTCTTTACTGATTATATCAGCAATCACATTTCATAATTTAATGAAGCAATTTTATTAACAATACAGACGATTCATTCTTTCTGCTTTAAATAGCTCTACTCTGAATACAGGGCAGACAATTTTCTTTCAGTAATGAAAGTATTTGCCTTCATGTAGGTGGAGGGAGTTTGAGACATTTGCAGTAGTGACAGATATCCACCATAGTCTAGTTCACACTGTTGCCCATTGGGGCAGCTATAGACATAAGTTAAAGTTTAGTGTTCTCAGTTTTAAGTTTGAGTTGAAATTTCATATGTCTGCTGGACAGTGCCTTGACTTCATATACTTTAGATGTTCTATGGGATTTCAACATGGAATTCTACATAAATTAAGGATATTTCTGATTATATTGATTACATTTTTGGTTGTTTTGAAAATATGTAGAGAACAGAGAAACTCAGACTTGATCATCAACCAAGAAATGTTGACTGCTTAATACTTTGAGTGGGGAAGTGTTACAAACCATGGTCTTATTCAGGAGCGCCATGTGACTTTTTGCCTTGGGGAAGATATATGCACTAATGGGCAAGCATCGAGTTTCCTTTGCCTTGCATTAGACTTGAGTCAGGCTCACACAATGTCTTTGAGGTACACTATTGTGTGTTTACTCATTATGGTCTAGGATAGTGTTGCACAAAATTTTAAGCCTATTTGATAAAGAATTCATATTTAAATTTGCTTTTATCATACTTCAGAGGCTTTTTGTTTTTATTTATTTACCTATTATTGCCAAGGAACAGACTTTCACATCCCTCCCTATTGGCTCTCACAAAATATGCTCTTTAAGGTAAAACTGACTGTCCTTTCATTAGGGGCCAGGTGTGTTTTTCTTTGGCTCTGTTCTACTTCTAATTATTTTCTTTTGCCTTAAAGGAAGCTATCTTGGCTCTTTGAGTGTTTACTATACTCAATAAACATATTAATTTTTTGGCTTGAACTTTCCCCTTAACTTGCTTGCATAGAACAATGCCAGGACTGACACCAGTTTGCAGTTGCTCCAAGCTTTCATAATAACACTTGTCAGGCTTTCCTTTGTAACCAGATCCCTATTACCTCCATGTCTACATTATTACTACATTATTTCTCAGAAATCCACATGCATGTGGCCAAAAGAAGAAATCCATGTTTTTTTGAAAAGAATACAAGCCAAGTGTTGTTTCCTTTTCATTTCATTATTTAGGTGAGTTACTGATTCTGATTGAAAATTTAACTAGAACCTTTCTAAAAAGCAGGGCTCCATCCTTTCTGCTCCTAGAGGTGATGAAATAGGCCATCATTACATCTCCAATAGACAATCACAGACTCTGCTCCCTGCATAGATTTCTGTACCAGATTGTAATGTACTACTGTCCCTGATGTCTTATAACAGCTGTTAGAAGAGGCACAGAGAAGGAGAGAAACATTGTCTTTCCAATAAAAGCTACAGGACAGATACAGCTCACTTCTAGAATGAAGGTATCTCCTCTGATCTAGGAAGTGCTTCCAAAATGAAGGTATCTTTTTCCCAGGTGGAGGAACCCCACTCCTTTGCATTCAAGCTTCAGCACATGGTCATTCTAAATAGAGAACATTTTGAATGGGATCCCAAAATACAAAATACATGGTAGAAACAGAAAGTAGGCTATACAGGTGAAAGTCCATTAGATCCTGAGACTTTCTGTATAAATCCTGAACTTTTGGGTCACTTATGTATACTATCATATCATCTGCAAATAGTGATATCTTGACTTCCTCCTTTTCAACTTGTATTCCTTTGATCTCCCTTTGTTGCCTAATTGCTCTGGCTAGAACTTCAAGTACTATATTGAGTAGGTAGGGGAAAGTGGGAGCCTTGTGAGACTGGTTCAAGTTTCTCTCTGTTTAGTGTGATGTTGGCTATTGGCTTGCTGTATGTTCCTTTAATTATATTTAGGTATGGACCCTGAATTCCTATTATCTGCAGAATCTATCCCTGAGAGGTTCTGCCAGAGATGGACTAATACAGATGCAGACAGCCAAACATTGGACTGAGTGCGGGGACCCCAATGGAGAAGTTAGGGCAAGAACTGTAGGAGCTGAAGGGCTTTGCAATCTCATTGGAAGAACAACAGTATCAACTAACCAGACTACCCACCAACCCCTAGAGCTCCCAAGGACTGAGCCACCAACCAAAGAGTACACAGTGGGTACCCATGTCTCCAGCTGAATATATAGCAGAGGATTACTTTATCTGGCATCACTGGGAGGGGAGCCCCTTGGTCATGCATGGCCTGATAACCCAAGATAGGGGGGGAATACTCGGGCCTAAGGCAGAAGTGGGTGGGCAGGTGGAGGAGCACCCTCATAAAGGCAGAGGGAGGGAAGGAAGGAGGGGATAAGGGGCTTGTGGAAGGGAAACTGGGAAGGGACATAACATTTGAAATGTAAATAAATAAAATAACCAATAAAAAAAAGTGACATTTTGAAGAAAACACACACACACCAAAAAACAAACAAACAAACAAACAAACAATAACAACAACAAACCTGAACTATCTTGTTCCTTGATTACCAGCTGGTCCTGTTGACCCAGATTGGACCTGTTCTCCTTCAGGAAGATGGAAGAAAATGAAACAACAAAGCTGTGAGATCAATAGTTCTCTTTGCTTCTTTAATTAAAAGATGCTACATGTTTACATCGTTAAAAGAAGAGCTAATTATAGGTAGGTTTGACTTTTCAGCTCCCACCACTCCTTGGGGCACATTCTGATCATTGTCCCTCTAACTTTTTCTTTCTGGTTTGCAGTTTTGAACAATTCATTGCTGAGATCCGAGGGTTAAGTAGTGTGGGGAGTCATTTCAGCTTAACCATGTTAAGTTTGGATGAGGGCACAGAATTGTAGAAGAAATTGAAACTTACAATTGTGCTTAATTGGCTTAAACTCTTCAGCATATTGTGCTGAACTACACTGGGTAATACCGTGTACTGTTACACTGTGCAGATGTTAAAACGTAAAATCCTTTAAGTGCAAACAGCACTTGTCACTCCATCAACTATTCAAATTGTCAGAGATGTATCAGCCAACCCTAACTACCCTCTGCAGGCAATCTGGAGCCAGCCTGCTGTTTAATAACCAGCATTTAACAAGAAATAACATGTAGATGTGGCGTGTGGTTTAAAACATTGTGTTAAGCGTCATTAAAACTCAGTCTCCTAAGAACCTTATTAAAAGAGTTATTTCCTTGCTATAATAAAACATTTCTGTGTGACTGTTTCGATCTAGCTGCTAACAATACAAACAAAATGCCTCTTAATTTAGCATCCCACTAGAGGGCTATTGTGACTGTGGAACTGTAAAGGCAGGGAGAAAAAAACAACCCCAAACCACCCTTGCCAAATCCCCATTTATCAGTGAAACTGAAGCACTAGGAGGCTTCGATTTTCAGATTTATTTTTACAGTGCTTTTTTTTTCCTTGTACACTCTTGTGTTATTTGGGGCTGTGCCTTTGTTCACACCTGGAAGGAAAGTTTGCTGATGACAGAAATGGGTCCTACTTCTAGGAGTCAGTGTTTCCTAGTTATGGGATGGGTTAGTAGAGACCTAAAGTGAATGTCTACATAGAATTTCCAAAGAATTCATGCACTCTTGATTGTAGCATTTATTTGAAAAGAAAATGAAATTTGCTTATCCCACAATTAGCTTAAAGTCCTCCCATCCCGTTATTACTCCAGAAAATACATGCATAATTATGTCACTTAATAGAGATAATAAGTCAAATCTTCTATGACAGAAGTGTAAGGAAACCCAAGTTACTGTTAACTCTTTCTCCTTGGAAAATGTGTTAAAATAAGATTTCCCTGAACTGCTATTTCCAGCACTTAATAGACAACTTCAGACCTAATGATATGGACCAAGGACGACAATGTGTTGACAGAGGATGGTAATGAGCCAGACTTAGGAAAATCTCATTGTGATATTTACAACCTCAAATAGCTCCTCTGACCTGGATGATTGAAAATGAATGAAGAAATATAAGGTACCAATTTTTATATTCCATCATATCTTAGGTATAAGGCTTAGACAAATCAATATTAAAGCTTATCCTTTCATGAATGCTATGTATACTAATGCTAAAGGAGGAAAATTTGTACTCTAGATCTGTACACGCTAATTGATTTTTATTGAAATACACAGAGTGTGGAATGTTGGTCTTGTGATACAAAACATATTAATCATTTCTAGCCAATGAGTGATAATTTACCTTTAAATATATTTGAGTGGCTGGGTCACAAATTCCAAAGTAATTGCTTGTGATGTGTGTCGGTTAGAAAAGTTATGGTCCTCTTAGATTCATGTGTTTGAATCCATGGTCCTATAGGTAGTGGTACTTTTAGGAGGTGTAGCCTTGTTGCAGTAGGTATGGCATTGCTGGAGAAAGTATGTTGCTGTGGTAATGAGCTTTGAGGTCTCCTATGTCATGCTCAAGCTATGTCCAGTGTGGCACAAAGTCTCCTTTTGCTGCCAGTAGATCAGGATGTAAAAATCTTAGCTCCTTCCCCAGCACCATGTCTGCCTGCATGCCATCATATTTCCCACCATGATGATAATAGACTAAACTTCTGAAACTCTAAGCCAGCCACAATTAAATGTTTTCCTTTATCAGAGTTGCTATGGTCATGATGTCTCTTTAAACAATGAAAGCCCTAACTAAGACATTAAGTTATTTACATTTTCAGAACGATGTTTTAATACTATGAGCCATGAACTTTTTTTTTTTTTATATTAGATGGTAGGATATAAACATTAATGATGTTTCTCCTAAAAAATTTTTTTGGAAAGATTTAGATTGAACAGATTTTTTCAAAGTATCTTGATCATGTCTATACTTCATCAGGAAGGAAGGCATCTACCTGTAATACATTCCTCCTAAAGATTCAAGAAAAGGAACCACTGATACTTGATTCAGGAAACTGGGTAAATCATGTATTTCTCACCCAGTTCAATGTGGGAGTGCTGTTGGTAACTGGTAGTATCACCACTTGAAAAACTGAACTCATCACCCAATGAATGGTATGTCGGGAGTGTACCTAGTGCCCATTAGAGGGTAGTGATGTATTTTTTCCATTTTCTCTTATATCTGAGCAGTAGAATACAGTCGCCACCTTTCTACCACATTAAAATTCACACAGGGCCCAATAAAATCTGCCAGTTGATTCCCAGGGGGCCCTCTGGGGAAAGAGCCATTAGTGAAATGCACAATTTAACTAGGGTATAGAGTGTGAAATCTGTTCGGTGTAGTGAGATACGTGATCTCATCCACAAGCAGCTGTGGTTTCTTTTTTGGAATCCCTCTGAGTCATGTCCCTCTACAACATCCCTTTGTATGCCCCCTTTCAGGCACAATGTTCATCAACAATTGAGAGATGTCACACAATAGTTTAGCTTGATAGAAAACAGGTCTTCTAAAATCAACTCATAAGCATAATCTTGGTTTTTGGAACTTACAGATGCAATATAAATTGAGTCTTTGTGTCTTAACTCTTATAAACAAGTCTCCCATCCAGATTATGATAGATTTCTCGAAATGGAAAAGTTTGCAATATAATTTTCTTCCTGGTATTGATATGCAATAAAAAGGACTCCACTCTAAAATGCAAATTTCCATTCATTAATAATCAAATATTTGAATGTTTACTGAAAAAGTATTGTAGATACAGAATTGTAAGGATGGAGATTTTGATTCCAAAATAACTATATAGGAGGAATTTAGAGATGAATCCGAAGTTGTGAGTACATACTGATCAAGCAGAGGATCCAAGTTCAATTCCTAGCATCTGAGCCATATAACCTACAATCACCTGAACTCCATTTCCAAGAAATCTCATATGTCTGGCCTTCATGAGCAACAACATACAATACCCTCATGCCGGGGCACACACATAGTTAAAATAACCACAATTCTTTACAAGAGAATTACAAGAATTGCATAAATGCATAGGAGGAATACATGGGCCAGAGGTAGCACAGGAAGAACACCTCTGATCATGTCTTTTTTTTTTTTTCTCTTGACACTTAAGATGAGAAGATATCTAGATATCTTCTAGGTAGAAGGAACTAGAATGTACATGTGCATAGGAAATGTACAATGACACATCACTGAAAGAGCTTAAGATGCTGGTCACTCTAGCTCATAGTGTTGGAGAATTAAATAATATAGATGGAGGATAAAAGTTAGTTATGTCCAGAGCATGCAAGACAGTAGATGTGGTTAAAATGATTACAATTTTCTGCTACCATAAATGATATTTGAGCTGTTCTTAGAAGTACAGAATTTAATAATGAATTTGATTTTTTGGGTGACAGCCTTTTTGGGTAAATTAAATATGTTATATTAGAGGATAGAATATGACTCTGTTAGTTCAGTAAAGTGGTTACAAGTGTCTCAACTAGTGTACCCCAAGTCAAGAAAAGTATGAAGACAGCCACTGGAGATATAGGGAATGCAGATCATAACAGTTAAGAACTTATTAAATATGAACTTCATTTTAAGATAAAGGAAGGATAATATATTGGGACATAGCTGGCTTGAGCCTTGTATTTGCTTTAGTAATCATTTGTACCTCAAAGAAAATAAATATTCTCAATCTATTTCTCTAAGTTTCTGTTTTGTGCTTTAAATATAATTAGACAATGGCTTCCTGGCTTTTAGGAGTGAATCTTGTTTGGTGGCATCTTACAGACAAATCTGGAGTCAAAAACCTTTTGCAGGCTTGAATCTCTTTCCTCCCTTGTTATCTCTCACAACTTTTAAATGTTGTTCAATTTTCACATGTTTATTTTCCACAGTCTCTTTACTCCTCTTCATTCTCAGCGTCATCAGCATCGACTAGAGTAATTTTTTACTGGCCTCCTTCCATTCTGTTGTCCAACACTGACATCCAATGCTCTTTCAGACAAATAGCTATATGCAATGGAAGTCTTTCATTTTGGTCACTGGGTTTTGCTCCCTCTCATCTTCTCAGGTCAAATTTTTTATTACTCTACACCTCGTATATCTGTACAGACCTTTATTTAAATTATGATGGCCTCAATTTCTTATTTCAATGACTTGACATGTTCCTTTTACTCCTCTGAAACCATTCATTTCTTCTCCCAGCTCTTACCAAATTTTATATTTTGCTTATGCTTCTCACCTCAGCATAGATATGACTTCACCAAGAAAACTTAGGACCCAGTAGAGCCAAGTCTGTCTTCAGTAATCTATTTATGTAATATTCTAGGTTGTTTTGATATATCACTAAATAAGTAGTCTTAAGACTATAGAACTGTGTAAAATTAGAGTACAATAATTCAGAGTAAGAATGGTCCTAGGAGAAGGAATAAAATTTGAATGCAGAAAAATGTAATTAGCAGTTAAGGATTTGTGGAGCTTGTTTGTTACCTGCAACTGATGTAAAAAAAAAAAAATAAAGTAACTGAAGTAGGGAATAACAGGGTCAATGATGTAGCAAAATCAGTTATGACTGTGCAGAAGAGCAGTGGAGAACGATATAGGCTGCTTGAAGGATGGTAAGGAAGACTTTTTGAAAAACATTAAGACACAAAGACCTAAAGATAGCAATGACGTGTTAGTAGACTGAGGAACAGGTATTGGCTTTTGGAATATGAGATTCTCGGTAGAGAGACAATAAAGCCAGTAGCTAGATGTGTGGACTAATGCAGGAAAGAAAGCTCTATAATAGAGGGGAAACAAATTAAAATTTAGCAATATTTGCTGGACATGATAGATGAGACAAAGAGAAAGATTTTTTTTTCATCTCAGTGGAGAATTTAGATCACAATCAATCCCTGTTGAAAACTTGGCCACAATCTCCACATGACTAGGTGATAGTACTTATCTCCTGCTATAGAATTTCTTGCATTCAAAGTATGCCAATTATATAGGTTTCTGTGTTTAAACACAGAGAGTAGAGACAGGGTGATATTAGTGTTAGTGATAAAGCCTGTCAGCTATGCCAATAGGCTAAATCTTCTTCCAGTTGTTTTTGCAAGAATCATGATCTGAGAACAATTTACAAGATTGAAAAATATCACAAGAGGAGTAACATTTAGATTAGCTGCACTATAGTATGTCACACTTAGCTATAAATCTTTCCACTTGTTAGTTCGCACAATGTTTATAGTTTTTCTGCAAAGTACACGAGGAAACGGAAAATTCTACACATATTAAGCAATTAATGAGTAGGTCATACACAAAACAAAAACTCTTGAAATCTTTCTGCAGAAACTTATTTCATATATGAATATTTACTCAACACAGTGATGGAGAGAGATAAAAAAAATCTATTTTGGTGAATTTTTAAGGAGTCACTTGCTTCTTGTTCTAGAGAAGTAAAGAAAGAGCTTGAGGAAGAATGAAACCACACTTTCAGCATAATGTCAGATGCTAACTTTGAATCTCAATTAAACAGACTCTCTCCTGATGAGGCACTTCACTCTTCTCAGTAGCAAACCTGCATTATAACAATTACATTTTATTATTATGTCTCTCTTATAACTATTGATAATCTGTATTCACAGATTTTATATTTGTTGCTATCTCTCGCTATATAAATACCTTCATATTATCCTAGAATTTGTATCTTGGGTCACAAAATTACATA
Source organism: Mus caroli (assembly GCF_978045245.1). NCBI lineage: Eukaryota > Metazoa > Chordata > Mammalia > Rodentia > Muridae > Mus > Mus caroli. The sequence goes on along the minus strand of NW_028227258.1, from coordinate 119,567,940 downwards.
TTCACTCATTTCTTCAAAGGAAACATATAATGACCCATGGCTTAGGGAAATGAGGTGCGTGTTAGTAACTATTTAAATTGAGAAAAAGTAGTGTGTATAAATCAGTAACTATTATTGGTATCCTATTAGATCAACTTATTATTTTTCCACACTAAGTATTTAAGTAATTTTTCTCTGACTCTTGGTTTCTCACTAGCTGGGGGAAGGAAAGCAGAGTGAGTCTCTGTATGGGAGTTTTCTTTATCCACAGGGGCTTGTCCACGGAGGAACTGCATCTGCTCTGTACTGTGTGAAGTTTCCTTGGTATCTTGTTCCTCCCCAACAAGCAGCATCAATTGTCCTTTGTGCATATACACACTTCATTCCTGCCAAATTTCACCAGATGTTAGTTATGTTTCTGAGAACAGAAGATGGGCAGGATCCAAAATCCTAGGGAAGTTATCTCCTGCCAGAGCTCACCTGAATTCTATGGGGAACACACACAAAGTGAAATCCAGCATAAATCATCTCACTTTGACAAGTTCAATGTAGATTAAATATTTTCCCAGGGACTCCAGGCTGCTGTATTTATATAGAATATAGCGAAGTAGAAATATATTTTTATTTTCTCTAAAATGAGGGTTATGTCATTCTTTTCAGGTTGCGTTCCGTTTCTACACATCTACAGGTCAAACTGAAAATGAACTTGGCGTAATTAATGAAAATGCCTGCTTCAAACTAAACCAGCTAACTGCTATTCTAAAGAGATGGTATACCAAGGAGTAACAATTGTATGATTCACATCATCTTGAGCAGAACAGTCTAAGGACACAAATAGTCAGAGGGGAGTTCCCAGAAGGATCCAAGAAAATAATTGGCTAAAAATATTGCTGTCTTTTCTCCTTGCATCTCTATACAACACTCTATCAGCTGACCTTGAAGACAGAGGGCACCAGGTCAAGAGCAGGTCAAGAAAGGTCCTGTCGTAAGGTTGTGCTGTCAGACAAATGTTCACCATCACACATTGTTAATAAATATTCACACTGCATTTTACACCTCTACTTTAATTTATAATACAGCAAGTGGACCTCACTAGTTCACTCCCCCCCCCCGTGGTCAATAAATTAATATTCTAGAGTCATGGGGGCTGGGGGAGGGGAGGGTCATAGCAAGGAGTGGCTCTTTCAAAGAGCCCAAAACATAAGTAGATTAAATAAGTAGGAATCACAAATGAAGCATTGTTCTTCTTTGTTCTCATTTCTACAACAGATGGTTGAGTGAAAAGCTCTTACAAACTCAGAATACTGATCGAATAACGGAATATTATCTGTGTAGCTCATTTGTAATATGTAATTAGGTTTAAGCCTTTGTTATGTGCTCAAATATATTTTTTTAAAAAAAGCAGCTTAAGTTTAAGGTTGGTCCAGGAACATTCAAAGACTTTTAAACCTAAGCTTACAAATTCTTGTGTAGAATGATACTCTATTAAAGTAACATGTGGAATAAGTTCAAATTACCTAGTATTTCTTATTTCTAAGAAAATAGATAAGATTAACCCCAGAGATCAGTTGCTTTAGAAATCCTATTTCAAAGTATTACAACAAGTAAAAAGCGTTCATAAATTTTCAGTGTATATTAAAGGTAATAAACCCCAAATACTACATTAAAATTTACATATGAATGGAAAGTATAATAATAATAGTAGTATAGAAATACATAAATCCTGATCAAAATGAGAAAGAAGTAACTGGAAATCCTAATAACATGCTTAGATTCTGTTTGTTTGAAAATGTTGCAAATTCTTAGGAGAAAAAATATATATGAAAATTTGTTCAGTTTGTCATTTATCTTACTGATGATTCTATTCACTATAAGTCAATAGTTAATAGAATACATATTTACTCCTTTAAGAGCTTCATCATGTATGTCAAATTATATATTTTTTGGTGAGATTAAACAAGACCTATCCAGCTCTTGCCTAACTAAACTACCAATATTTTTCACTTATTTATTTTTAACTAAATCTCATCTGAATTTTTTAAAATAAAACTTCTCTTAAATGCAAGTATTTGTATTTACCATTTTACTTTTGTGTGTCAGTTATTCTAGTTTATATTATAATTTCAAGTGAATTTTATCATCCAGTGGTAATGATAACCATTTCAGTGAATTCAGACTAGATAGAGTATCTTGTCTTTTATCATAAGAGATCTTCCTAAGTGACTGACAACAGTTAACAGAGTTGAGTTGGTCACATTGTATTTAACTATATGATTATTTTTCAAATCTCAGCTAATGCACGTCTCTTAATATTTATAAACAATTAGACTGTCAAAGAAGGAACAGGCTACACATCAAAAATAGAAATGATACATTTGTGATTCTTATCCACAACAACTTCAAAGAATAGTCTCTGAACTGTCATATTTGTAACTTGCAATTTCTAGTATGTTAAGAACAATAAAAGTCTCACAGTCATTGGTTGCTAGAACATTCAGTAGTAAGAATGTAGAGATGCCTGTGCCTTAGGTACATAAGTTATAGTTATCTGTCTGTCTATCTACCTCTCTCTCTCTCTCTCTCTCTCTCTCTCTCTCTCTCTCTCTCTCTCTCTCTCTCTCTGTGTGTGTGTGTGTGTGTGTGTAGCTTGATTTTAATATTGATTATTGTACAAGAGATTGTTTGAAGTACTCTTCCTTCTACAACATGTTTTTTACAGGTCAAGGCCTCAGTACATTGTGAAACACCTGGTTCAAAACATTGTCTTTCTTCCTCTAGAGTATGTAGGGTATTAAATGAAGAAAAATATCTAATACAATCATGTGTTTACAAAATATAATTTTAGATCCAGATTGAAAAATAGAAAGGGAAAGAATACTGAAAGAGATTTTTTTTTCTAAAATGGAATTTTTTTTATAATATTGATCAAATTGTTATCATCATAATAATAAGAAATAATGCAATTTATTTGTTCATTACCTCATACATTTTTCCTCAGGTATTACGAAGTCAGAGATATTCCTTAAAAGTATTCTATTTATCCTTTATCTCTTTAAATATGCAGTGTTTGCTACCAATGAAAGCCACTGGCTCTTTGCTGTGTAATGCACACATATCTGAGTTTGAGTTCCATGATTCCTTTTGGATCTTTGTACTCTTTGCTGATGCTATAGCCCTTACAACATATGAATTTTATTTCCAGTCATACCTCTTTCATAATACCTCTTTCCCACTTCTGTGACAGATGTACATTCTGGGAACCCTAGTTTAAAACCAAGCACTGATTTTGAAGTTGACCTGGCTAATTTAAGAGACGTTTTTAACTAGAAGTGTGTTTTTTTTTCCTCAAAAATATAAATGAACATCAAACAGATTTTAATAGTGTAAGGATATAATTTTCTACTTTTCTTGAAATGTGTGAGTGTGTGAGTGTGTGTGTGTGTGTGTGTGTGCTTGTGATTTCTATCATAAACAGTCCCCAGGCAATCTTCTATGGTGTACATTTGTGAGGAAAATATGCAATTTCTCATAGAATATGATTTTTATATTATGTTAATAATTCTGCTAGTATACATCTATACATATGACATAAAATGTGTAAATGTGTATGTTGTGACTAAAGGCTTTATACTGGCTAGCAGCCATTGGAAAAGCATACAACAGATTAATTCATTGTGATTTTTTAATCATATGCATTCTTAATATGAATTATTTGTTTAATTAACACCTTCTGCCTTAACAAGGGGTGTTAACATATGGTAGCATCTGCTGAGTCTTGCCTCCTGATGTGAAATGAAAGATTTTGAATTTAAATATTTGCCAGATATATGAACACACATTCAGTAGGCTGTGATTGGCATCACCTCTGTTAACCAAATGGTTTTGTGTGTAAAACTGTAAAAACGAGTCACAATTCATTCTGTGTGTATTTGTAGCTCTTGTCTGTAGCTACAGCATATAGGGACTTATTCTGGTTGCCACAACAATGAGCTTTGATTGACATTTTAATTGTGCAGAAAGAGTTAATGCAACTTAAAAACTTTATAGAAGTTTTTGATTTGAAAACTAAGTAAGAAACTTCAGTGAGAAAAGACTTCTGTATGCTGACTCTTCATGTTTGTCTGATTTAGGATTTGTGATCCTAGAATGGGCACAGTAAATATAGAAAGTAAAAGTCACTCAAAGGATAGAAAAATAAAATATGTTAATTATAAAGAGAAACCACAGGAAGTTGAACTGGTAATTATGATCTGTAGTGTTCATTGAGCTCCATGTGTGTACATGTGTGGTGGTCAAAATGAGTGAATTGTTTTTGTTGTGTAAATTGTTAGTAGAAGGAATTGATGAGATTGTCCATTAGTTTTAGCCATATCTGTACAGATTATTGAAGAACAGAAGTCTCTGTTGGCAAGAATCACAAACAAATATATAGAGTCAAAAAATAGCCAAGAAAAAAAATCCTAAAATAAATTAGCTTGATTCTCTGAAGCCCTGATACATTGTTAATGAAAGAAGAATCTTAGAGAAGAAGTTCTCAGTCATAACTTGACACAGAGAAATGCTTCATTATAAGTATTAGTATATAAGCATAAGTAGTATTAAAAATCCAAAGACACAATAAGTCTATGTATACAATTGTAGGAATGTTAAAATTGTGGATAATATAATCTTACTGACAGACTACTGCTGTGAGTTTAGATTGATCCTGTGTGTGTGTATGTGTGTTTGTGTGTGTGTGTGTGTGCACATGCGTGCAAATGTGTACCTGTGCATATACAGCATATACGTTGCTATTTCCAATGTTATGCACTTTCTCTTTCATGAGGCACAGCATCAGCATTGAAAACCAGACAACATCAGGTTGAGTGCTAAATAGAAAGAATGACAATTGAAACCATAGACTAAATGTAGTGACATCTCAGAGACTGAAGAAGTAAAGGACACAAGTACCCGTTCTTTCCAATATTTGTTTTAAATTTCAGTGTAATAAGGCATCAGAACCATTGGCCAAAAGTTATGACTAAAAACTGCAATAGGCATTTGAAAAATTTTGGAGTTCCATTGTGTCAACCTCTTGCTAATGTGACCCCAGTTAAAAGTCCCTATGTGATATTGAGAGACCAAAGGAGGAGGCAGGCTGAGACTTTGGGAATAAAACTATTGAGCCTGATCATTAAGGTAATTACAAGAATCAAGCAGGTTCAGGCAGGAGCAAACAACAAATTTTCAAGTCATACTTTAGCTTCGATGGATGAAAATATTGTAAAGAGGAAATTCAAAAATAAAATGATAGCTTTGGAGATTAGGAAGCTCAGGTTTAAATTAGTAGTAGTTGATAACTGCTGTGAGTTTGTTTCAGAATTCAGGGATGGTGGGATTCTTATTTTACTTTATAAGATTGAAAGAGAAAATGAAACATCTTTCAGTGCTAAAGAACACACACATTCATTAAAAGTATTTATTAATAAATTAATTTCTGTGTCTAAATATTTCAACTTGTCACTTTCTATTAAGATGACAGTCCTTTAACTTGACATGAGCCTGTTGGGCAGTTCTATTCCCAAAGGGCAACTGACCTGGAAATGATAATGGAGAGTTAGAAGATGCTGGGATATTATTTTCTCTATTTTATGCAGTGATCAAGTAAGGCTGGATGCTGGGCATGCCACCTGGAAACACACTACCACCTTTGTGAGCATGCACCATCAAACACCGCCAAGCAAGTAGATAAGATCTCACCATGAGGCTCACAAAAGGACTTTAAAATCCTTGACCATAGGAAACCTCAAAAGATAAACCACTACCTGAAACTTCTATTTTATTGTATTGTCTTCCCTGTGAGAGAAATATACTTGACCTATTGTTTGTTTGTGTGACTTTTGTTATTTGTAATCACAAGTATTACTAGAACCATGTCTTCAGAATTCTCTAAAACATCATTAGAACATCATGTCCATGAATATATATGAACTTTCTCTGGCCCTACAAGAATCTAACTAATCTACCCTGACATCTTGTACTTATTTTAGATAAAGGCTTGTGTTATTTTTATGCTATTTAGGTGGATGAAGAAGTGAATATCAAGCAACCTTCCTGACAGTATGCATACATCTATCTCTATTTCACTGCTTCATCAAATTATCAGCTGAATCAGGTTTCTGCAGGCTCTGATATGGAAATACAAACAGAAGTGATCATGGTCCATAAGAGGCATGCCATGGTTATTTTAGTGGTCCCAAAGGCAATACTACAAAGTCACATAGTAACATAAACATGGGCGTATAAGGAACATGAGGAAGCGGCTTGGGCAGTAACAATAGAGAATGATAACAGTTTGTGGACTGGGTATTCATCTCATTCCTGATGAAACACCATCTGAAAAACATCAAAAATCAATATTTTTAAGCAGACTGGGTCTTAGACATAATCAGGTGGACCAATGCAATCTTGAGTCCCTAGCCCAGCTGCTCAAGGACTACTCAAGTGAGGACTGCCTTTAAAAGATTAAACGTGATTCTGGCTTAACCTATCTTACTAAAAGACTGCTATTATTCAGAAACACATAGGAGGCCTTAGTTATGCACATAATACAACATGCTGTCTATCTAGTAAGACTTCAATTATTTTAGGTTAGGTTCCCAATATCACATGATCCTTCTGCTTTCCAAATAAAATTTCTTGGATCTTTCACTTTCAAATGTGGGTAAAGATGTAATGATGGTATCCATAAGATCCATCAGATCAGGGTTGCACTACTTTAAAGTAGTGACTTGCTTTTATTGATGTGTTGAGGCATATAAAGTTCAAAGAGTTGGAAATAGGGTGGTACTTCCAGCCACTATTCCTTTTAGTACAACATGGTTATTTCTACAGGAGTCATGGTGTTCCTCCTTAGCAAAGATTTATCAAGCAACTCATTGCCTTGTTTGGATTTTATCTCCCATAGTTCTTGTTTGGTACAAGTTTCAAACTTTAAAAAGAATATTGATAGCATAGAATGGATAATCTAGAGGTTGTATTTATCCTCCAGATTTCTGAAGCAGTCAAAGTCATACTGATAATAAAATAAATGTGACTTTCTTTTCTCTCTTTTTATTAATTCTTTGAGAATTATGGACAACATTATTTGGATATACTTACCCAAATTCCCCTAAATCTCTCAGATACACTCAGGATTTGCCCCTATCTACCCAACTTTGTATCTTTTTTAAAAACTCATCAAGTAGTTTATCCTATTCATATATTTACACACTCTTGGATGTGTAGACTTTAACTGTTGTATGGTCAATCTACCAAGGACCATGCCCTTGATTTTACTGTTGTTGTTAGTAGTTGTTTTGTTTTTAAAATAGTGTTTACTTAAGTTTCCTGGATGTCCTATAACTACTCTGTAAAACAGACTGGCTTCAAAATCAGAGACCTGCCTGCCTGTTTCATGAAAGCTGGAACTCAAAACATGTATAACCACGAGTTGGCTTCCATGCCCTTGAAAACTGACTCTTCTGCTCGCAGAAGCATTACCTCTCAATACCTCCTTTTCTATGGTTTTATCTGGCTTGAGGATGTGCAGGTCTTGTGTATGTATCTTTTTTTTAATATTTAATATTTTTATTACATATTTTCCTCAATTACATTTCCAATGCTATCCCAAAAGTCCCCCATACCCCCCTCCCACTTTCCTACCCACCCATTCTCATTCTTTTGGCCCTAGCATTCCACTGTACTGGGGCATATAAAGTTTGCGTGTCCAATGGGCCTCTCTTTCCAGTGATGGCTGACTAGGCCATCTTTAATACATATGCAGCTAGAGTCAAGAGCTCCGGGGTACTGGTTAGTTCATAATGTTGTTCCACCAATAGGGTTGCAGATCCCTTTAGATCCTAGGGTACTTCCTCTAGCTCCTCCATTAGGAGCCCTGTGATCCATCCAATAGCTGACTGTGAGCATCCACTTCTGTGTTTGCTAGGCCCCGGCATAGTTTCACAAGAGACAGCTATATCTGGGACCTTTCAGCAAAATCTTGCTAGTGTATGCAATGGTGTCAGCGTTTGGAAGCTGATTATGGGATGAATCCCTGGATATGGCAGTCTCTAGATGGTCCATCCTTTCATCACAGCTCCAAGCTTTGTCTCTGTAACTCCTTCCATGGGTGTTTTGTTCCCAATTCTAAGAAGGGGCACAGTGTCCACACTTTGGTCTTCATTCTTCTTGAGTTTCATGTGTATAGCAAATTGTATCTTATATCTTGGTTATCCTAAGTTTTGGGCTAACATCCACTTATCAGTGAATACATATTGTGTGAGTTCCTTTGTGATTGTGTTACATCACTCAGGATGATGCTCTCCAGGTCCATCCATTTGCCTAGGAATTTCATAAATACATTCTTTTTAATAGCTAATTACTCCATTGTGTAAATGTACCACATTTTCTGTATCCAATTGTTTGTTGAGGGGCATCTGGGTTCTTTCCAGCTTCTGGCTATTATAAATAAGGCTGCTATGAACATAGTGGAGCATGTGTCCTTCTTACTGGTTGGGACATCTTCTGGATATATGCCCAGGAGAGGTATTGCAGGATCCTCCGGTATTACTATGTTCAATTTTCTAAGAAACCACCAGACTGATTTCCAAAGTGGTTGTACAAGCTTGCAATCCCACCAACAATGGAGGAGTGTTCCTCTTTTTCCACATCCTTGCCAGCATCTGCTGTCACCTGAATTTTTGATCTTAGCCATTCTGACTGGTGTGAGGTGGAACCTCAGGGATGTTTTGATTTGCATGTCCCTGATGATTAAGGATGTTGAACATTTTTTCAGGTGCTTCTCTGCCATTCGGTATTCCTCAGGTGAGAATTCTTTGTTCAGTTCTGAGCCCCATTTTTTAATGGGTTGTTTGATTGTCTGGAGTCCACCTTCTTGAGTTCTTTATATATATTGGATATTAGTCCCCTATATGATTTAGGATAGGTAAAGATCCTTTCCCAATCTATTGGTGGTCTTTTTGTCTTATTGAAGGTGTCTTTTGCCTTGCAGAAGCTTTGCAGTTTCATGAGGTCAGATTTGTCAATTCTGGATCTTACAGCATAAGCTATTGTTGTTCTACTCAGGAATTTTTCCCCTGTACCCATATCTTCAAGGCTTTTCCCCACTTTCTCCTGTATAAGTTTCAGTGTCTCTGGTTTTATGTGAAGTTCCTTGATCCACTTAGATTTGACCTTAGTATAAGGAGATAGGAATGGATCGATTTGCATTCTTCTACATGATAACAACCAGTTGTGCCAGCACCATTTGCTGAAAATGCTGTCTTTCTTCCACTGGATGGTATTAGCTCCCTTGTCGAAGATCAAGTGACCATAGGTGTGTGGGTTCATTTCTGGGTCTTCAATTTTATTCCATTGGTCTACTTGTCTGTCACTATATCAGTACCATGCAGTTTTTATCACAATTGCTCTGTAGTAAAGCTTTAGGTCCGGCATGGTGATTCCACCAGAGGTTCTTTTATCCTTGAGAAGAGTTTTTGCTATCCTAGGTTTTTTTGTTATTCCAGATGAATTTGCAGATTGCTCTTTCTAATTTGTTGAAGAATTGAGTTGGAATTTTGATGGGGATTGCATTGAATCTGTAGATTGCTTTTGGCAAGATAGCAATTTTTACAATGTTGATCCTGCCAATCCATGAGCATGGGAGATCTTTCCATCTTCTGAGATCTTCTTTAATTTCTTTCTTCAGAGACTTGAAGTTTTTATCATACAGATCTTTCACTTCCTTAGTTAGAGTCATGCCAAGATATTTTACATTATTTGTGACTATAGAGAAGGGTGTTGTTTCCCTAAATTTTTACTCAGTCTGTTTATTCATTGTGTAAAGAAAGGCCATTGACTTGTTTGAGTTAATTTTATATCCAGCTACTTCAACGAAGCTGTTTATCAGGCTTAGGAGTTCTCTGGTGTAATTTTTAGGGTCACTTACATATACTATCATATCATCTGCAAAAAGTGATATTTTGATTTCATCTTTTCCAATTTGTATCCCCTTGATCTCCTTTTGTTGTCGAATTGCTCTGTATAGGACTTCAAGTACAATGTTGAATAGGTATAGAGAGAGTGGATAGCCTTTTCTAGTCCCTGATTTTAGTGGGATTGCTTTAAGCTTCTCACCATTTACTTTGATGTTGGCTACTGGTTTGCTGTAGATTGCTTTTATCATGTTTAGGTATGGGCCTTGAATTCCTGATCTTTCCAAGACTTTTATCATGAATGGGTGTTGGATTTTGTTAAATGCTTTTCCCGCATCTAACAAGATGATCTTGTGGGTTTTGTCTTTGAGTTTGTTTATAAAATGGATTGCGTTGATGGATTTCCATATATTAAACCATCCCTTCATCCCTGAAATAAAACCTACTTGGTCAGGATGGATGATTGCTTTAATGTGTTCTTGGATTCGTTAGTGAGAATTTTATTGAGGATTTTTGCATCAATATTCATAAGGGAAATTAGTCTGAAGTTCTCTATCTTTGTTGGATCTTTCTGTGGTTTAGGTATCAGAGTAATTGTGGCTTCATAGAATGAGTCAGGTAGAGTTCCCTCTACTTCTATTTTGTGGAATAGTTTGTGCAGAACTGGAATTAGATCTTCTTTGAAGGTCTGAAAGAACTCTGCACTAAACCCATCTGGTCCTGGGCTTTTTTTGGCTGGGAGACTATTAATGACTGCTTCTATTTCTTTAGGTGATATGGGACTGTTTAGAATGTTTACTTGATCCTGATTTAACTTTGGTACCTGGTATCTGTCTAGAAATTTGTCCATTTCATCCAGGTTTTTCAGTTTTGTTGAGTATAGTCTTTTGTAGAAGGATCTGATGGTGTTTTGGATTTCTTCAGGATCTGTTGTTATGTCTCCCTTTTCATTTCTGATTTTGTTAGTTAGAAATTTGTCCCTGTGCCCTCTAGTTTGTCTAGCTAAGGGTTTATCTATCTTGTTGATTTTCTCAAAGAACCAACTCCTCGTTTGGTTAATTCTTTGAATCCTTCTTCTTGTTTCCACTTGTTTGATTTCACCCCTGAGTTTGATTATTTCCTGCCGCCTACTCCTCTTGGGTGGATTTTCTTCCCTTTTTTCTAGAGCTTTTAGATGTGTTGTCAAGCTGCTAGTGTGTGCTCTCTCCAGTTTCTTTTTGGAGGCACTCAGAGCTATGAGTTTCCCTCTTAGGAATGCTTTCATTGTGTCCCATAAGTTTGGGCATGTTGTGGCTTCATTTTCATTAAACTCTAAAAAGTCTTTAATTTCTTTCTTTATTCCTCCCTTGACCAAGTTATCATTGAGAAGAGTGTTGTTCAGTTTCCACGTGAATGTTGGCTTTCCATTATTTATGTTGTTATTGAAGATCAGCCTTAGTCCATGGTGGTCTCATAGGATGCATGGGACAATTTCAATATTTTTGTATCTGTTGAGGCCTGTTTTGTGACCAATTATATGGTCAATTTTGGAGAAGTTCCCGTGAGGTGCTGAGAAGAAGGTATATCCTTTTGTTTTAGGATAAAATGTTCTGTAGATATCTGTTAAGTTCATTTGTTTCATGACTTCTGTTAGTTTCACTGTGTCCCTGTTTATTTTCTTTTTCCACGATCTGTCCATTGATGAAAGTGGTGTGTTGAAGTCCCCCACTATTATTGTGTGAGGTGCAATGTGTGCTTTGAGATTTACTAAAGTGTCTTTAATGAATGTGGTTGCCCTTGCATTTGGAGCATAGATATTCAGAATTGAGAGTTCCTCTTGGAGGATTTTACCTTTGATGAGTATGAAGTGTCCCTCCTTTTCTTTTTTGATAACTTTGGGTTGGAAGTTGATTTTATTCAATATTAGAATGGCTACTCCAGCTCGTTTCTTCAGGCCATTTGCTTGGAAATTTGTTTTCCAGCCTTTCACTCTGAGGTAGTGTCTGTCTTTTTCCCTGAGATGGGTTTCCTGTAAGCAGCAGAATGTTGGGTCCTTTTTGTGTAGCCAGTCTGTTAGTCTATGTCTTTTTATTGGGGAATTGAGTCCATTGATATTAAGAGATATTAAGGGAAAGTAATTGTTGCTTCCTTTTATTTTTGTTGTTAGAGTTGGCATTCTGTTCTTGTGGCTTCTTCTTTTTGGTTTGTTGAGGGATTACTTTCTTGTTTTTTCTAGGGCTTGATGTATGTATCTTTATCTACCAGAAATCTGTATGTAAAACATTTCTTCCGGGTCTTAAATTCACTGAATCCTTGCAGTCATATACTACCTATGACTCTTATGGTCTTTCCAATCTTTCCTGATAATGATCTCTGAGGCCTTAGGGCAGGTAGGAGTGGGGAGGTCATACAAATGCTCTATTTAGGAATTATACTGCAGACTCTTGACCCTTGACCATTTGTAGTTCTCTAAGTTAATTGTAATCTACATCAAGCAAAACTTTTTCTTATGACTAGTGAAAGCTGTATCAATCTATGAGTACAAGGAGAAAGTTTTAGGAATAGGTTAAATATTGTATTCAAGAACCTGAATAATAGTAAAGGTTCTACCCTAGGGCCTTTGACTTGTCTAGTCATAAGTTCTTGATCTTATGTTGGTATTAGATATGGGTTTCACCTTGTAAAACTTAAACCTCATCAGAATGTGACTGGTTAGTCACATGGTGTTCATGCCTTCATTGCACCAATGGGCATGTCTTAAGCCAATAATTATTATAGCTCACAGAGTTCACAGTTTGATAAGATTGATGATTACTCTTTTCCTCTGGTAGCAAACATCAAAGCTAACATACACAAATTTGAAAAAACAAACAAACAAACAAATGAAAGCAATATTTTCTTTCTTGGTATGGGTTATTACTTTTAATTAAATAATCAGAATGTTTATTCCCAGCTCCATTCTTTTATCTGTGGCATTTATAATTTAATTTCATAGCAGCTGAATAACATTCCATTGTTGAATACAGCATGTTTTATTGTCTATTCATCACCTAGGCTATGAAGTAAAGCCTGTGATAAACAAACACAAAAATAAGGAGTGACCAGGAAGGTAATCGTCCTTTTTTAAAGAAAATGTGGCTTATTTTGGGTTAATATTAATCTCATTGGAAAATTTCATCTGCAGAACTGACAGGTATCATGAGAATCATCAGGCAGGCTTTTCATTTTAGCTCTATTATTTATTGATCATTTTACTTTGAGCAAGTCACACGATAGCCTTGTTCCTCTTTCTGCTAAATGAGTTTTGGATAGAATAATATTCATTCTTTGTTCAAGTTTTAGTAGCCTGATTTTAGCTTAAAAGCAGCCCGAATTTTCGTATAGTATTCTAGAATTGACCATAGATGATAATCAGTTTCTTAAGTGAACAAAATGTGTTTTTTATATATTTACAAAACCTTTTTATCATCATTTTACTTTTCTCAGATGCATATTTATTGTAGATTTAAGTATTATTGACATGAATGTTTTGGACATTGTTATAGATGAATGATAGTCTTGGACGATTGAAAACTCTAAAATGTATAAAAGCCTCTGAAACGTAGCTTGTATTTGAGTCAGCCAACTGATTTTCCAGTTGTCAAACACATTTCCCTTCATATTCATGAAAAATTTCAATAGAGATTCTTAGCACAATTTTACCATATGATTAAATTTTTCCTGATGTTTGGAGACATTACTTGTGAAGGAACAAATACAACAGATGCAGAAATCACATACAATAAAAACAAATATACATTTTAAATTATAACGTGCTATATAATTACATACTAATTAAATTATAAATAATATTATGAAACTGTTAAAATATTTTTAACAATTAAATTGTCAAAGTGACCAATGTGATGTTTACTTTTTTATACTTACTGTATTTTTCTTCAGTCAAACATTAAATTTCTACACTTGTCAGTGACTTAATTTATTGTTTGTCAGACCCATGGAATGGCAAGGCTAGGGTAGGAGGTGATGCAAATTGTTTTAAGACATTTTCTGGGGACACATTAGACTTTTTTTATTGTGTAGAACAATCACTGTGCTATCCTGAGGATAGAGAGGTGAAAGTGGAGGTAATGTTTGTACTGTAAGGATAATGGGACCTAGTATGGAAGAATTACACTACGATATACACAGCCAGTTTTCAATTGTGATATATAAAGTAAAAGATGCATCTTATATAAGAGTTAATTCATCTCAAAAATATATTTTGAATTATTTTCCTTGTTACCTTTATAAAAAAATATTTTATGTTAGCATTCAAAAATCAAGCTACTTGTTTTCATTTTTTTTACTCTATTTTTTTTATTGAAAGTTGACTCTTGTCTCAAAAATAAATCCTGATCACAGTTTCCCCTCCTTCTACTCTGTCCAGGTCCCACATGTCGCCACTACCCACTTCCCTAGATCTACTCCCTCTCTATTCTCATTCTTTGTAGGCAGCCATCAATATATTGGGGAAATCTGCCATTTTAGTGACAGCACCAGTGTTCTTTTTCACTATATGTGCATGGATGAGAAGTTAAAATGTAGGGGATGATTAAAGGTAAGCTGTGTGTGGTAAATTGCATCTTTTTGCAATTTTGGCTCTAATTCTGTGCCGGTGCCAACCTGATCTCTGTGTGCAGATGACAGAATTAGATCCAATGAGGTGATAAAAACATCAGTATTAGAATATAACTTCCCCAGAGTTGCACTCAATTGCTTGGTTCACTGAGCCATGATGGTTCAGAGGTGGCTCTGACCTGATCCTAGTATGTTGTAGGAATTTTAAATATCTCTCAGCCAAATTAGAGAAGTGGTTCATGGGATCATAATACTTTCCTCTCTAAATAATCTTGTTTCTTAAACTTTGAAATAAAGTATCAACATCATTTGACCTGCAGTTACCAGTCCCATATAAAAATGAATCAGATAAGGGCTGAAATGTGAGGGATGCAATGCTCTGTGGCTTGCCTGAAAATGTTTAGACTGATTTAATTGTCTGGCATTCTCCTGGACATCTTCCCACCTTGTATGTATACTTAAGGCACCAATGGTTACTTTTATGTTGATACATGCAACTTGGTGGTCAAAGTTAATCACAAAATATTTACATTTCTATTATTCCAAATTCAGACCTATTACACCAGCTTCCCAATAATAACAACTCCAAATGCAAATGGCTGTGACCAGTGTTCAGTTCCGTACAACCTTGACAATCATGGAGGTTTTAGTAGAGCTTAGAAGTTATCTGTTTGCTGTTGGTCGATGCTATTGACTTTAGAAAATATCTGAAAACAGAGACTGCAGGGTATTTTTCTCTCTCAATTTTCCCACAAAGTCCTTCTTCTTTATTTCATTAGAAACAATTAGGCATATTGCACTGGTGGAGATTAATACTGCAAAATGTCAATGATGTGTCTGCTTTGAAAAAAATATTGAGCAGAAGAGTAAATAGCAATACAATGAAAATACCCTGATACCTTGCTTGCAGGATAAAGAGGAGTTTGAGAAAGCAAGAAGAGTAATGAATGAGGTAATAACAGCTGATCATGATATTGATTTCAGTAGTTTATGTTTCTAGAAAATCTAATGAATATATACATAGAAAACAAAGCAGACTCCTCAGAAACATGGAAAGGCAGGGATAACAAGTATAATCTTTAATGGAAGCAACAGTACTGGCAATTCTCCCAAGAGAGTGCTAGAAAGGAAATAGTGACCAATAGAGACCCTTCCTGATGTTTACTGGTTATATGTCATCAGTCAGCAACATCCATTGTTCTTCCATCATATGGGATGTGCTATTGTCCTCCGTAATTTGAAACACCTTGTCTTTACATCATATGAGACATGCTTTACTCCACAGTGTGGATTCTGTATAAAAAAGTTCCTCAATATGCATCAAAATAATGTAACAGAAATGTATTTTCTTTTTCAGACATCAGGAACAGGGCATTATCTAGCTTACTAAGCTGAAAATTTCTCTTCCATTCTAAGGCCCTGGTGGTCCACATGATAGAATTTTGTCATGAGCTTTTATTTATTCATTCATTCATTCATTCATTTATTTTTATTTATTTATTTATTTAGTTAGTTATTCATTCATTCTTTCAGATACTGTTTAATCAATATTGTCTGATGCATAAAATTGTCCAGAAATCCAACTTCAGTACACATATGTGAGTTTCTTTAGACACAGTCATACTAATCCACCACTGTATTGTCCACAGTTGCTTTTGCAATACTGTGATTTGGCTGAGTAATTGTCAGGGAGCATATGATAACCCTGTGAACCTATACTCTTTACTATTTGACCTTCTACAGATAAAGTTTGTAGGCACTTGAGATAAGATCTAAAGAATAAACATGAAGTTTTTGCTTGAATCTTGATTCTTTTTATTAATCAATTATCACAATAGAAGAAAATTAAGAAAATTAAATTTAAAAATTGTGTACAGTTGAATTCTATTTAAAGATTTTAAAAGTTCCCTTAATAATTTCTTAATTATCTGGAAAAACCACAGAAAGAATATGGTAAAGAGAGAGATTGAGAGGAAGAGGGAAGAAAAAAGTAGGGAAGAAGAGAAAAGTGAAGAAGTAAGGGGAGTGAAGAGAAGAGCAGAGGACAAGCAAGGAGAAGTAAGAAGCAAGTGAGAAGATGATTGTCCAGAGATTGCAGGTACACAATTTGTGGTGTGATACAGCATCTTAGAAATTATAGTGAGAGTTGATGTGACTCTAAAGTTCCTTAGAAGAAATTACTTGCTTTTAAGAACTGATTTTTTTTCTCCTCTGGTCCTCTCCTTATTGTTTGATACTCATCTATAATGTTGAGGGCACTCTGTTATGCTTTACTAAAAGTCTACTGGTGAAATTGTTCACCAAATCCAAAAGTACTCATAAAATACTATCCAGACTTGCATTTGACCTATTCAGAAAAATCTCTTGTGTACTGTTGGGTTGCATCACACACACACACACACACACACACACACACACACACACACACACACATATATATATATATATATATATATATATATATACGTATATATATATATATATATATATATATATACTTATATATAAGGCTTACAAAAAAGGGCAGAATACTAGTTGGGACATCCAGTAGTCAGAAAGGTTTCTGAGGTAGAGTCAAGCACAGGAGGATTGTGTTAGGGTTAATGTTAGTGTTAGGGTTAGGAATAAGGTTAGGTTTAGGGTTGGGTTGTGGTTGTGGTAGCTGTAAGGGTAGGAGTTGAGGAAAGGATTGGGCTGCTTCACATAGCTCTTTACCAAAGAAGACAGGAAACAAGCACTAGCAGAAGCCAGGAACTGCTCCTAAGGCTCTGCTGAGTTATGAAACCCTTGAATGAATGCCATAATCAGTGAGTAGAATGGGAAATAACTGGGTGGGTGGGAGGCCAATTTCCTCTTAGAAGGAGCTGGGTGGCCCAAGGATCCATGCAGAAGAAGCACACTATGGCCTGGAGCCTACAAAAGTCAGAGTGCAAACAGCAGCTCCAGCCAAAATTAGCAGAGGCATCTGGCTGAACAGAAGCTGAGGGGACTGAGTTAACTATGATTGACACATGCTTGTCAAACATACACATAGAAAGGCAAAAGAAACCTCTTTGCAAAGCTTCAAAGGTACTTAAAAGCCCTAAAACTGGTAAGTTATAAAATTTAAAAACAAAGAGGGAAGAGAATAAATACAAAACATCATAGAGAGATGTAAATAGCTTAAACTTGATAACTTAAAGACCTTACACAAAGAATTAGATTGTATTCAGAAAGAATTAGAGAGTATATACCCAAAGGATGCCCCAACATATAACAAGGACACGTGCTCCCTATGCTCATAGCAGCCTTATTTATAATAGCCAGAAGGTGGAGAGAACCCAAATATCCTTCAACAGAAGAATGGATACAGAAAATGTACATTTACACAATGGAGTACTACTCAGTTATTAAAAATAATGACTTCATGAAATTCTTAATCAAATGAATGGAAACTAAAAAAATCATCCTGAGTGAGGTAACCCAGTCACAAAAGAACACACACGGTATGCACTCACTGATAAGTCAATATTAACCCAAAAGATCAGAATACAAAAGATACAATTTACAGATCACAAGAAGATCAAGAAGAAGGACTAGCAGTGTGGATGATTAAGTCCTTCTTAGAAGGGGGAACAAATGCCTGTGCTTAGTAAATATAGAAGTGGATGCTCACAGTCATCTATTGGATGGAACACAGGGCCCCCAATGGAGGAGCTAGAGAAAGTACCCAAGGAGCTGAAGGGGTCCGCAGCCCTATAGGAGGAACAATAATATGAACTAACTAGTAACCCAGAGCTTGTGTCTCTAGCTGCATATGTAGCAGAAGATGGCATAGTTGGCCATCATTGGGAGGAGAGGCCCTTGGTCTTGCAAAGATTACATGCAGAGGAATGCCAGAGCCAGAACCAGGAAGTGGGTGTGGGTGGGTTGGGGAGCAGGGCAGGGGGAGGGTATAGGAGACTTTTGGGATAGCATTTGAAATGTAAATAAATAAAATATCTAATAAAAAGTTTGTTTAAAAACAATACTCAAAGGAGGAAATATGGAGACAAAGTGTGGCGTAGAGACTGAAGGAAAGGCCATCAAGAGGCTGCCCCTCTTGGGAATCTATTTTGTATACAGTCACCAAACCCAGACACTATTATGGATGCCAAGAAGTGAATGCTGACAGGAGCCTGTTATAGCTGTGTCCTGAGATGCTCTGCCTGACAAATGCAGAGGCAGATGCTTGAAGCTAACCATTGGACTGAGAACAGCGTCCCAATGGAGGAGTTAGAGAAAGGACTGAAGGAGCTGAAAGAATATGCAACCCCATACGAAGAACAACAATATCAACCAACCAGACACCTCCAGAGCTCACAGTGAAAAACCATGAATTAAAGAGTACACATGGATTATCTCACTCAGGATGATGCCCTCCAGGTCTAACCATTTGCCTAGGAATTTCATAAATTCATTCTTTTTAATAGCTGAGTCATACTCCATTGTGTAAATGTACCACATTTTTTGTATCCATTCCTCAGTTGAAGGGCATCTGGGTTCTTTCCAGCTTCTGGCTATTATAAATAAGGCTGCTATGAACATAATGGAGCATGTGTCTTTCTTACCAGTTGGAACATCTTCTGGATACATGCCCAGGAGAGGTATTGCTGGATTCTCCAGTAGTACTATGACCAATTTTCTGAGGAACTGCCACACTGATTTCCAGAGTGGATATACAAGCTTGCAATCCCACCAACAATGGAGGAGTGTTCCTCTTTCTTCACATCCTTGCCAGCATCTGTTGTCACCTGAATCTTTTATCTTAGCCATTCTGACTGGTGTGAGATGGAATCTCAGGGTTGTTTTGATTTGTATTTTCCTGATGATTAAGGATGCTGAATATTTTTTTCAGGTGCTTCTCAGTCATTCTGTATTCCTCAGGTGAAAATTCTTTGTTTAGCTCTGAGCCCCATTTTTTTAATGGGGTTATTTGATTTTCTGGAGTCCACTTTCTTGAGTTCTTTATATATATTGGGAACAAAACACCCATGAAAGGAGTTACAGAGACAAAGTTTGGAGCTGTGATGAAAGGATGGACCATCTAGAGACTGCCATATCTGGGGATCCATCCCATAATCAGCTTCCAAATGCTTACACCATTGCATACACTAGCAAAATTTTACTGAAAAGACCCAGGTAGAGCTGTCTCTTGTGAGACTATACTGGGGCCTAGCAAACACAAAAGTGGATACTCACAGTCAGCTATTGGATGGATCACAGGGCCCCCAACGGAGGAGCTAGAGAAAGTACCCAAGGAACTTAAGGGATCTGCAATCCTATAGGTGGAACAACAATATGAACTAACCAGTAACCCCCCCTTCCCCTGGAGCTCGTGTCTCTATCTGCACATAAATCAGAAGATGGTCTAGTCAGCCATCAGTGGAAAGAGAGGCCCATTGGTTGTGGAAACTTTATATGCCTCAGTACACGGGAATGCCAGGGCCAAGAAGTGGTAGTGGGTGGGTGGGAGAGTGTGTGGGACTTTTGGGATAGCATTGGAAATGTAAATGAAATAAATACCCAATTTAAAAAAAAGAACACTAAAAAAGAGAGAGAAAGAAGGAGAAATAAAAGAAAAAAAGGAAATCCCTGAGTTTCCTATTTTGTGTCCTTCCTGTTTAAGAACTTAACTACTTGTAAACATTGCACTTAAATTATGGGAAACATTCAGCACTCATTGAGTGAACCCAAATCATCCATCCTTGGGAATGGGGGCACTATTGTCTTAAAATTGTTTCCTGGTGATTTGGGTCAGAGATTTCCTTTTGGGGGCCCAAGAAAAGTGGAAAAATATTTAGTCTTAAGGAAGTGCGCTGTAATATTTGTTGGCCAATCTCTATGTCCCGTGAAAATGTGTACTTTCTTTTTCCATTTTGGAATTAGGACTTGTATAGGCTCTCCTAATTCAGCAGTCTTTTAAAAAATCTAGAGCTTTATAACTGCTTTACTACCTGTTTCATTGACTTTAAAAAAATGTTAAAGTCAACAAAACAGCAACTAATTTATCTGAGGGAGGTTGTTTGTTTGTTTTTTAATTCTCCTCTGTTCTGTGAGCATAACTGTTTGTCCTGTAGGATTGTAAGTCAGATTTGTAAGAAGTTTATGCCATCATGTCTAAAAGATTGCTGTGTTCTAGTGGATGTGTATGCCTAAAACCATCAGCTTTAGTCATCAAAGGCAGGTT
Source organism: Mus caroli (assembly GCF_978045245.1). Lineage (NCBI taxonomy): Eukaryota > Metazoa > Chordata > Mammalia > Rodentia > Muridae > Mus > Mus caroli. The sequence continues at coordinate 119,547,201 of NW_028227258.1, read as the reverse complement.
CAAGACAGTCAATATCTCAAATAAATATGTAATCTCAGAATCATTCTTTACAGAGTTTAAGGCAGAAATCTATTGGAACTCTGAATGTGGATCCTTATCATGATACATCAAATATGTATATCTCTTAATCCTCCAATCTCCACAAATGACACACATAATCCTTTGCATGATATTGCTCCAAGCTCACATCCACAAGTAGAATCTGCACTCTTAACATGAAATACTGCATCTTTATTGGCTGCCATTCTAATCATTCAAGCCTTTGTGGATTTTTTTCTCAATTGGGATCCTCCTTCTGTTGTTGTTATTAAAGTTTGTTGTTGATGTTGCTATTTAGCTCTGATTTAAGTAATCTTTTTTACCTCTGTTTAATGGCCTCTAATTTAGCACCTAATTTCTCAGTCTCTTATTTTTAGAAGTTTGCCTTATTTAGATCTCTCTTAAAAAATACATAGAGCATTGTATTCATTACTGAAAGCAATAATAATTTTCATGTTAAGTACACCAAAACTATATGTAATGCAGATGCATTGTGACACTGTCTTTTGCCATTTTAACATAGAAAATATTTCTTTTACTCTTGAGTTTTTTCCATTTTTAAATTATAGATTTTCTTTATTTACATTTCAAATGTTATCCCGTTTCCCTGTTTCTACCCACACGTCCAGAATGCCACTTTCCTATGCCTCTCCCCCTGCTCCTATTAGGGTGTTCTAGCAGCCACCCATACACAAATGCTTACACTCCCTGGCATTTCTCACACTAGAGCATCAAGCCTTCATAGGACTAGGGACCTCTCTTCCCATTGATGTCTGATAAGGCCATTCTCTGCTACATATGCAACTGGAGCCATGAGCCTCTCCAAGAGTACGCTTTTCTTTTTAATATTTTTATTAGGTATTTTCCTCATATACATTTCCAATACTATCCCAAAAGTCCCACATACCCTCCCCCCCACTCCCCTACCCACCCACTCTCCCTTTTTGGCCCTGGTGTTCCCCTGTACTGGGGCATATAAAGTTTGCATGACCAATGGGACTCTCTTTCCAGTGATGGCCGACTAGGCCATCTTTTGATACATATGCAGCTAGAGACAAGAGCTCCACGATACTGGTTATTTTATATTGTTGTTCCACCTATAGGATTGCAGGTCCCTTTAGCTCCTTGGGTACTTTCTCTAGCTCCTCCATTGGGGGCCCTGTGATCTATCCAATAGCTGACTGTGAGCATCCACTTATGTGTTTGCTAGGCCCCAGCATAGTCTCACAAGAGACAGCTATATCAGGGTCCTTTCAGCAAAATCTTGCTAGTGTATGCAATGGTGTCAGCATTTGGAGGCTAATTATGGGATGGATCCCTGGATATGTGGGTCTCTAGATGGTCCACTCTTTTGTCTCAGCTCCAAAATTTGTCTCTGTAACTCCTTCCTTGTGTGTTTTGTTCCCAATTCTAAGAAGAGGCAAAGTGTCCACACTTTGGTCTTCATTCTTCTTGAGTTTCATGCGTTTAGCAAATTATATCTTATATCTTGGGTATCCTAAGTTTCTGGGCTAATATCCACTTATCAGTGAGTACATATTGTGTGAGTTCCTTTGTGATTGGGTTACCTCACTCAGGATGATGCCCTCCAGGTCCATCCATTTGCCTAGGAATTTCATAAATTCATTCTTTTTAATAGCTGAGTAGTACTCCATTGTATAAATGTACCACATTTTTCTATATCCTTCTTTCTCTCTTATTTAGTGTTTGGAAGAAAAGGAGGGAGAAGAGATGGAAAGAAACAAAAAGGGGGTATAGAAATAATCGGACAAGTTACAGAGACAAAGTTTGGAGCTGAGACAAAAGGATGGACCATCTAGAGACTGCCATATCCAGGGATCCATCCCATATTCAGCCTCCAAACGATGACACCATTGCATTCACTAGCCAGAGTTTGCTGAAAGTACCCTGATATAGCTGTCGCTTGTGAGACTAGGCTGGGGCCTAGCAAACACAGAAGTGGATGCTCACAGTCAGCTATTGGATGGATCACAGGGCCCCCAAAGGAGAAGCTAGAGAAAATATCCAAGGAGCTAAAGGGATCTGCAACCCTATAGGTGCAACAACATTATGAACTAACCAGTACCCCGGAGCTCTTGACTCTAGCTGCATATGTATCAAAAGATAGCCTAATCGGCCATCACTGGAAAGAGAGTCCCATTGGACATGCAGACTTTATATGCCCCAGTAGAGGGGAACGCCAGGGCCAAAAAGTGGGAGTGGGTGGGTAGGGGAGAGGTGGAGAAGGTATGGGTGACATTTGGGATAGCATTGGAAATGTAATTGAGGAAAATACCTAATAAAAAATATTAAAAAAAAAGAAATAATAGGACAAAAGTTAAATTATTGACTCAGTTTTCAGACTAAAGAGTATTAATAAGACAAAATCTTACATTGATATAGATCTTTGAATAGTGATACAAAATTAAATTTATATTTTTTACAATATACTATGTATATGTGTTTTTAAGTTTTATTTGAGATACTGTATCTATATAATTCTTTAAAATGTCATGTATAGTTCTAGTCCTTTTGAAAAATTTTTACTAGAAATTTTAAAGGACAAATAAGTAAATAAGTCAATCAAACTCATGGTCATGTCAGATATTAGTCACAAAATATGCTTCCTAATTTGAACAGAAAGTGAATAACTAGACATGCACAATATTTGCCTAGTCATACAGACTATAGATAGATGATCCCACAAACCTCAGAGAACTACAGAAAATGGCATTTAAGAATGTTTTTATTAAGGGATTTTTTTTTTGACAATGAGAAATTTTAGTTCCTGACAACATCCCATTCAACTTTAAAGACGATGACGAACAAAAATAAAAATCTCCTTATGGAGTTTGCTTAAAGTACAGGAAGCTGCCACTGGGCAAAACCTGAGATTACTTCAACTGTAGACAAAATGCTGTCCAAACTGGATAAATAAGACACTGGGAAGTCAACTGCTAAGCCTTGCCCAGACAGAGTAAGCAATTCTTCATAATTTCTGCTTCACGAAAAGGTCTGTCAGATATTCTGGGCCAGAAGGCAGAAGATAGATACCCCAACTTTATAAAGAAAATCTGTGAGACTATTTAGACAGCCAACTTTCTCTGTCATTTCTATCATTTGGAAGCTGCTTGCCTGTACTTCCTACATACTAAGGAAATATTTACTGTTTTTCAAGTCTCTGATGGTGTTAAAGACCAGATAGTTATGGTTGTGCGTATAAATCTAAGTTGTTTAAATTTAAATCGATGTTTTCAGGTTAGTAATTCAGGCTATGATAGAAAATGATTTCGGTTTTGAAATCTAACCTTACCAAGATAAAAATAGAAAGTAGAGCACTCTCCTAAGCCGACAAATACATTTTGACTGGACATTGTGCATGTAGATCCTATGCAATCCTATGCAATAGTTTTCATAATTCATTTTGTAATTGTTTTCACTGTATACAATTTATTGACATTTGAGGAAGAGCCTTTTATTGTAATAACAGGGAGAACTCTAGAGAAAATCTCTTGGGTACTGTATGGTTGCATCACTTGTTAATATGGCCTACACAAAAGCATAGAAGTTGGGATACCTGGTATGCAGAAAGGATTCTGGGATAGAGCCGAGCACAAGAGGATTGGGCCCCAGACATGAAAGATGACAGTTGCATGTAACTAAGGACCAGGTAAATAGCCATATTGCAGAATTTAGAATAGAATGATGGGATTATTAAATTATAAATCATTTGGGAAACATGCCTGACTGTGTGGCCGATCTATTTGTGAATATGTTTGAGTCTCAGAGTCATGATTTCCAGGAGTTTGGGGACTAGATGAAAACACTCAGGGAAACTCCGTACTGCATGAACAAACAATGGGACATGAAGAGCAGCAATGCTGATGTATAAATTAGTTATCATATCCTGGAGTGATATGTTAAAGCTCACTTATCAAAATCACTAGGGGGTACATTTCCTATTTACATATAATGAGCTGAACTTCTTTGCACATCATTTCTACTTTAAAAATTAGAAACTAAATAAATTAGAAAGGAAAATATTACAAAAATGAAATTTTATTTAGAAATATAAGCCAATAAATAAATCTATGCCTTTATAAACACAGAGCATTAAGTAAGACATAACCCCATATGCCTCCTTCATTTTAAGCGTTAAACTGTCTTCAGAAGCTCTTTTATGTTTTGAACACAGGAATATAATAAAAAAAACAATATTTCTATGGTATCTTAGGGTAAAAGGGCTTCCATGAGAAAACTAAGACTTAAATTACAGACTTATTTTTTTTGTATTTTGGTCCAAGTCAAAAGTTAGCAAAGTTCCTCTCTGTCTCTGTCTCTCTCTCTCTCTCTCTCTCTCTCTCTGTCTCTCTCTCTATCTCTATCTCTGTCTCTCTCTCATTTATCTATCTGTCATATATCTGTCTGTTGTGGGGCAGTGAGCTGTTCACAGACAGCCTGGTCCCTGGCCAAGCACAGGCCTTGAACCCTTGTGACCTAGTGGTTGGTGATACTTCTGCCTGCATGAGAGTGAGTGTGTTTGGCCAAGCATCCTGTGCCCCTGCCTCCTGTCTCAGCTACAGCCTCCCACAGCATCACCCCTCCCCCCCCCAACACCACCACAGAGAGGTGTGTGGCCATCAATCAGGTAGGTAATGCCTCAACCTCCTGGTTTTCTGATTGTACTCCACCCCCACAGTCACCTGGCAACAGCCAGGTATGCTCCTCCCAACAGTTACCTGGCAAAAGCTAGGTAGGCCCAGCCCCTTATAAAAGGAACTACTTGCCCCCTCCTTCCTCTCTTACTGTCTTACCTCCTGTTCTCTTGCTTCTACTTTCTTAGTCTTGCTTTTTGCTCTCTTGCTCTCCCTCCCTACGCCCCTTGTCATGCTCCATGTGGCCATGGCCATCCTTTGCTTCTCTACTCTTCTCGCTCTCTCTGACTTTCTACAATAAATGCTTTCAGACATTGGACTGCCTCTTTTCATCAGGATCCGCTGTGCTGGAACAAAGGAGTAGTCTTCCTCTACAGAGCTGTGTGTCTAACCTCCCTTAGGGAGACCTCTCTGAGTTCCCAGCCATGGCTTCTGCCAAACCAAGCTAGCCCCCTGAGCAAGGCAAGCACTCTCGTCCCTGTGGTAACCTGACAGAGCTCATTTTTCCTGCCCTTTTTCTTTAGACTCCAGGCCAGAGTCCACCCGAGGGCCCCTGCTTTGTTCTCAGCTCTTCTGTGACATCCAGAAGAGTCTGAAGTGTCCAAGACTGACAACCTGACATCTCTGGTTTCTGTGCAGCCCAGGGACCCCCTGAACTGGCTCTTCTGCAGCTCCTAGTGGCATCTGTGGTGCCTGAGAGAGTCTGAGCCTGACTCCAGCAGGTCCTCAGGGACCTCAGACTGCCCCTTCCCCAGCCCCTGAGCAGAGTCTTGCTGCTTCTCAAAGCCTGATGCCTGCCTGACAGTGACATGGGGATGCACACAGTCAAACTCCCTGTCTGCCTCACCCAGTGGCCCAAGCCCTGGGCCAGACACAGTACCCCATTTTTTGATGCACAATCTGTCTTTCTGTTTGTATCTTCCATATCCTCCATTTCCTTCTTTGTGGCAGCTTTCATGCTGTGTCCTTCCTTTATCTTCACTACTTTCTCTACTAGTTTTTCTGGGTTACAATCTCTTCTTTTTACTATTCATAATAGATTAAGACCTCGCTTTTTGATTACTTTGTTAGAGGATTATCACTCACTAAAACCATATTTTGAGAAACTGGGTGTTAAGTCTTCAATGTATGAGACAGAGGTTTGAGACAAAAAAAAAAAATTCAATCTAATATGGCTAGAAGGTACTTTTAAACTAGGAATGGATAGATTTGTTATTCTTTTACTTGAATCTCCAATATTTATTGCCACTGAAATACACTGCTGGAATATTAAATATGCACACAAATGGACACAATGTAATTGTAGGGTTATCACTACATGCTTGGCAGAGGTTATGCATATTGCAATAAACATGTAGCTGAGAATCAATGAAGAAACCCAAGGCTCAGCATTAAAATAGTGATATTCAATCAGCATTGTCTTCACTTTCTGCCTCTCTCTGTCTCTCTGTCTCTCTCTGTCTCTTTCTGTCTCTCTCTGTTACTTTCTCTCTCTCTCTCTCTCTCTCTCTCTCTCTCTCTCTCTCTCTCTCTCTCTCTCTCTCTCTCTCTGCCTCTCTCTCTCCCTTCTGAGTGTCTTGTTAGAGAGATCTGTATTGCATTGACAAACATTGGGAAAATAATCAGGCTATGTCTTTGCAGAACATGGAATGATTGGTCTTATTATAGGCTTTGAATAAGAGTTGCATCAGTTCACATTTTAACACTTTGGAAAACTGTTTGGATTTCTTAGACTTGTTGCTTAATCCCATTATAGCTCAGCTTTCCACTCAGCAGAAAGAACCAATGCTTTGTATAAAACGAAGACAGATAAAAATAGTACTCAGAGGAAATAGATATAGTTTTTATACTTAATATCATTCACAGTTATATTTCTTTTATATTATTTTTGTTTCATTTCATCAATAGTCTACAATAGCAACCCATTTTAAATGATCAAGAAGGGTGTTGTTGGATTATCAGTGGCTTAGGCCATTATGACATATCATTGTATAATATATGCAATTCCACATCACGAGTAACATTGCACTTACTTGGTCTATTGTATTCAATAAACAATATAAAATAGTGTATCTCCCACTATGAAGTACGAACAGACAATTCGAGACCTATAAACTCAGCTGCTGTAAACTCAGGCTTTTATTTGGTCATATTCACTGCCCTGCAACTTATCTTGGATTGAGTGAGGAGTTGCTTGTACATACCACCACTAGTCTTGTCTTTCTCTTGTCTCTGCAAACACTGGGAAGGGAGCAAAAATAATTTTTCTTTGATTTTTCTGAGCTGGAAATCATGATTTCCTCTTGCTTTGATGTTTCTGTGATCCCTTGAGACCCAAATCAGCCTCTAGAGTGTGGTTTCTCTCCTGAGATCTTGTTATACTAACTTCTTACAACATTTAAAAACTACCACTCTCTACCTATCCCTTGAGTGTACATTTTATTGATTTATTATAGAGAGGGATATGTGGCTCCCAGCAGCAAAACCTCTTTCCATACCACCATGCAAAAGAAATATATAGGCATATTTCAACAAATCTTACTTTTTTGTACCTATGGAAGCCTTAAAATCAGAACATAAAATAGACAAAGAGAAATAGTCTCTGGCCTTAGGTTTGTACTTACTATAACCACTACATCTCTCTTGTGAAATATATAGCATTGTTAGATTTAATATTTAAATCTTCAAGTCAAGCATAAAAGATGTGTTCTCAGAAATTGTACATTTTAAACATGAATATTTTCTTGATTACTATTATAGTTCTGTGAAGAGATAACATGATTAGTAAAGGCAATATAGAGATGGAAGCTTTAATTGAGGGCCAACTTACAGTTTCAGAGAACTACTCAATTATCTTCATGGTGGAGAATATGGTAATAGGCATGGTGATGGAGAAGAAGCTGAGAATTCAAATCTGATCCTAAAGTCACAAGCTGACAAAGACAATCAGACTGTGGTATAGGCTTTTAAAACTCTTTGTACTGGCTAGTTTTGTGTCAACTTGACACAGCTGTAGTTATCACAGAGAAAGGAGGAGCTTCAGTTGAGGAAATGCCTCCATGAGATCCAACTGTAAGGCATTTTCTCAATTACTGATCAAGGGGGAAAGGCCCCTTGTGGGTGGGACCATCTCTGGACTGGTAGTCTTGGTTCTATAAGAGAGCAGGCTGAGCAAGCCAGAGGAACAAGCCAGTAAAGAACATCCTTCCATGGCCTCTGCATCAGCTCCTGCTTCCTGAACTTTTTGAGTTCCAGTCCTGACTTCCTTGGTGATAAACAGCAGTATGGAATTGTAAGCTGAATAAACCCTTTCCTCCCTAACTTGCTTCTTGGTCATGATGTTTGTGCAGGAATAGAAACCCTGACTAAGACAAATTGGTACCAGCATAGTGGGGTATTCCAGTGATAACCTGACCATATTTTGGGGTGGACTGTGGAAGGACTTTGGAATTTTGGGCTTGAAGATACATCTGTTGTTAAGAGCTCTGTCAAATATGTAGGATCTTGGAAGATAATGTTGAAAACAGTGCAGAAGATGGAGGTCTGGTTTGTGAAATTTCAGAGGGAAAATTAAAGACTCTTTTCAGGGCCATTGCTGTTTTGATTGTGAAGACTCTGTAACTCTGGTTAGCAGGGGCTGAAGAATAGGCTGTGATTAACAAGATACCAGAACTACTAAAGCAAAAACTTTGCATTACTGGGACTATTGATGCTGGTTAGCTGGAGCTAAGAAATTAGTGGTGATTAAGAAGAGACCAGCATCGTTGAGGTGACATCTTTTGGGAAGTGTTTTCTGAAAAACACAAAGAGGCTGTGTTCCAGAGATAGCCAAGGTTGTACTCCTGCTGCAGCGGGACTTGGTAATGTGTAAAGATCACCCAGGTGGTACTGGTTTTGAAGGCATGAAGGGGTCACGCAGAGCAGCTGCGGCTCATTACAGTTAGAGGCCATGGAAGGCCATTGGTGAAGGTGCAGCCTCAGTTGCAATTGACGGCCCAGGACTGAAGGGGTCATGCAGTGTTTTGGAGATGCCAGTACCATGAGATGACCACCAAGAGCAGCAGCAGCAGTGGAGTACAGGCATCTGGAGCCTAGAGGATGACACGTGTGCTACAAAGGGCATGGCTGGAGTAGTGACCCAAGTCCTTGGAGGAGCCCAGAAGATCATGAGTTGGATCCCAGACATTGGACAGTTGGAGTTTAATTTTTGCTTTTGATTATGACTGTGCCCTGATATTTTTCCCTCTTGAAGGAAGAAAATATTTCAGTGGATCCCACAATTAAGAGACTTTAAATTGTAAAAAGACTTTGGATTTTAAAAGATATTGGACATTTAAAAGGGATTGACTTTTAATGAATAAAAAGTGTGGGACTTTTAAAGTTGTTTAGATCTTGGGAATGAATAAGAAATTAAGTGTTGAGGCTTACTAGTGATGTGTTGGTGTATCAAGTTGGCAAGGGATCAATTGTACTGGCTAGTTTTGTGTCAACTTGACACAGCTGTAGTTATCACAGAAAATGGAGATTCAGTTGAGGAAATGCCTCCATGAGATCCAACTGTAAGGCATTTTCTCTATTAGTGATCAAGGGGGAAAGGCACCTTGTGGGTGCGACCATCTCTGGGCTGGTAATCTTGGTTCTATAAGAAAGCAGGCTGAGCAAGCCAGGGGAAGCAAGCCAGTAAAGAACATCCCTCCATAACTTCTGCATCAGCTCCTACTTCCTGACCTGTTTGATTTCCAGTCGTGATTTCCTTGGTGATAAACAGCAGTATGGAATTGTAAGCTGAATAAACCCTTTCCTCCCCAACTTGCTTCTTGGTCATGATGTTTGTGCAGGAATAGAAACCCTAAGACACCCTTCTCCAAGGTCATGTCTGCTTCAACAGATCAGTACTTGCTAACATTTCCAAAATAGTTTCACTTACTAGGGACCATATACTCAAACCTACCAATCAATTGGGAATATGTTTTACTCATATCAGTACAGATATCTATGGGAAGCTTGTGAGTTTCATTAATATAGTGCCCTAATAAAGCAATCTGTGGCTTCCCAAATTGGAAAACTCTTATCTCTGATTCTGGAATTTTAGAGTTGCGCTCTCTCTCTCTCTCTCTCTCTCTCTCTCTCTCTCTCTCTCTCTGTTGTGTTTTGTTTCTCAAAATATCTAGATATGAAAATAGAAATCTCACTCTAAAAATCAGTATACACTGAAATAGAGTAGGTTTTGGGGCCAGAAATTTCAGCTACAGGCTAACAGTTTCCTTCCTTAAAAAGCATATTGTTGGTTTAGGTAAACATGTGCAGTCATTTATCATTTATTTTTCTACATGGCTCCATGGTTAGGATTCACAGCACAAATTCAGGTACCTGGAAGTGATTAAAGGAGTTGTAAATGTCAACATCACATATGAATAAGAATAACAATCTTATCTGAAGTCTTTTTACACTTTTGCTAAACATGATGTCTATAAGTGTTAATATCACTATTCTTGAACTGGGCCATGCCTTCTGTCTTGAACCTAAAAACACATAGCCAAGGATATATTAGGTAGATATACTTGCACAAATAATAGCCCTTATTCTGTGACCAAGGTGAAGTAAACCAACAAATTACAATATGGGAAGAAATATTCTAAAGGAAAATGATGATGTTAAAGGAGCCAAAAGTTAAAGGAACATGAAGACTATGGTAGAGCAAGGGGAGGTAATGTAGAGAGTAAAACAAAAAGTAGCATATATATGCATATATACATACACACGTCAGCATGTATATGTGTTTCTACAAAAAGAATGCTTATGTGTGTGCAACAACATACATGCATGCATACACAGGCATACCTATGTGTTAATACAAATAGAATGTTTATTTATATGTAATAATGATTATTAAAAATAGACAATTAATTTGAAAAAGTACAAGAGGGTGTATGAGAGGGTTTAGATAAAGAAAAGGGAAGAATGAAATGAGGTAATTATATAAAATCTCAAAAACGTAAAATGAATATTTTTAGAAGGTTTTTAAGTTATGAGCACACCCAGCAGAGGCCTGACATCCATATCTTATCCACATTCTGGCTTTCTGCTTACACCAAGCATGTGTTGCTTCTTATTAAGTAAAAAAAACATATTCTTGACAGAGCATGATTAAAAGAGATGACCAAGAATCCTGCATGAGGCAGGATATACGGAGGAAGCAAAAAGGAAGAAGAAATGTGCTAACACAGTCATAGCTAAAGGTCGTGGAATTTTCTGCTGTGACTGTACTGGGTCAGTTCCATTATCTTTTTTATTTCTATTGGAACTTTCCAGCAAAGGTAGCAGGACAAATTACTGAAATTTTCTTTCCTATGAGGATATCTGCTCTTCTAAAAATGTTAGCACAGAGACAAACACTCAGCAGAATTTTGTACAAAGAGAATGTTTATAGGAACTCTTTGATCATGTATTTGCTGGTTTTACTTTACTTCCAGATGTTATAGTAAAATATCTCTCAAATCTTTCTGTTCTATTTAATTGGTTTTTTTTAGTGGTGAATTTTTAATTTTTTAAATAAAATTTACAATACACTCTAAATATTTCAGTCCCTGCCCTACATCCACCTTCTAAATGTTCCACATCTCCCATCTCCTCCCCACACCCATGTCTCCACATGAATACTCCCACCCCAATCCCACCATCTGACCTCTAAACTCCCTGGGGTCTCCAGTCTTTTGCGGGTTAGGTTTATCATCTCTGAGTGAACATAGACCCGGCAGTTCTCTATTGTATGTGTGTTGGGGGCCTCATATCAGCTGTTATATGCTGTCTGTTTGGTGGTCCAGTGTTTGAGAGAGATCTCAGGGATCCAGATTAATTGAGATTGCTGATCCTCCTTTAGGATTACCCTTCTTCTCAGCTTCTTTCAGCCTTCCCTAGTTTAACAGCAGAGGTTAGCAACTTCTGTCCATTGGTTGGGTGCAAATATCTGCATCTGACCCTTTCAGCTGCTTGTTGGGTCTTTCAGTAAGCAGTCATGATAGCTCCTTTTTTGCGAGTTCTCCATAGCCTCAGTAATAGTATCAGGCCTCAGGACATCCCCTTGAGCTAGATTCAACTTTGGGCCTGTCACTTGACCTTCTTTTCCTCAAGCTCCTCTCCCTTTCTATCCCTGTAATTTGTTCAGACAGGAACAATTATGGGTCAGAGATGTGACTGTGGGATGGCAACCCCATCTCTCACTTGATGCTCTCTCTTCCTGCTGGAGGTGGGCTCTAAAAGTTCCTTCTTCTAATGCAGTCTCAGGTCCTGCGCGCAATTGGATTGGAGCAGAAGCTGTGTTCCACTCACCAGAAGTCTTAAGATCCTGTGGAGGGTGTTGTGGGTAGCTGGCGGGTGTCAGCCGACCCTGCGCCCTAGCTATCCCGGTGCTGGTCTGACCGGATGAGGCTTGTGGCCCTACTCAGGCCGGATTTCTGCCTCCCCAACCAAAGCAGTTTCAGGTCCTGCGCGATTGGTCTGGAGCAGAAGCTGTGTTCCACTCACCAGAAGTCTCAAAATCCTGTGGCGGGTGTTGTGGGTAGCTGGCAGGTGTCAGCCGACCCTGCGCTCTAGCTACCCAGGTGCTGGTCAGACCCGAAGAGGCTTGTGGCCCTACTCAGGCCGGATTTCTGCCTCCCCAACCAAAGCAGTCTCAGGTCCCGTGCGCGATTGGACTGGAGCAGAAGCTGTGTTCCACTCACCAGAAGTCTTAAGATTCTGTGGCGGGTGTTGTGGGTAGGTGTTGTGGGTAGCTGGTGAGTGTCAACAGACCCTGCGCCCTAGTTACCCTGGTGCTGGTCTGACCAGAAGAGGCTTGTGGCCCTACTCAGGCCGGATTTCTGCCTCCCCAACCAAAGCAGTTTCAGGTCCTGCGCGATTGGACTGGAGCAGAAGCTGTGTTCCACTCACCAGAAGTCTCAAAATCCTGTGGCGGGTGTCGTGGGTAGCTGGCAAGTGTCAGCCGACCCTGCGCCCTAGCTACCCCGGTGCTGGTCTGACCTTTTTAAAAATATTTTAGTCATTGCCCCCTCCAGGTTTACCCTCCCACAGTTCCTCATCCCATTCCTACTCTCCCTATCTCCAAAAGTATGACCTCCTACCCCACCATGCCTGCTTTCTTCTTTTTTATTACTCATTTTATTTGTTTACATTTCAAATGATATCCCCCTTGCTGGTTATCCCTCCACAAGCTCCCATCCCATTTCCCTTTTACCCCCTCCTCTTTACCTCTATGAGGATGCTCCTCTACTGACTCACCCACTCCCACCTCACCGCTCTAGAACCCCCTATGCTGGGGCATCAAGCCTTCACACGATCAAGGGCCTCCCTTCCCATTGATGTCAGATAAGGCAATCCTCTGCTACATATGTATCTAGAGCCATGGGTCCCTCCATGTGTACTCTTTGGTTGGTGGTTTAGTATCTGGGAGCTGGGTGGTTTGGTTAGTTGTTCTTCCTATGGGTTTGCAAAGTCTTTCAGCTTCTTCAGTCCTTCCCCTAGTTCTTCGATGCAGATACCCACACACAACCGTTGGACTGAGCCCAGGGACCCCAATGGAAGAGCCTGGTTTCTTCTTAGGTGATTGTTGGAAGGTGTTTTGTTTTGTTTTGTTTTTTGGAGGATTTTTTTTGGTAATCAATCATTGTGATTGACAATGCCACACTTTTGATATGAGTGAGTGCAGTATGAACAGCCCCAGTAGAACAGACTTATACAATTTTGGCTAAGACAGCCCTTCCCTGGACATGAAATGTAGTTAAGCTGGTTTTCTTATAATCCCATACTTCTACTAAACCAGGGACACCATATTGAAGAGAAAGGCCATTCTACATGCCCTCTGTATTCATGGTTCTTATATCACAGTTTACTCTCTGTGGAGACAGAACTCAGATTTATTTCCCCTAAGTTCAATTTGGAAGAGTGTTATTGCTCTTAATGGCATTTAGGAATACAAGTGCAGTGATACAAAATAAATTTTAGTTCCTAAATGGAATAGATACTGCTAGCTGGCTGGTTCAATTGATATTTACTTACTGTTAAAACCCAAGCTGTTCATTGTGATAGTTGCTGCCAGTTAGGAATGTGTAGATGGGGCTGGAGAGATGGCAGAAGGAGTAAGAGTACTTGCTGCTCTTGCAGAGGATGTAGAATTATTTCCCAGCAAATACCTAGTAGCTCACAGCTGTTTGCAATACTAGTTACAGGGAATCTGATGTATTCTTCTGATCTCAAAAAGCAGTGTTAATAACTTAAACCATCCTACCTTCTGTCCACTCAAATCTTCATTTCTGCATTTGTAACCCAAAAAGTAGTTTCTTACTATCTCTAGACAGATATTCAATATGCATATTTATTTCTCTTTCTTTCTTGTTCTTCCCTTTTTCTTTTTGGTAAGTTACGGACATGAACTTATGTACATAATTGTATGGAGGACAGAGGATACTCTCTCCTTGAATTTATAGCTACTATGACCCTTTGTTTTGTTTTGGTTTGGTTTGTTTGAGATAATCTTTCTCAGTGGTCTTAAGCTGAGAGATCCACCTATCTCTGCCTTCGTTACAGATATTATACGCTTGCACAACATACCAAATTTTCTTACATAATTTAGGTCCCCATGCTTTCAAAGCAAACACTGTGAGCAATGAGCTATCTCTGCAGCCCAATTTTCTAACCCAATATAGCCAAACTAATCTCAGATATAAGATATAAGAATAATTCTTGGGGGTTTTTCATGCCTTCCTTGATTTCAAGTAACTCCTGGGCATTTCTATGCCTGATGTAGCCTATTTTAGCACTGAAATAAGGATACAGAGATATAAGATATAAGAATAATTCTTGGGGGTTTTTCATGCCCCCCTTGATCTCAAGAAACTCCTGGGCATTTCTATGCCTTCTGTAGCCCATTTTAGCACTGAAATAAAGATACAGAGACCTGGTATCTATCTATCTATCTATCTATCTATCTATCTATCTATCTATCTATCTATCTATCTATTTTTATCGTTTTTAATTGGATATTTTATTTACATATCAAATGTTATCTCCTTTCCAGATTTCCCCTCTGCATCCCCCTATCCCATCCACCCTTACCCTGGTTCTATGAGGATGCTCCCCTACCCACCCACCCATTCCTACCTCACCACCCTAGCATTCCTTTACATTGGTGCATCAAGCCTTCACAGGACCAAGGGCCTACATGAATTGAGCTGTTTGAGCAAATGTATATTTTCTGATAAATTGTGGGACAAAATCGCTGCCAACTAGTAACACAAGCAATATTTTTGTAACTTGATAAAAATAAAACTAAATGTAAATAAGCAACATATTAATCTTCAAGGTAGTAGATATAATGAGGAAGTTAAATGTGATGTAGTTTAAATACATATTTCGCTAGATTAGCAGATAAACTAGAAAAGCAATGATTCCAGAGGGTGAGAGAAAAGAAAAGGGGACTTATGCTAAGTCTTACCTGCATAAACAGATTTTTAATGCAGATAAATTTGGTTTGCTTTAGAAAGAGATTTTTTTTTAGAAGACTCAGACAGTTCAAAATACTTACTTAATTTTATTTTTAACAGTTTTTCCCTACTAAACTCTACTTTATGTTTTATGTAAAACTCGATTTTATAGAGTTTTGCAAATAACAGCTCTGTAATAACTTTTATCAGCCTTTACAAACCTTACAACTGGGAGAAATTATATGTAAATCTAGGTATTCACATAGTGAGAGTGTTTTATTTAATAACTTAAAGTGTAAGTATTTAGCCCAGACCAATTCTCAGAACACAATTTTCCAAATCATCCTCTACAGGTTAAGGCATGTTTTATTTTAAAGTCTGCTTAATCTTTAATTCTAACCATCCTCATTCCAGAATATGTATTGGTCTTTGAATTGGAGCTATTTTTATCCATTGCTTGTATCAATAGTTGGTTAATTGCTGGTCCAAATTGATCATCATTCAGATGATGAGTAATGTAGCACATTAGTGATAGTGAGCTTTAAAAGATGAACAGACTCAATGGCCATATTAGATGCAATAGCAAAGACTACATTGGCCATTAATAGGTAGAATCAAATTACTTTTTTATTTTCTACTCAATTACAGGGCTACCCTGAAGGACTTATATTTGTGTTATTTCCAGATGGTGGAGATTGATGGTATTGGTTGTCTTTGCATTTCACCTTGCTCTTCTTTAGGTGAGTTAGATCAAAATTGTGATGGAAACTGAATCTCTTCAGCAGAATGATCAAATAGATAAATTGGAGCTCAAAGGCTAACTTAGTTCAGAATTCTATTCTTCTCCTGAGATGTGAAACCCTTTGGAATAATCTAATGTAGTAACACAAACTCTCCATCCATCCATTTAGGTCTGACAATACCTTGCTGGCATTAAATTTTTTATTTATTTCAGTCTTAGTGTGCGATTTAGTCTTAATAAGGATGGTTACCATAAACACCACCTTTCTTTTGACTTGCCTTTCCAGTCAGCCAAAAGTTTATCTTCCCTTCTCAGTTCTTTTTGACCTATGCCTTTATCTTGTTCATTTACTGCTGTGTGTCCTATGATTTCCACATCTCTATATTTCAGAAATAGTGGCCAGGTAGGTTTTACTTTCTTCTCCTATAGGAGAGTTGATGTATTTATTTACTTTTCTTTGTTTCCTAATTTCAGATGCAGTGACCCTCTGAATCAAGTTCCTAATGATTTAACATACAAGCAGAAACTGAACCAGCTCAAACAGCTAATTCCTTCCTTTTTTTACTTTTGGTTCCATGAAGGCATCTATGAAGGTTTTGGAACAGATGAACAGATAGATGGAGCCACTCACCTTTGGTATATGTGTTCTTCACATAATTTGATTATCCACAAATGAAATGTCTCTGGATATTCATTCATGAGGTTACTCACAATTTGACTCCAAACTTCTAGGCTACACTTAATACAGTAAAGTTGATAACCAAAATGGACTATATAACTTCTAAATCAAAGTTTAGTATTACATGGGACAAAGATGTATGTATTTGTATATATCTATATCTATATCTATATCTATATCTATATCTATATCTATATCTATATCTATATCTATATCTATATCTATATCTATATCTATATCTATATCTATATCTATATATCAATAACTATATAGAACCAACATAAATATAAGGGCATTTATTATATTTCTTTACACAGTCATCTCTGAATTGTTCTATAGGATTCCATCAGCAGACTAGAGATCTAGGGTAACCTTTTTCCTTGGAGCAGTGTTTATTACAGTTATGATAAATGAAACAAGGTATATCAGAATTAAAATTCATGTGTATTTTTTTCTTTGAAGAGCATCAAGAAACAAGAAAATAAGTTACTGGGCCAGAGGTGTCAACCAACTATAATCCCAGGAGTTGCATGCCTAATTATGGAGAATAAAGAGTTTGAGACCAGTCTGGGTTATCAGCAAAACTGATCTAACAGTAACCATAAAATGAAAACAGAAAAATAAAAGATATCATTAACAGGAGAAATATTCCCTACACATTAAATTGAAGGATTTTTTTCTGTAGAATATGTAATTCTCCCAAATCAAGAAAAGGAATACAACTCATTGACTATAATTACTCAAATATTTGAGGGAATCTTTCCAAAAGAAGATATGTAGTCAATTTTAAGTAAAATCACAAACATTTGAATGGCAAAAATGTGGTGTTCTTGTAACACTCATCACATTGGTAGAAACATTTTGGAGTAGTTTTTGTTATTTTGTTGGATGGTAAACCATACATCTAATATGAAGTTAAATACTTATAATCTTAGATATCAAAAAATGCATGCATATATATAGAAAAGGCTTATATATAGTTGGTAATTATTAGTAATTACCATCTTTATCAGCTTTATTAGTAATTGTTGATTAGCATAAAACTATTAGTGATCAATAAGCAAGTCAACCACCAGTTATCTCCATGGCACCTGGTGATAAAAGTGATTAAGATTGTGATCAGTAGTGAGGAATGTGAAGTTTGTTATATTAAACTAAGGAACCTAGATATCAAAACAAACAAACAAAACCCACCAATAATACAACATTTCAGATGATTCCATATATACACAATTCTAGAAAACACCAGAATATTCAAAGAGTTCATAAGTTACAGTCTTTCAACATCAGTTAAAGGATGTATGCATGTACATGTGGTCTTTGGGAATGATGTGAACATACTGTGTCTTGATTGTGTAGATGAAATCACAATTGCAACTACTCAGATCAATGTGTTGTACATTATCAGGGCTGCAGGTTCTTACAAAAATGACATGCCTCATTAGAACTGATTTGAAGATAGCCATGCTGAGATTAAATTCATACTTGCCTTGATGCTCAGAGTTGTTGTTTTCACATGCATGTCTGCCTGCATAAAGTTTTCATTGGTATGGTATATCACAGTGTGCCCTGTCTTCATGAAAGAGCTAGTATATTTGCACTGTCCAGATAGCCATCTCTTTGCCAAGAACTCAAAAACCACTATTTAATGGGAACACATGGATGACATTATGTCAGTCTGCTTCATCTGTTATTGTTTTCAACCATCATATGCACACCAAGAAGCATTCAGAATTCTGTGATGAAAGGAGAAAGAAATGAAATCAGGGTCATCACCTTTTATTCTCGATCAGTGTCATCCTTAGGCCAGTGACATCTTATGCTCACAGAGCCTCCACGTATTACTTACTCCATATTCTATAACCCATTCTTTTCCATAGTATTGTCTTATATCATAATCTGCTTAAATATAGCCACTTTGTGTCTGGTCAGAGATAATTGTTCATTGAACTAGAAGAAAGTCATTTCACTGGTATATATTTTTAGACTCGCTCTTTAGAGGAAAATGTAGCAGACGGTTTTCATTGCAGTGTCCATTTTTCTGATATAAAAATGCGAAGTCTGATATCACTAATTGTGCTAGGACTTGATTATAAGGCTACACTTCCTTCACTTCAACACTCACAAACACAAATGAATAGAATTCTCTGTGTGGGTGATGAAGACCCAGACCATGAACAAGGAGGTGATGATAGTCTTGCAGCACAGAGTTTGTGTTTATTCATTTATTGAGTTTCCGACAGGCATTTTCAACACTGCACATTGAAAGTGCTTCTCCTTTTCTTCGTCAGTTTTATTTATATCACATTTGCATGTGTTAAAATTTATCTCTGCTTTTCCACAGAGAATTGGGTTGCTCTTTTTGTTCAGTACTCCAATTTGTTTGTGGCTTTTCAAACATATTCTTTTTTCTTGTTATCCTTGTATCTTGTATAAAATCTAGAATCAAAAAGGATTTTTTATTAACTGATATTGAAGAGGTTCTTAAATTTAACATTGTATGGAAAATGTTATATTTTTCTGATTTTGTCACTTGATTTATATACTTTTTATAACTTCATCTCTATAGTTTGAGTTTTGATGTAAATTTCATTTTTGATTGATTATACTTTTTTTTTTCTCTTTAGCTCCAATTCATCACCAAAGTGGCTTACTTATGTTGGGTAGTCTCATCTGTAGTTTAAGAAGAGCTTTGGACTCACACAGAGGGGAGATTTGCATTCATTTGTACTATTTATTAAGTGTGACCACAATGATCTGTTTAATCATGGTCAAGCTATGGACTAGTAATAGTTATCAGATTAGGAATAGTTAAATTACAATATTATTTCAAGATTTGACAAAGTGCCTAAATGACAAATACTTATAAGTACTAACTCTTTGTGCTTAAAGATGGATATTCTTTGTTTTGGGATATGGCTCTGTGGCTCTACTTGCTCGAGCATATAGACTTAAGTTCAGTCTCTAGCACTGATGTAAGAAGCTGAGAGTGGTCACATCCTTCTGTAACCCCGTCATTGGGATTAGGAGGGGAGGATCATTAAAACTTGCTGACTGCCATCATATAGAGAAAAAAGTGACCTCTAAGATTAGTGAGATATGCCATCTTGCCAAACTAGGGTTGGAAGTGTTAGAAGAGAACACATGACATTCTTCTCTGGTTTTTGTATATGCATTAATGTACATGTACATATAGACATACAAATGAACTAAGAAACAAAAACATAAATATTCTTCCATGTTACCCTGACCTTGAACCCTAGTTTACATCCATCCATTGCTGATGTTTCTAAAGCTTAGCCTTCCTGATCTTTACTGACTGGCACACACATAAAGGGCTTATATCTTTTGCACTGCAATTAACTTCCTGTCTTGCATTGACCTCTGTGATTTTATTATCTACAATAGACACTGACCCTGGTGAGAGTTACAGTCATGGTCATAGCCTTTTGTTATTGCCTTTTTGAAGATGTGTTAATCATATATTCTATTTGAACTCCCACACTTAATTGATATACAAGCATTATTATGTGTTTGTTGTTCTATTTCTTCAAAGGAAGTTAAAAATTGAAAGGATAATATTGATAATAATTGATTTATTCTTCAAAGAACATCAACTCTATTCCATATACTATTTTAAATTCATGAATGGCTGATTTTGAGATAGATAATCATCATTATATCTAGCGAAGAAATAGAACTGAGATATCTGAAGACAAGCATTTGGTTTAGTTTATAAAATCCGTATTTCTAAATTATAGTTATTTGATTTAATATCATGTTTTATTATTGCTGAATACATTCTACAATCTGTACTCAAGTTCCTAGATGAATTTTAATAATTTAGAAGGTGTAGTGGTTTGAATGTGGAATGGTTCCCATAGTCTCTTTCATTTGAACACTTGGTCACCAGTTGGCTGCAATATTAGAGGACATTTAGATGATTTAGTCTGCTAGAAGAAGCACATCACTTGGAGTAGGCTTTATGATATTTCAATTACTCTCTGTGGCTTGTGCTCACTGTGGATGTGAGCTCTCAGCTTCCTGTTTCTGTTACTAAGCGTGCCACTTATCAGTTGCCATGCCTCAACTTTACAGTATCCTAGCTCTTGTGCTTCTGGAACTGTCATGTAAAATAAACTTTCTTCGATAAGTTGTCTCAGTCATGGGGTCTTATCACAACAACAGAAAAACAACCAATAAAATAGCCAAATGATAAAAGTTCAAAAATAATACTAAACCACTTAGATATTTCTGTGTTTGTCTTTGACATGATAGACATTAATTTTCTATTTGTGTAGCTACTAACTTAAAACACATTACCATTTTTAAGTGGAGGAGATGCATAAGCATTTATGTTGTGTGTGGATTTATGAAATAAAGTAACTCGTTTTTCAAATATTGATTATGAATAAGCATAGGCATCTTTACATATTTCAGATTTTCTCACTGGGATAACACTGCTTGCCTGGTTTGTTTGGGAGAAAAGAGAACATAAAAAGGAAAGGAGACTAGATGAATTCTTTTTTGCTGCAATTAGTGGCAATGTATGTAGTGAACTGCTAAGTATCCATGACTAATCGAGACAGACAAGCCTGTCCCCTGCTAATCACCAAAGATATTGGCCTGTCTGGAGGAGAAAGGAGTGATTATATCAAAAAGAACAGTCAGCTATTACCAAGACAAACTCTGTCAAGAATGTCTTTGGATTAAAAGACAAAAGGATAGAGATAAAAATTAAATGCAGTGTTAATTATCTTTCAATAAGAAGGTATGTTATGGGTTTCTGGATTGCATAGAAAGATGCTTTGTTTTCTACTTCCCAAGATGTAGTTTATGTAAAGAAAACTTTATTAAGCTATGAAGTTCAAGTCATAAAACTCATAATAATAATTAGTTCTTGGAGTTCTGTAAAACACTTAGAACTTTATAGGCTTTATATTTCCTAAATTTAGAGGACCAAGGATGGAACCAAGTGACTCAGGGAATCTGAATGCGTATGGGATAGAGCACAGCTCTGTCTGCTGTCTGACTTGTCTTGGTTTATAGCACAGGCGATTTTTTTTCCTCCCAAACACAGGTATTGGTTAAGCTTTGCTGCTGTTGCTGAATAGTTAGTTTAAAAACTATTTTTCCCTTTAACAATATCTTTATCGAGTGAAAAGGTGGTTGGAAAAGACCTCATGTATGCATAATCATCAATTAAACCCTCTTCTCTGCCTTATTGGAATCTTAGAATTACTTTTCTTTCTTAGAATTATTGTCTAAAGACATCTTTTCATATTGCAGAACAGTAATTCGTGAAAGCTCAGTTGTTTATAAGTTGGTCCTTTCGTATTTCATGGTTGTGATGGTTTCTATATCATTGATGATCCTGCTGTAGAGGAAGGTTCAGTATACTTAGGGCAGATAAATAGATTTCAAAGGAGTAGGACATCTTTGGTAGAGGTTACCTATTAGTATGGCTTAAGCAACAACTGGCTTGGAGGATGGCAGAATAAGAAAGGAAATGAATATCCAAGAGTAGGGATGTTCATTTAAATAAGTACCCAGTAGGCTTAAAAGAGAAGGTGTGCAGGCCAAATAGTGAATGCCAATGAGAAGCTGCGTGGGATGAACAAATCTGAAAGGTGAATGAACAATGTGACCATATGTGTTCATTGTGCATGGGATTCACACAGATCAGACTTTAAGTGACTTTTAACGTAAAATGAAAACAATTGTGTTATTGCTTTATGAAATGGTGGATATGCTAATTTTATTCCCTGATGACACTGTTCTATTATCTGTAGCATTCTTTATAACATCACATTCTTTGCCTTAAATATACAGAAATATGAAAGTGTGTATGTGTGTATATGTGTTAGGATTTGAAGTAACTTGTTTATAATACAAAGGTCCAAACGCAGGTATCTTCTCATTGATAGTATGTTTACTTAGAGTGTCTTGTGGAATGCAACCCAGAAGAAAATGAAGTCTGTTTTTGTAATCAAGATGTCCATGAAAGATGCCAAAGCTGATTCTTATTTGGAAGCTGACAACATAAGATTTATGTGTGGCCTGGCCAGCATGTTGAGATGACAAAGCCTTACCTTTGGCGATGCTAAATATGTGCTCATAACCATTATGCTTCCTTCGGATGAGTCAGTAAGGAATAGAATAATAGGTTTACCACTGTGATAAAACATTTTCCTTTCAGGATAATGTTTGAGACCTTGCACGTGCACTTAAAGTGACTTGTCAGAAGTCTCTGGATTTAGCTGTAGGCTGTTAAGCACAAAAAAAGAATGCTATGGTTGTTTATGACTTGAAATATGTGGAGATACTATGCAGTGATTTGCAAATTGTCAAGATCAACTAAATGAAAGGCTCCAATACACTACTTGTAAATTTTTCTGCCAACATCAAGGATTGAATGCTGACTCTTCTCTAGTCTACACTTCACTTTGGTTGCTTTAGCACTCCCTTTATAGATTCATAGTGTGAAATATCCCTGCATATTGGAAGGTGTAGTGGACAGAAGCTAAATGTAACAACTATTCAGTTATGCACGCTATCAAAGAAGTCAACTTGTGTTGACTAGCTTCCCTGGACTTTTTTGGTATTCTGTGTAATTGCTAAGCTGATTAACTTCCCCCTCGAATGGACTCCCAACAGATGTTATTCAGATTTTTAGTTTTTCCTTCTCATTCAAGTGTCTCTAATCCTTTTCCTCTCCATTTCCAGTGATGCACCAGCTTTCCTCAGGATCATCAGCCTCTTAGAGATTGTGCACACTCCTCAGCTGGCCTTCATGTGCAATTCTTTTTTTTTTTTTGCCTTTCTTTTTTTTTTTTTGATTTTTAATATTTTTATTACATATTTTCCTCAATTACATTTCCAATGCTATCCCAAAAGTCCCCCATAGCGCCCCCCACTTCCCTACCCACCCATTCCCATTCTTTTGGCCCTGGCATTCCCCTATATTGGGGCATATAAAGTTTGCAAGTCCAATGGGCCTCTCTTTCCATTGATGGCCGACTAGGCCATCTTTCGATACATATGCAGCTAGAGACAAGAGCTCCGGGGTTCTGGTTAGTACATCATGTTGTTCCAACAATAGGGTTGCAGATCCCTTTAGCTCCTTGGGTACTTTCTCTAGCTTCTCCATTGGGAGCAATTCTTAATGCCTCCCCAGCCTTTCTCTATACTTCAGCTAGTATGGACTCTCTAATGTTCAGAAACACCATCTCTGTTTAAAATCCTTTGGTTCTCTTTTGCTCAGTACAATGTCCTGTGCCTTTTGTTACCACTTTTCTCACTTTTTCTCTCATCTTTGATTGCCCTCTCAGCCCCAGTGTCTTTGATTCCAGGTATTAGATAAGTAAACATCTCAGCTGCTCATCATTTCTGCCCTATTTCCTGTCATTAGGCAGGTTTCTTATACCTCCAATTTCATTTTGGATGTAACTTTCCATATGCAGTCTTATTGTTCACTTTAGATAATTTAGGGAACACTGCTTGTTGTTTCAGATATTTGGACTTATTTTAGATTCTTTTTTTTCTAAAGCAGTTATATGACCACTCACTTATTTTAAGTGCTCCTTGAGGCCCATGTTCAGGTTTCATTCATGATTGGAGCCCTGGTGCTTAGGCTGATGACTGGAGCAGATTAGGAGAGTATTCAGTAAAATGAAAGTGGCATGGCATCCTTCCAACCCAGTCCCTCTTAGTTGCCTTAGATAAAGAGAATATAACATCAATTTTAGATGATTTTCAAGGCACAAAACTGGCTTATCCTGAAATAACTGAGTGTCTGATATATTAAGCTGATTACTGTGTCTCCCTTAGTCATTGATTCTCCTGAGCCAGCTCTTCAGAGACTCTCTGCCTATCTTAAATGTCCACAGTTTTTCTCTCTCACTCAGAAAATTTCCTGAACAAGCTCTTCAGACATATTCAGTTTGTGTTTGAACCACCATCTCTCTTCCTTTTGCTTCTCTTTATCCTTTGGTTTCACATTCTGTCTCATCATCTCCATCTTTGTTCATACACATCAATATCGAATGAGGCTTTCTCAGAACAGTTCTTTGTTTTCTAGTCAAAATCTGAGGCTTCAAATATTCCACATGTAAATCTATTTAGGTATCACTTGTACAAATGGATATAAGCAGAAATGGTTTATGCAATGATCAATGTATTTATGAATATATAGCAAGAAATGGACTCTCAGAAGTAATAGGTATAGAAAAGATTACATGTGATCAGGTAGCAAATATTGAAGGCACAGAAGAAGATCACAAAGTCTTCAGCTACCATTTCAAGTTGCTGTAAAATTTTAACTGATATCTCAAATACCAGGGCTTTTAAAACAAGAGTAACTCAATTTCATACTAAATAATTTCAAGACACACACTAACAGTGAATTTTACTTTTAATCCTCAAACACTCATTTAGGAAGTTGTATAACATATAATTACTTGGGATGTATGCACAGTGTGTCATAGATACTTCTTACAACATAGCTGTAGGTGAAACATGTAAAAAATGAATTTCTCATGTGGTACAGGTAGAGGTGAATTGCAACACCTCCCCCAAAGCATTGGTATATTCTTATTTTCTTCCAGACAGCCCTTGAATAAGTGACATTTCAAGAATACCACCAGAAGACAGATGACAACATCTGATTACTTTAGGGTTAATCGTTAGCAACAGGATTGCATTACTGACATTGTTTATAGTGTTCAATTAAATGCCAATTTAATGACAACCCACACTTAAACCACCGTGCTGAGCCTTTATGCAGTCCCAGTCCAGAGGATTGACCAGCTGTTCACCCTTGCTGACCCTTCAGTTGCCTTTGCCTCTATGTTTCAAGGGTACAGGTAATTGCTAATCCTGAAGGGTCCCAAACAAGCTATTGTCTAGCTGCATCCATGATGTGTTTCTTAATAGGAAATGACTTGTACCTTTCATAAAGCCAAGTGGCCAACAGCAAACTGGGTTTGAGTTACTACAGTAGAAATTCTGTTTCTTGAAGCCTAGGCTGAATACTGCAATCTGTATTTCCAGCTTTTTCTTTTTTTAATTACGTTTTGCATTTTGAGAGGAATGGGTGATATTACCACTGACTCTGCAGCTGCCCAGTTATCTCTACTACCCAAACCAATTCACATAGGCTTTCAGAAATAAGGATTTTAGACCTGAAAATATTCCAATTTGAAGAGTGAGAGCAGGCGAACTGAGCAAGCCCTAATGTTCAGCTATGCTGAGACTGCTGGTGCCAGATAATTTGCATCTCAAGAAAGAAATTTGAACTGAAGCACTGCCACTGAAATATGTCTTTCTAACAGACTTCCAGAAATCGACGGTGTTTTGTTCATTCAAATATCCTTAGGTGAAAGAAAACAAAGCTTTTCTTCTTTCTCTCTTCCCACTGATGAACTTTCCTGGGCTCTTGATGGAAACATGTTCTGAAGATGAAAATAACGTTCCCCTGCCCCTCTCATTTAAACAACATAGTGCATATGAGCATTATATGAACCAAGCATGGCTTTTCCAATAATCAGATAAGGATGAGATAGGAGAGGAAATACAGGGCTTCACAGAGAAAGACAGTGCAAAATAATGTTGGTGGTTCTGCACTGGACAATGCAGGGACACAAAGGAAGGTAGTGGTGCACTGTTCATGTTACCCTGTTTGAAACCACTGCTGGCATGCCCATCCAAGGTGATTTCAACTCTTGCTTCATAAAACTGTATTGCCAACTTCTAGAATATAAGTTTTGAAATAGTGTATCAAATCTGTACTGGTAGGTGATATGTGCTAATAATCAGTCAGGAAATGTGAGAATTAAGTAAGCCATCTAAACTCAACACAGAATATAGCAATATATGGCACATGGTAACTGTAAACATTCTAATCTTTAATATTGTTGATGGAAGAAGAACAGAGACTTTTCATTAATAATGTATATTTGTATATTAATAAAATATGAATATGTAGAGAGAATAAGAGATATAGGGACAATGGGACAAAAAATAAGAAGAATCACATATAGAGGTGAGTATTACAAGACACCTATGTATTCCTTTTTTATGACTAGTCAAATATGGTGAGATTCATCTTTAGATCATAACAATCTGCAAAACACCCTTCAGTGCATGCACTGGTTATCTTTAGTGCACACACTTTTGTTTTCTACCTCTTCTAGCTACTCAAGTGAGAATTTAATTAAATGTCTTCCTCCAATAAATAATCTGATTAAATGAGATCACTGGTGTCTGATGACTAGAGGGGACTATCTTGGGTTGATTGATGGCTTTGGGAATGGAATGCTAATTCTTATTTTATACTGCATTCTTACCCTTTCAGGGTGTTTTATCTGAGGCCCCAACAATCTTAAATAGAACACTGAATAAGAATCCTCAAGGTTTTAAGTCAATTATTTGAACTATTAATATTTCTTATTTGGAGAAGATTTTTACTCTGACTCCATGTGAAAAATTCATTTTACATTGTATTTTATATCCTTTCCTTAGAAAGCATCAAATGAGGTCAATTTTATTTGTTAAATTTATGCATAATTATGAAAAAATTTAGTAATTTTTTTATCACGACTATCTTTTACCTTTCTACTGTTCATGCTAATACATATATGACTGTGATATTTAGGTGTAATATATATTTCTTATACGCTTATCTCAACATGATTTACCCCTGAATTCACATGGTTATATATGCCTGTTTACACTTCTGTTAAATATCTGTAGTTGCTTTTTACCACCACCAAAGTGTAGGTTAAATTCCATCAACTAATTTAATAGGAAAGAGTTGTAAATCTGAACTCATATGGAAGTAACTCTCTGTAGTGAAGATTACATGATGTGCAGCTTAATCAAAACACCTTGATTCACTGTGTATGTCAATGGATACTCTAGAAATTGTGAATAAACTGAACAGAAAGCAGTGGGTTTCTACTGTTGTCAGTATGTGCTGTGTCAACTTGAAAACAAAACAAAACAAAACAAAACAAAACAAAACAAAACAAAACAAAACAAAACAAAACAAAACAAAACAAAACAAAACAAAACAAAACAGTGCTTCTCCTAATGCTTTCCAGGTCTAATGATGGTCAGTTCACTGGATGCTGGAAAGACTAAATGAGACATTGCTTGAGAAGACAAACATAAGCTACAAATGTTACTAATTTTGTTTATTTTTTTTCATTGTTGATATCTAGTGATAACATAGAGGTTTAGCTGCAGGCAATGAAATTAGGTTGGTTTTGAGAAAAAAAAAAAAAACCTGCACATCCATCCTTCCTTTACAGTGTCCTGTTAGAGTGTTCTGGGATTCTGGATTGATCTACAATATATCACAGTCACATCAACATGTTTTTATGTAGTGGAAAATAGGTATCCAGATAGCATTTTGTTATAAAACATGTGACTCTTAAGAATTCTTTACTAACTGATATTATTAAACAGATAATATTTGTTTAAAATAGAGATGCATTGCATCTGAAATGCTAAACACTTTAGATCCCTTTACTCAGAATACAAGACTTAGGTTTACACAGAATGTTTTATGTTTGCATCTGGAAAATGAAATAATGAGAAAGCAAAACTATAAGTTCTAAAAATACAGTTAGTATAATGTTACAGTCACACATAGATGCATGGAGAAAGAAGCATGGGTCAAAGGGCATGTTTACTGGGGATACACCTAGCCCTAAAAATCCATCTAACATCATCTATTTGTGAGCCATTCTCTACTCTATAGTTTTGAAGACATCCTTTGGGAGTGCTTTTCTAAATCAGTTGTTAGTGTGGCCTTGTATTATACATCACCTTTCCCCAATTAAGTAAGCATTAACTAAACCAGCAGTAAGTAAATATGTGGGTAATTAGCATGCAATATAGTGTAAGTGGTATAAGTGCACCTCAAAGAATTTCTGTTCCATTATATAAAGACTAAAAATCATTCAAATATTTAAAACTATCTTGTAATCAAGAAACAATGATTTAATCATTTTAGATACCAACACGATTCCATATTAGAGTTTTCTTTATTTTATTTACATTTAGAATATAATCTTCATAACCTGACCAAAGTGTGGACACTTTGCCCCTTCTTAGAATTGGGAACAAAACACCCATGGAAGGAGTTACAGAGACAAAGTTTGGAGCTGAGATGAAAGGATGGACCATCTAGAGACTGCCATATCCGGGGATCCATCCCATAATCAGCTTCCAAACGCTGACACCATTGCATACACTAACAAGATTTTGCTAAAAGGACCTGGATATAGCTGTCTCTTGTGAGACTATGCCAGGACCTAGCAAACACAGAAGTGGATGCTCACAGTCAGCTATTGGATGGACCACAGGGCCCCTAATGGAGGGGCTAGAGAAAGTACCCAAGGAGCTAAAGGGATCTGCAACCCTATAGGTGGAACAACAATATGAACCAACCAGTACCGCGGAGCTCTTGATTCTAGCGGCATATGTATCAAAAGATGGCCTAGTTGGCCATCACTGGAAAGAGAGGCCCATTGAACTTGCAAACTTTATATGCCCCAGTAGAGAGGAACGCCAGGGCCAAAAAGTGGGAGTGGGTGGGTAGGGGAGTGGGGGGAGGGTATGGGGGACTTTTTGGATAGCATTGCAAATGTAAATGAGGAAAATACCTAATAAAAAAATTTAAAAAATGCATTGTGGCAACTGCTTTTTGTCTGCTAACTAAACTTTGTCCTCTAAGTCAAATTATTGGATCACATGATTTCTACAATTACTTCTGGCTGACCCCTGCTCTTTATTTATTTGAGTTTTTTAGTTATTTGAGTCAATAATTTTAAGTTTAAAATATCAAGCTGTGTAAAACTAAAAACCTTAAAGCTGAATTTTGGTTATTTTTTTTTTTATGTTACTTATACTATTTACTCTTTTTTGCTGTGGCAGCATAGACTAAGTCTTGGAACATATGTTTTGCAGAAGCAAAGTCCCAATACATTTAAAAAACAATAAGTCTTTTATCCCATTGTATTTTGTCTAATATGCTCTACACAGAATAAAGTAAGTTACTCTTAAAAGGGGTTGACATTTCTTAATTCTCAAATTCACAACTCTTGTGTTAGTAAAAGGGCCTACAGCTTGCACATCTGGTTTTCTAGTTTCTCTTTTCCAATAATTTGACTCTATAATGGTAACTCTTTTTGGAATGTGAATTATCTTAGTACTTTACCCAAAATATTTATAAGAAATAACATCTTTTTATTGATACATACATTTTCTGCATAGAGTCTGTATGTATAATGTAATATGCATTATTTATATCAAATTTGTTTTGTGGAATTGTCATCTGGTTAAAGGATATGGAATGTTTGTTTTGTAAATATCCTCAGCCATTTTTCTCAACACAGTGTTAATTATAGTTGTATAGATATTATACCACTAATGTCTTTTTATAACATGATATATGCCATTGGAAATGAGCCCATGAAAGGGGAAGTACTTTTGGGAGAGACATTTGTACTAAAAATGATAAGGGGCCTGTGTAATTCTAACACTTTATATGGGTTTGTTTGAGCTTTTCCTGTTTGAACAAACTTAATTACTTGGGTTTCTTAAAGAAAGTTGTGAAAAATATTATGAAATGTTCTATTACACTCACAGAGGGGAAAAGAAGAGAAAGAAGGAGGGGAGAGGAGGTTGAGAGAGTTTGAGGGTGGGAGGGAGAGGGACTGGGAGCAAGAGGGGGTGGGGAGAGAGAGGGGAAGAAGAGGAGAAGGGAAGAGGGAGGAAGGGAGGGAGAGGGAGAGAGAGAGGGCAAGAAAGAGAGAGAAAGAGAGAGAGGGCAAGAAAGAGAGAGAAAGAGAGAGAGGGCACATTCTTCAGCAATGATACAGAAGGGTCAGGAAACTAACAGGAAATAAATTAGCAATAAATAAAACTTAAAAACAAGCAAAAATGAATCATGAATCAAGAAGGAAGGACACTAAAGTATGAGAAGATATTTTTAGTCTTCAAAATTTATGTGGATCCTCGGTTTATGTGACAGAAACTATAAATAAAATTTCCTTGCTGATTATTTATTCTTGGAGCAGAAAATGTATGTCTTAGTGAGTCACAATATAATTAAAATCATTGTACAATTAACATCTTTTTAACAGTAAAAATTGAAATTTTATTCACCATATACATGTAGCTTAGAAAAGGCTTATTTTAAAAAACAGACCCAGTAGCAATTTTTATTCTACTGTATTCTATACAGTCCGAGATGCCAACTAGGTGAAATTCAGCCATTCAAATATTATTAATTTTTGTTAGGTTCAGAACAGCTGGCACTTTTAGTAACTGTAATTATGTAATTTTTTTCCAGGTGAGTCTGGTAAAGCCAAGAATACTTCAGACTAATGGCTAGGTGGGTTAAGGCAAGAAGGCCAGAGGCTTAGAACTTTCCCAAGAGAGCAGAGGTACGACTTCATTACAATATGGATGTGCAACTTCTTCGATAGTCAAACTCTTCTGGTGTGATTGGGGTCTGGTAGCTACACAGTACTAATAAGTCCTACTTTGCTTAAGTCATGTTCAGTGTGTGCTTAGGGAGTCTTATTTCTTTTTAAAAACCTTCTTGTAAACCTAGTATTTGCTGTGCTGTTTGAGAAACAAAAATCTTTAACAAAATCGAAAAAAATCAAGTTCGCTATCTGCTTAGGTGTCTTTTTTCCGAAGTGAAAATTCAGACCTTGCTTCTTCATCCAACTACTTTTGTGCCTCTCACTTGAGCCTTGTGTGTCGCTTACACAATGCACGTAACGGTGCATGCATTATTCTGACTACTAAGTACACTTCTTTTGGCCCTCTGCAAATTTTCAATAATTCACATTGTTGATTTTTGACTCCTCTGTTGGTATCTAGATTAATATATCTGACAAAATGCCCACTTATTTTCCTAGATCATCATGTGGTATTCTCTTATTTATTTGCTCTATTTCATGTACAAATTTGAGGTTTATAAAAAATTCACTACAGTTAAAAACTGAGATTATAGGAAGTTTTAAGTCTAATGAAAATAATACAGGAACAGATTTGGCTAAATGTTTCATCATGTGATTAAGAAACAAACAAACAGCAACAACAACAACAAAGAAAAGAAGGTAGTACAGAGAACCAAAGGATGGCTAGCCCAGGATTAGCTAAATGGCCATCAGCAAACACACATTATGAGGCCAGGAGATGGGTTATAAATTGAGAGCATTTCCCTCACACTTTGATGACCTGAGTTCAGTCATCAAGACCCATAATGTAGAAGCAAACAATGGACTCCACAGTTTGTTATTTGACCTCCACATGCATTCACATTTATGCTCAGATCTCTAAGCCCCTAAACTCTCATACATAATAATGAAAGAAAAATCTAAAATAAAGAAATTATACATCTCACCTGTACCTCATTCAGGGTTCTGTAAACTAAGGGGGTAACTTGTATGATGGAATAGCAATAGAATGTGTCAGGGTTTCAAGCTATCCAGAATGAAGAGAGAACAAGAAGAGACTAAGTTAGACTGCTCCAGGCCTGCTACTTTTATTCTTGTTTATAAATAACACTTCACACATAGAAAATGCTTGATAAATATTTGTTGAAATGAATTAAATTTATTCAGGGATAAATTTAGTGTAGCACATTTCCCCAAGGTTTTATTCATTAATATCAATTCATGAGCTTCACAAGCCCTGAGGTTCTATGTACTTAGTAGCTATCCCTTTCCTTTCCATGAAAACTGTCATTTCTCTGAGTCCAGGAAGTAGGGGATCTCCTTGGTATTTAAACCACAATGGATTTTCATTGTCACCATCGTCATTGTCATCGTTGTTGATTGGCCAGTCAGTGATATGTGCCTCTGATGTTGGCTTTCTCCATTTGAGTTTGTGCTCCCATTGGATGGTAGCATCTTCCTTAGGTAGCTACATCTCTACACAAAGCTAAAGATCAAGGATCCTCAAGATAGAGGCTGGGGAACATATCCACCTGCTATGTTTATTCATTTCCTGGATGTAAAGCATCACTACTTGGCCATAGCATGTATATAGCTCTTCAGATGAGAATGGTCCTCACAGGCTCTTATATTTGAATGCATGGTCTCCTGCTGATAGAACTATTTGGGAAGGGTTAGGAAGTGTGAATGTTCTGGAGTATGTGTCACTAAGAACAGGCTTTGAGCTTTAAAAATCCTATCAAATTATTACCTGTTTTGTTTCTGTCTCTGTCCTCCCCTCCTCTAGCTCCTCCCTGTTCTCTCTGACTTGGTCCCTGTCTTCTCTTTCCACCTCTGCCTTCTACTTTCATATGCCGGGGCCTAGCAAACACAGAAGTGGATGCTCACAGTCAGCTATTGGATGGATCACAGGGCCCCCAATGGGAGAGCTAGAGAAAGTACCCAAGGAGCTAAAGGGATCTGCAACCCTATACATGGAACAACATTATGAACTAACCAGTACCCCAGAGCTCTTGACTCTAGCTGCATATGTATCGAAAGATGGCCTAGTCACCCATCACTGGAAAGAGAGGCCTATTGGACTTGCAAACTTTATATGCCCCAGTACAGGGTAACGCCAGGGCCAAAAAATGGGAGTGGGTGGGTAGGGGAGTGGGGGGGGAGGGTATGGGGGACTTTTTGGATAGCATTGGAAATGTAAATGAGGAAAATACCTAATAAAAATACTTTAAATAAAAGGAAAAAAGAATGTAACCTCTCAGGTTATGCACCAGCACCATGTCTGCCTACACCCTGCCCTGCCCCTTGCCACAGACTCAAACTGTCTGGAACTATGAACTTGAAATTTAATGCTCTCAAGTTGCCAGTGGTTACAGTGATCTGGTGTTTTGTCACTGCAATAGAAAAATAACAAAGATAAGGTAGTAATCATAGGAGCTGTTATTTTAACTCAATTGTTCTTGTTTCATAACCTGGAGCTACTGTCTTATGCTAGGTAGAGATCAATGCATTTTCAATGGATCATGCACACACACACACACACACACACACACACACTTCTTCAGACAAACAGCAGGATATGTGCATGCAACACTTTTACCAGTTCTTTGTGAAGGCATGCTAAACAAAGGCCTTCCCTCTATCTCTGCTCCCCAACAGTATCCTGGTTGCCACTTCAGCTCTCAGCTTTCCAACCCAGTTCAATGCAATCCAATAGTGTGATTTCTTTTCTTCCACGGTGTGTATTTATATTCAGGTTATATTTATAACACGGCTCTAAGACATATGGTCTTGTTTTGAAAAACTTTACATTTCGTTTCTTTGCAGTTATTTATGTTTGCTCCCATGATTTCTATTGTATTATAAGAAGTCAAATCTCAAGGGCTTTCAGTCACACTTCTTGCATATGAGCTCACAAGGTTGTTGTCCAGGCTTGAATCAAACTGGTTAACTGGACTTGGATGTAGCTCTGGTTCATATTCAGTTAAGGTCAATTTGTGGATTTTTTTTCTCTGTTTTTTTTTTTTTTCCTATTGATCCTACTCACTTTTTTGTTTGTTTGTTTATTGGTGTTTGTTTTGTTATTGTTTTGGATAGGTGTTAAAAATTAAATGATAATGACAGACTACCCAAGTGTGTGCAATGCCTGACAAGTGACAGTTGGTGGCCTCATGTTAATCAAAGCATATCATTTCTTGGATCTCTGCTCTGACATAAGGGTCTGCAGGAGGAAATTTCATCTATTCCACAGGTAGATACTAGAGAGTTTAAGAACCAAAACTTTGGAGTTCACCCTGTATTTTAAGGACGGAAGGAAAAGTTGAGAACACAAATCCCTTATCTTCAAGTGCCACAGTGCCAATGATGAGGGCAAAGATGCTGATGGTGATGATGAGGAAATCTGTTTTCACACCCAGCTTTCTACATTAACTTTAATTGTTGTGGGTTTTATCCTTTAAAATTTAAAAGTTTAATACATTTAAAAGGCCTTATAATATTCTTCCCATGAGCAATTAAAATATTTTCACAAAAAAATCTCCCTACATGAAGAGAAATGCACACATGACCCAAGGTATCCTAGTCCCACTGAATATAGGGTAGAGATTAGCCATTATGTTATACTTGCCCTGAGATGGACAAGACTCATGAAGCTTGGGAAACTTACTAGGTGCATAGAGCTCAGAACGTTACAATAGTCACAAGGTTACTCTCTATGATTGTGAATGCATCTCTCTTTAACTTTGAAGACTTTTCATGCTTTGGCACTGACTGAACATTATGTAGAGAGCTCCAAAGATATGCTTTTCATGAGCCAACACCTACACTGTGGTGCACTTTCTGGTAATGTAGCTGCTTTGGAGTCGCACGTGCTACAGTAAAAGACCTCAATAAGACAACTGGTTTATAAAGACAGATGTGTGGAACTAGTCTTTGGTATGGTGTCCATGCTCTTTCTGAGGTTTCCCCAGGAAAAGTTAATACAATGGAAAATTTTCAACTGAATGACTAAGAAAGAAAGGACTAGTGGGCTTAAATATTTAGAGAGTCCATATAAACCTATCTTCCCATTTTAAAGAACATAAAAATTATGTTCTAGAGGAGTCTGCACTCAGGTGACAGTAGAGTAGGATTTCTGCTTTCCTTATAGGAAAAATATTCAAAGAAGAGACTCCCTGCTAACATTGGCTATTTTCATTCAAACACTGAATTTGGTAGAAATATGACTCATAGTCACATATCCTCATTGTTTCTCATGATTATAACTTGCATGGAAAATCATACCTTTATAATTATTAGAAGGAGAACTTTTGTCAGTTCTTTTGTTCACAGAAGAAATATGGTTACACACTTTTCATTTACTTTGTGAGAGTAAAGTAAGGGGAATAAAGATAAGTAACAACTTATCTGATCAATAAAACTATATTGCAATTTGGATAAGAATTTGCCTAATATACAAAAATTTTCTTGGCACTAAAACCTTTTTATCTTTCCATAATATGCTATATGAGTGATAAAATTTATTTATTGCTCTGAAGTTGGAGAAAGAAAAAGTTACCCCATCGGTATCATAGAAGTAGATTCCAATACTTTTATCACCTGAGGGGCATTGCTCAAGCTGTAAAATCCTCAATAAAATTGTAAACATCATTGAATTGTCTCACTCTGAGTTGAATATCAATAAAACTCATTTGCAAAGGAAGTGCTGCCTAGCAGAAGTAGGGATCACAACTGATTTTCATTTTCTTTTCATTTTTTATTAGATATTTTCTTCATTTACATTTCAAATGCTATCCCAAAAGTCCCCTATACCCTCCCTGCCCTGCTCCCCAACCCACCCACTCCCACTTCCTGGCCTGGCATTCACCTGTACTGAGGCATATAGTCTTCACAAGACCAAGGGCCTCTCATCCCATTGATGGCCAACTAGGCCATCTTCTACTACATATGCAGCTAGAGACACAAGCTCTGGGGGTACTGATTAGTTCATATTGTTGTTCCTCCTATAGGTTTGCAGATCCCTTTAGCTCCTTGTGTACTTTCTCTAGCTCCTCCATTGGGGGCCCTGTGATCCATCCAATAGCTGACTGTGAGCATTCACTTCTGTGTTTGCCAGGCACTGGCATAGCCTCACAAGAGATAGCTATATCAGGGTCCTGTCAGCAAAATCTTATTGGCTTATGCAATAGTGTCTGGGTTTGGTGCAATAAATAGATAAAATATTAAAAGCAGTAGGGGAAAAAGGACTAGTAACATATAAAGGCAGACCTATTAGATTTTCATTTTCTTAGTTCTATGTTCTTTATCAAAAATCATTCCTTATGTTCACTCCAACTTATCTTCCTTTTAACTTTAATCTACCTATTTTCAGGACCTTCTTCTTGAATATCACCTGCTCCTCTATTTTAATACATTAAATAATGTTGAACTTAGCTCTGCACAGAAGTTTCAAACTCCCACCACTATGCTCTACTTATCCTACCAGGAGTTTAAACTCATCTGGTTAAACTCAGAAGTGAAAATCATTACCACCACCACCACCACCACCATCACCACCATCGTCATCATCATCATCAACAACAACAACAACAAAACAGTTTTTCAAAACAGATTTTAAATTTTTTATTGTTATTTCTTTTCTTTTAGAGATTATATGAAATTACATCGTGATCATTTTTCCTTCCCTTTCCTCTTTCCAAAGCTTCCAATAAACCTATCCTTGATCTCTTTCAATTCGTGACTTCCTATTTCATTAGTTTTTGTTACCCCCCCCCTCTCTCTCTCAAATGTACAAGTATAACCTGTTCAATCTGTATGCTATTTGTATGTACAATTTTAGGAATGTCTATCTAGTATTTGACAACTGGTTGAGTTTTTCTTTGGAGATTATTTCTCCAACTATCAGTTTTCTTACTCACCTGTAGTCCTTTGTGCTTGAGTTCTCTTGAGCTTTCCCCTGTCCACTATTTCACTGGAGTTCTTTGATTAGTTCACATTTGGGCAGTCATGTTGACGAGACTGTATATGTGTCTCTCCTGAGCTTATGAGAAACAACAGTCTCACAGAAAACTTTTTACTTTTCCTGGCTCTCACAAATTCTCTGTTCTATTTTATATAATGGTGCCTTAAGCCCAAAATGAGGTAGATGTATTATAGATGTATTCACTGGGTCTGGTCTCCACAACTCTGGATTTTGATTAGTTGTTGTTGTCTATAATTATCTCTGTTGCAGAGAGTTTTCTTGGTGAAGGTTGAAGTCTATAAGTCTTTTCTTCATTTTCTGGGACATTTTTATTTTTTGAGAACTTAATTTTAGTTAAATACATCTCAATTAGCTTTGAAACATCTTTCTTTTACTTTCAACATTTCTGCCTATAAGATGGCAGTATTTTATTTCTATAATTCTACTATAGACCTCTGATTTACAGCCTCTTTATTCTTAAGGGTTTTGAAAAATTCTCCAAAAAAACAAGATTTAAGATTCATGTTTATTTCTCCCACTTTATTTTATTAACAGTGCCTTACCTTACCTAATTTCTTTAAGGTGCAGTGCTTCTGCCACCCTAAACCTCACTATTTTGAGACTCACATTTAATGTCATCAATTCCACTGAAATTATTTTGAGTTCTGAGTCATGTGACTCTCCTTATACATTTTGTGCTTCTATTGCTAATTGATCTGTGAATGGTCACTTTAAAACTCTTAGTAAATTCGTATCCATTTCTTTATTTCCTTCAAATAAGGCACAACAAGATATGTCTCCAGTGCCAAACATGGCATTTTACTGCAAGCTAGCTCAAGATGAAAGATGAGCAGTAGTTAAGTCCCAAAATTACTCACCAGATCTATGAAGGCACCAGAGATCCATACTTTATGTTCTACTACATATATTTTTCTCAAAGTTTACATAAGAGAAGCAAAACTTAGCATCTTATTAAGTCTGGGAATGCCACTCAGAATATTCTTTTGTTTTGATTATTTGGAAAGCATGTTTTCCTGAAATGGTTAAAGACAATAATGTCCACTGTTAGTATAGAAAGCCTGCAAGAATGCTGGAGGTCATTTTCATCAGATTTAGAATATTTATAAAATCTACTACCATTGATATGCTTAGTATATGTCCTTTCCACAAGGTAGGTGACACATAGATTTTTGAATGAATTCTTTAGTTGGTCATTGATTTGGTACATTTTGTATAAAATAGAGGGAATTGTTCTAATTTGTCTTTAAATTCAGTAAACCCCCTGATTAGCAGAAAGCAAGTACAGTGGTATATAATTTATGTACTTAACAATGATTTGGCTAGAGATTCATCACATTTGTTGGTAGTCACTCTCTTTATTACACAGTCAAGGTTTTTCTATGTTAATTAATTTATTTATTCATTCATTTTATACCCTGATTGATAGCCCCTCTAGGTACCCGCCTCCCACTGTCCTCCCCCCCCCATGCCTCTTTTCCATATCCTGTGAAAGGATGTTCCCCTGGGTCTCCCCTTGCCTTGGCATATCAAGACTCTGCAGGGGTAGGTGGGTTGTTAATTAACACATACCATGCCTCTCTTCATAGCTGGGGTTATATACTCCCTCTTATATGTATATCTGCCCCAAAACTAAATACCAGAACTTTATTTAAGATAATTTCACCCTTTCTAAGCTACATTTGTTTTTTGAATACATGGTTCCATAGAACACACCTATTGCTTCTTCTGTTTAATAAAATGCTATTGAATAAGTTATGAAACTTGCCCAACAAGTGGCACTTAAACAATAAGGAAAGCAGACCTTCAAAACAGCCCATATTATTCTAATGTTCCTAACAGTGATATTGAAGTGTTTCAGCATAATTTTAATGTTCAATGTAAGTTTAATCCTCTCTTTGTGAAGAGAAACTTGTTTATAATTCATTGGTGATAACTGGAATTATGTTATTTAATTAGTTTTGTTTTTGTATTGGTGCTCTGAGGAAGTCTCAGTGTACAGGTGAGTTTGGCCTCTTGTTCTTACTCCTCCTACCTCATCACCCTGAGTTCTGTGGTTGCAGGTATGTGTTACCATGTTTGCTTAATTATTTTTCTTGTGGTAAAATAATAGCATAGAAGATTTATTTTCCTTTTTAGCTATGAAGATTTAAAGAAGAAAGGTTAAATAATAAGAGGAACTAAATAATCACAGATAAAAGATGTACTGTCAAGATGTTACATTGATATTATGATAGGGATTGAGTATTATGAACAAAAATATAATTCTGTAAAAAGGATTTTGTGATGCGAGAACCAAATAGTCTTGCTATTCATACCAATACTGAGGGAAAATAGCCAGCTTACGAGGCATGGGCTATGTTTTTCTGAATATCATGTTCCATATGTGTTTTTGAAAAGCCAAACTTGGGTTGATGATGTAAGCTATTTAGTGAGGACTTTTATAAGAGACTTAGTGCAATTATGAAGCAAGTTGTCTTACAGGAATGGTTTTGCCCAGTAATATCCAATGTTAGTCATCGAATAATAGCAGCTGTTTGAAAATTGTAATTCTCATATAACCATTTTCCTTGACATCATGTTAAAATGTGTCCATTAGGGCTCAAATATGTTTTTTTAAAAATACTATTTCCTTTACTATAAAAGGAAACTTTGGATTTGGAAACTTGGAAAAGACTTTTTGTTTGTTTGTTTAGTTGGTTGGTTTTTCGAGACAGGGTTTCTCTGTATAGTCCTGGCTGTCCTGGAACTCACTTTGCAGACCAGGCTGGCCTTGAACTCAGAAATCTGCCTGCCTCTGCCTCCTGAGTGCTAGGATTAAAGGCGTGTGCCTCCATGAATGGCTGGGAAAGACTTATAACAAAACAATCTTATAATTTAGAATCTATCAAAAATAATTTAATTAATACTTTAGTTTTGAATCAATATGATTTTATACACACTGGATCTTGCATTTCAACATAAGTGAGAGTTAGCTTATGTATATGTGCATAGACAAAAGTGCACATGAATTTTAATCATCCATTTATCATGTAAAAGTGCTATTGAAAATTTTCCTGTGTAATTAATTATGAAGAAACCATTACCTTAATGGCTGCATAATAGTCGGGTGATAGATGTAATATAATTCATCTATCCCTTTCCTTGTTAGAAAACATTGATTTTTTTCTGTTTTCATTATCATAAATTCTGTTTTAATGAAGTAACTTCTAGAGAAAATTAATATTATACATACTATAGTGCACAGTCTTTCAAAGTCTCTATATACTCTCTAGCTTATAATTTTCATAGGAAAAATTCTTTCATTGTTTATTTTTATAGTTAAAACATCTCCGAAAATCCAAAAATTAAAAAAAATGATTAATTTTTTTTCTCATAAACAACCCAACCTAATTACTTCATAATGAAGTAACTATTTAGTTTTTAATCTGTTGGTCCCTTACTTTTTCCCCATCTTTCTTACCAAGTTGGTTTATGATTTTGTTCCTTTTTATTAACATTTTAAAACTGAAATATAATTATTCCACTTCTCCTCTTCCCTGTCCTCTGTATAATCATCTCCTGCCTCACTCCCTCTCAAAATGATGGCCTCCTGTTTTTATTATTCTTATCTTCATATATGTATATGTATAAATATATAAATAAAACCTACTGAGTGCATTTAGTAGAGCTTTGCATATATGATTCCTAGACTGACTACTTTGCATTAGAGAGCCAACTATTGTCTCCTCACTAAGAAAGGGTAATTCTCCCTCTTTTAGCAGTCAATAATTGCTTCTAGTTCTTGGTCTAGGCTTGGACTCTGTGAGATTTCCCCTTCCTCATTTTCACAGTATTTATATTATATAGTTGTGCGGGTTATGTAGGCAGCCATGTTTTTCCCATGTGACTCAAGGATGTTCATTATTATTTTAGGGATTGCATCAATTCAGAGTACTGTGGCTTTGTTTAATAAGAGTGTTCTTTCCAAAGTGTTTATGTGTGTGCG
The DNA here is from genome assembly GCF_978045245.1 of Mus caroli. Lineage (NCBI taxonomy): Eukaryota > Metazoa > Chordata > Mammalia > Rodentia > Muridae > Mus > Mus caroli. The sequence continues at coordinate 119,506,163 of NW_028227258.1, read as the reverse complement.
TTTTCCTTTGATTTATTTTCATCAAACTTTGAACAATACATAGAATGTAGTATTTAGTTCTCTCTTGTCCATCTCATTTCAAGAACTCCATCATGTTAAAGACATCAACAAATAAATCCACCTGGATCAAACCTTTGTTTCCTTTACATATAATTTTTACTATTGGTGAATGACCTGTGAATCAGAAAAAAAATACTATATAATCAAAATCTGTTCCTGATGATTAAAACAGAACTATAAACATCCCTCTTATGGATAGCAATGTTCAGTGGTAATTTACAATAATTGTGCCAATACCTATGAAGAACATTTGCTTTATAACATGTATGCTTATGTGTAATATAATATAAATGCATTATTCAAATTAATCTTTAAAGTTAATTTAAATGTTCTATAAGACTGGTACTCTGAGCTTTCTTGCACAAACAAATTATGTGACTTTTTTGGATACTAACTAATTTGCTAATGTCTTTGTGGATATAATGCAACCCAAATGCTGCAAACAAAATTTATTTTCAAGCAGCTCCTAAATTGCTTTTTCTTAATGTCTAATTCAAAATGTAACATAGTGCTTAGGTATGAAGTTTGTCAATACCCTGTGAGAAGACGATTTGCAATGTGGAACTGAAGTGCACATTGCACTTCCCTTGCTAGGTCTGTGTGCTTCCTTAACTAGAAACTTGTCTTTCTTGGTGTAAAGTAAGCTTTAATCATTCACCAAGCTCTCTTCAACCAAAGGAAACTATAGTCACCACAGAATCAACTCTTATCAAAATGTGTGAGTGAAAGCTTATTTTAAGCCAAGAATGAGTGACCATGGTCAATAAACTCACATTCAGTTTACCCTAAATTACACCATCCAATGTAGTAACAGTTCTAAAGTTTTTATAGAAACAGAACTTCATTTAAGCATACTGGTAGGCAAATTCCAGAGAAGCAGGGGGACCTCAGCTATACGGCTCCTTTACCATACCAATAGAGTGTTAACCTCTTAATTTATAGAAGCCACCGCCCTGTTTGTACATGCCAACAGTTGTACCTGCTTCCCTACTTACCATGTCTCTTGGTTTCTATGGCTCCATCATGCATCTCTCTTGCTCCATCTCTATCCAGATGACTAACTTATCTCCAACGGGATAAGTAGGCTCTAGTTTCTAGATTGAGAAAAGCCGCATAGTTATTTTGAACCCCAACTACCACCAAGTTAGTCAAAGATGAATGCAACACAAATTCAATTTTTTAAAAGTTGGACAAAATTCTTCTCTAAGGTGGCAGAAATCCTAAAGCTGATCTCCTGAATTACAGAACCCTGGTTGGTGATTTCCAAAGCTTTGACTGTATATGTGATTTCAGTCCTTGCAAGTCACTAGCCATGTCCTTTAATCTTTCAGATATTTGATTTCCTTGTATTTAAAATAGGAAAGAAGACACACTGGCTACAATCCATACACTGTCTGCAAATGGAGCTTAATTTTATGGCAATGAGCAGTTGAGGAAAAAGGGAGAGATTTATGGAGGATAGTAGGAAGCCAAGACAGGAAGTGAAGGAAGAACTCTCAGCTTTCTGGATACCCCACATATGCAGGGGCAGCCACCCACTGCTTACTATCAATATGCAATCAGTTTGATGGAATTCAGATTTATTAGTCAAAGATAATTTTTGCATTCGTAAGTAAAAGGTGTATTAAAATTGTCATTAACCTTGTCAAATTGCCAAATTTGAAAAACACTACTATAATTTTCATTTAAAGAATCAGGTTATTTCACAGGATCCTTCTCTCATCCTGTCTCTTCCTGTCTGGTTGCTAAACTGCATATTACCTTTTAATTCTGCATCTTTGTTTCATAGCACATCCTCATTTGCATGTCTAAAATCAGATGTTCCTTTCACATACCACAGTATCCTAATTAAAATATTAAAAGGCACGTTTTGAATGAGGAGAATTTGCATTGCCATAAGAAATGCTGAAGAGTGCTGCAGGGTGCTCCTTTCTGCTTCAATGACACTTTCTCTCCAAGCTATTTTTGATGTCCAGTTAATGCTCTCAGGTTTCCAGGGTAGGTGAAAAGACATGAAGGAAGAATAGGAAACATGATAAAATGATGAATCTGCAATACAACTTGGGGGTATTTATTAATTACAATTTGTTGTAGATAGACTAGTTCTGTGAGTGCTCACCTTGAACTCTCAATCCTCTTGCCTCTGCCTCTTAAGTGTTGGGATTCTAACTAGGTACCAACACACCTAAGCCATTATCCTCATTTCTAAGTGATTCCCACTGATGTGTCTAGTTTTCCTTGCCTGCTCCATTTGAGAGTCACCAAAAAAGCAAAGCTAGTCACATTTTTGGGTCTGAGCTCATTGTTCTTCTGAATCTCCATAAATCTCTTCCTTGGTAGGTTTTATTATGCTTTCCTTTTTTGGTCTTTGTGTTGCTCCCATGCAAGCTTTCGGATGTATATACCAAACCACTTTTGACGTTTATAAATGTCTTTCATGTCTGCAGGATATCCATGGGTATGTTAATTTAATCAAAAAGTGACTAGTTCTTCCTTATATCTTTATAACTCTGCTTGAGGTCTAAGTATTATTATGGAATGCCCCACCAGTTTCTGGCTTTCAGTAGTGTTCAATTTATTTTACTTATTGTTATATAAGTGATAGACATGTTTTTCCAACTTTTTCTGCCTATACAGCACCATAAATATACCCACACAGCCATGTGAAAACTTTAGAGTTTATAAGCTGGAGATTCTTCAAAGTCAGTTCCCACTACTTACGGCTCAAAAGGCAATACTCTGGAGACCTAATAAAAAGGAGCTGTATTTATTCACAGGACATACTGGAGGCTATGGCTACCATCCTCAAATATCTTGCTTCAGGTTCTTAGAATGGGTCTGGGGTGGATATAACAAACCTGCTAAGTGGGCTTTCATTCTTTTTCCCTTTCTCAGGCTAGGATATTACGATTGACCTTGGCATCCTGAAGTTTGTTATTGGAGTCATTTAGATGAACTAAATACTACTCTGCAAGTGAAAGTGCACAGAGCTGTGCTTGTTTTATGTTTGGTAAGGGGCTGGTTCAAAAGGATAAGGGCTGTTCTGCACTCTGCACTCTGCACTCTGACAGGCTGTGAAGTCATCATGTGTTCTGGATTTTACATACCACAAGAACAATCATTTAGCAATCTAAGCAGGGATAACAGAAGTGTGATTTTTTTTAGGTCTCCTGGGAAAAGGAGAAGACCTAATCCTTGAAAAAACTCTTAGGCAGAAGAAGTAATATTGTGGACAAAAAGACAGGAGAGGTGAAAGTAACAGCCAATGATCAATCCCAAAGAGTGGCCACAGCTGCCATAGATCATGAAGAACACATATCTTTAGTTGATACAGCTTTCTAGAATGGCTGATACAGTCAGCTTCCTATGGGGTCATTGCCCCCTATTCTTCAGATGTGCATTCTGCCAGTCCTCTTTTAAGTGTTATTAGAAAGGAAATGCTGTTGTCAATTTCCATTCATGTTCTAAAACAGTCACATTGGAGACCATACAGTTGGAATTTGGATAACCTTTCACATACTTGATGGCTTAGGCAGGTTTCTTAACAAGAGCTATTGAGATATTATTTTTCACACTAACAGAATTCACATACACTCTGTGAGAGATAAATAGATATAGATGAATATAAATATAAACACAGAATTGAACCTGATTGTCTATATGATTTAAATGTTATTGCTGTTTTTGTCGATATTATTATTTCTTAGAATGTGCATAAAGGTTAGATTTCTGTTTCGTTTAGTTCCTCATGCATAGAAAGAGCACCCCTGCATGGTGCTCTATAGTATAGGTGTTGACTTTTACTGTATTCGTATAAAACATTGGACTTAATCATGATGTATCATTTCATTCTTCATATGTCAAGGTATTCAGTTTCTCTGATGTGTTTCTCTATTATAGGAATATAAATCTAGAAATATCACCCACCAAAGGCAATATAGCAAAAAGAAAATCATAAATCAAAACCTACTCCCTGCTCCCTCATGCTAACCTGCCCTATTTTGCCTGAGGGTACTTGGTCATAGTGCTCTGGCAGGGATTTTCCATAGCTTTTACTCATAGTTTTCTTGTTTAATTCTGTAGCATTTCTAGTAAAGATTTATGTGATGGAATACATAGTCTAAGCTGCTTTGAGGCCTCTTTTAATCTAGTTATCAAAGTTATAGGCAAATGATTATGAATGATTATCACTTTTTTCTTGGAGTATAAGCAATGTTTTGATTGGACTGAACATTACTCATTTTAATATAAATTGAGATTTGAGAAAATATATTTGTAACTAAGATTATATTATATATGGATTGTGATAAGTTATTAGGAATATTTAGGTAGCCAGTATGTCTACTCTAAGAGAACATGGTGAATTTTGGGTTATTCTAAAAAAATCTTGTAGGTTATCAGCTTCCAGTCAACTAGATGTTCTTATTTAACTACCTATAGCATCAAATAAGACTAATTCGTAAAGTCATCATTGAATATAAAGGAATGCAGATGTTTCTCAAAAAAAATTAAATATCATGGTCCTACATGAGCCACTGATCTCACTTCTACATGAACGGGATTAAAGGAATGATTAGAATCACTGCACTGAATAAGTACCTGAAGGTTCATGTCCAAAAATATCACAGAGATATAATTTAAGAAAATTTACTAATCAATCTTCATTGTCAACCTGACATAATTTAGAATTACCATGAAAGCACATCTCTAGAGAGTTCTTACAAGGGTGTTTCCAGAAATGTGTAACCATCCCCTAGAAGTGTGGACACCATCTTATTGACTGGAGTTTTAGCCTGAAGAAGAAATAGAACCTAAGGCTAAGTACCCACATTATTTGCTTCTGTAAACAAAGAATCTACATTGCTACACTAATGTAGATACATTGTAACTACCTCATGTTCCTGTTCCTAGACCACTCCTATAATGTTATTTTTCTCCCCCTCTCCCTCTTCTCCCTCTCTAAGTCTTCCTATCTCTATCTCCCTTCCTTTCTCTCCCCTACATTCCTCCCTCCCCTTCTTCTTTTCCTTCCTTCCTTTCTTCCTTCTTTCCTTCCTTCCTTCTTGCCTTCTTTCCTGATTCTTTTTTCAAACTTTGTTTCAGCTATGTAAAAAGCAAGCAGTACATTAATCATCTATAAACTGCTGCATGAATAACATAATACATGTACAAACTAACATATTAATCACATATAAATTAATGAAGGCCTGCTAGTTGTAATGGCATATGCCATATGATCACATTCATATGTAGGATCTGAAAATTCTGATGTTATAGAAATTGAGAACACAATGATGTTGTGTAGAAAGTATACATAGGGAAACAGGACTAAGGAAACTTGGTGAACTTGTACTAAGTTACAAGTAAATAAGACAAATAATTTCTGTTGTGTTGTTGAACTGTAGACATTTCTGACACACACGAGGAGAGGATTTTAAGTGTTTTCTCCATAAAGAACTAATACATTTTTAGGAGACCCACTTGTCTTCATTTGCTTACTAACTGTTGTGTATCTCTATCAAATTGGCACATAGTACCCCGCAAATATATTTTTATGTGTGTTGATTAAATAACAGATAAAGAAATAATAGAAATAATGGTAAGTCCTAAGCTAACACTTGTTTTAATGCAATGATAAGATTACAAGTGTAATCAAGAGTACAAATTTGTCTATATCTTTCTTGTTCTTTGTCTCCTCCTTCTGAGCTTCTCCCTGAGCTGCTGTATGAGCTGGGTGAGAGAACTATGAGAAAGAATGTGTTTTCTCAGGGGACAGCTAGTTCTGAGAGCTGTACCTTGTCTCTTAATTACTCCTTACCTTTCTATTGAGTGGAACAATCCCAGATTAGAGACGACACTTGTGCTAGAAGTTGCAAACCTTCTCTAAAAGAAAACATTGCCATTTAGGTGGACATGATTTTTACAGTTAGCATGGTATATGATAGGCATGGTAACTCAGAAAATGTTAGGTAATGGCAAAAAGTTTGAGTAACATCTCAGATGTTTATGAATTGAGAGGTGTTCCATCAAGTGCTGGCACATTGGGTGTTTGGTTTGCAGCCAATGGGCTTTGTTAAAACAATTAGACTTTTACAATTCTGGTTTGATCAGTGAATTAATCCTTCAGTGGCTTCACTGGGCAGAGATGGGAGGCAGTCTGGGGTATGATTAGCAAAAGGTATGCCCTGGAGAGATGTTTCCTTTCTCTTGCCCCTCATGCTTTCTATGACTGTTGTCCACCAAGAAAAAAAAAAGCAATTTCTGCCACATGCCCAACATTTGTAATGTTTATCTTACTTCCCTAAAACAATGGAGCAAGCATACTATGTGTGGGAATGTCTAAAACCATCAACTAAACATACCACTCTTCCCTGGTATGGATTCCTTTAGGCTTCTTTCAGGGACAGAAAGTTTAACACATGAAGGAAGGCACAAACATAAATGTGTTAGCAAAACAGTGAATGTGTAGCTAGCTATGTCAGACTGCAGGTTCTCTCAGAAACAGGCTGCTGAGTAGTTGCCAGTGAAATGTGTGGATAGTTCTTTTAAGTTGTGAAATACAGACCCATAAGTCAATATGAATTTTTTAAAAAATCAGAATTTTTGAGAGTAAAAGCATGGTGCCACAAGAATGAATGAAGGAAGGAAGAAGGAAGGAGAACTGAAGAGGAGAGATTACAAGCTGAGCACTGAAAGGCCATGCAGACACATCTGATCATGTTTTCCATAGCTCAGCACACAAGTACTTATGGGCAATGTGAATTTGAAACTAAAAGGGTCTGTAAAAAAGAAAGAATTCCGTTTTCTGCATCTCTTCAGTGTTCCAAAGGCATAGAATGATGAGATCAGAAAAGGGGACAATGCCAATAAGCAATTCCTTGGAATTTTCTAAGTAGATACAATAGAAAATAGAAGACTTAGAGAACATTGACAGGGAGTTTTGTTCATAAGCTGATGGCACAGGGAAGACAAATACAGGGCACTCTGAGGTGTGAAGCAGACATATAGTCTGTCACACTACTTACAGAAGAAGTAGAAATGTGCCATGGGAGTAGAGGAAATGAAATGGAAATTTGGATTTTTTATAACTTAAGCTCTCTTAAGAACTGAAATGTGTCCATGAATATGCCCTGTAATATGAGGAGCATAAAGGATACCCTATTATACTTTTTATATGTGCATGAAATAACTGTGGTCAGTATACCTCTTGAACTCTAGCTTTATAAAACTTGATTGACAACACCCCTGGCAACAATCTATGATAAAAACAAAAACAAAAAAAAACCCAAAAGACCCTACACTACATGATCAGCATTTGTATTGGTCAGGATTATTTTGTGAGAGTTCCGTGGAAATGATGTATGATAAGAAAATTTGATGAGAAAATTGTATGTCCAAAATTAGAATGTGACTATAAATGCCTTTATTTTTGTAAATGACTGGAAAGCAGAGATTTGATGACAGTTTTTATTTTCCTCCTCTTTACATTAACTGTCTATGGGAACATTTTATATTGGGCAAAGCGTTCCTTTAGAAGCTATATTTTGAGGCTCAGCTTTGACATAAAAAGAGTTGGAAACTGTCACTCCTGTCCTCACTAGCACAAAAGTGAAATCATTGAAAATTAATAAACTTCCTAAGATTTGTCAGAAAATTGAGGTCATGAAGCCCAGAACCACACTGCTATGTGGAGAGACAGTCCTCAAATAGTGAATCACAGCTGAGTAGCTCAAGCTGAAGGCCCTAAGGTCAGAGCCTGAGAGGAAGGCTTTAGTCTTAACTGGTGGTTGCTGATGAATGCTTGAGGAATTTAATGCTTCTAGATCTCAGTCCCCTGGGGACCTAGGGCAAGGAAGAGTAACTATTACTGGCACCTGTATGTAGAACTCCTTCCCCAGAACCTACTCTGACATAAAGAGAATACTTATGCAACTGCAGAGTTCCCAATTTGTGGAAGAGAAGGAGAATAAGAAAAGGAAGGCAGTAATTGCTTCTGATAACACAAACCCTGCATGAAGGTGTGGTGGTAAAGCTCTTTCCCTCACTGAGCCACCTCTCCACCCTGTAATATATAATTCTCCTTGGAAAATTGCCATGAATACCTTTCAATTCTAATTAGAAATCTATTATGATCTATTCTGGTTGTACATGCCTGACATTCCCTCACCAGGGAAGAAGAGGCAATAAGATCAGAAGTTCTAGGCATCTTTTGCTAAATAGCTAATTTGAGTCCTGCCTAGGCTACATAAGACTCTGTCTTATAAACAAAACAATCAATCAAATAAACAAAACCAAAAATCTGATATGTGACGTATTTCCATGAATCCATGACTATTCTAAAAATTATACACATTTTTATGTGAAACATAACAAAGAAAAGTTAGAAATGAGTTATTTAAAACTTGTAGCATAAAGAAAGCTATCACACACTAGTGCTCTTCTGAGGGAGATAAAAGGGAGCCATAAACATAATGGTTACTAAGTGTTCTAGAGTGAGAGAGAGAGAGGAGGGCGATGGAGATGAGCTGTGAGGTAGATCTTGCTGCAACATATCCTCCTGATTAAGGTTTAAGAAAGAGAGAGAGAGAGAGAGAGAGAGAGAGAGAGAGAGAGAGAGTCTCTGTGCACATGTGTGTTTATGCATGCATGCACATGTGCTTGTGCATGTGCATGTGTGAATTTGCATGTAAACTTGTGCTCAGAGCATGTGGAGTGGGCATGAGATCAAACACCTTCATTAGATCATTTAGGACTTCCTCTTGTCAATATTCTTGTCTTCTATTATTTCATAAATACACAGAAATATGGTCTTTGTACCTAAATTATGTCCCTTTATTTGTTATTCTGCTCTACAGGACACTAATTTATTTTCTTATTACAGAAGCTATTTTTATGCTTTACAATTTGAAACATGCAGAAATGTAAAGAAGAAAACTATGACTTTTGGCTTAAGGTATAGTTCCCCCTTATAATCCAGAAGCTTTTAAAATATGACACTATAGTTTTCTTTCCTAAAATCTTATCTTGGCTCTTTGACTTAATATAATTTCTGAACTTATTTTGGGGGCCTGAAATTTCATTTTTTAGTATTTAGAATATGTCTCTAAGTGTCTGCCTCATTCCTTGCATTGGGCTTCCATTCAAGTTGACAACCTGATGGACTGTCACCATTAATTCAGGAAGGCAGTGACTCTTCTCTCACTCACCTTCCACTCCATTGTCAGCAGCAGAGCACTGTGCACACAGTAGGTCTGATGAAGCACAATCTGGGAATATAGTAGTCTATATGTGAGCAATGGTGCTTAAGTGTAGCTACTTTTGTAATGAATAGTGGTAAGTTTCTCCCCACTGCAGTATTTACTCTTCAGTATTTTATGTGGCTCACCATCTGTTCATTTCATAAAAATCAATTTCAAGATGCTCGGACTCTTTGACTTGTGTTTATTACCACTATAAACAGGGTCCTTAGCAGTACAATTTCTACCCATTGTTGCAACGGAAACTTCTCTCTCTTCACTCCCATAAACTGCAACTAAATCTTTGTAAAAAGAGCCCTAATTCAAAGACTAATGAGAGTGTGGCAAATCTACTGCTAAAGATTCCCAAATTTCCATGTGCTTCTTTATGCTTGCTAGTTTATATGTAATTTAATGTTACCACAGTACACACCACCAGACCCTCCCTTTGGGGAAAAAAAAACCCATAGATTCTATTCTAGTTAATATTAAAAATCATTTCCTGAATTAACTTGCAATATTACATAAGGTTGAAATAAACAGCATAAAGAAAGGATACATTTGCCAATCTGGTTCTCCAAATGTTTTAAGATATGTTGATGATCAGGTATATACCCACTGATATTATTAATATTATTGTGAGATGTTGAAGTCTCTGTTCAGGCAACCTACATGCTCTACAGACTCCAGTCAGCTATTTATACAGATTGGGAAAGTGTGTGAAGGCAACTGATCCTAATTTTCCATGTGTTTATCTTTTAAGTAGCGAGTGGTGTCTGTGAAGCTTCTGCAACAGGAAGGAATCTTGGCTAAACTTTAATTCATGAGAAAGGGTACACGTGTCATATTTTAGAAATAATTTTTAGAATGAAAAATAAAACAAGAACATCATCTCTTCTTGTTTCATTGATAAAAGGTATTTATTTAGATTATTTTATATTAACAGATGCTAGAGAATTTGAATTAATAATTATAACTTTTTAATCCTTTTCTTTCTTGTTCTTTAAAGATGCAGTTTCTTTGTGTAGCTCTTACTGTCCTGGAACTCACTTTGTAGACCAGTCTGGCCTCAAACTCTTAGAGATCTGCCTTCCTCTGCATACTGAATACTAAGATTAAAGGCATGTGCCACCACTGTCTGGCTAAGTTTTAACCTCAATATATAAAAAATATAAAAGTAAGTTATTTTATTAATAACTATCAACTCTGTTCATATGTATTGAACATTATTTTTTGACCTAATTTAAAATCTTTTGGAAAAAATTGCAAATCAAAAATGGAAAAATTAGAAAGGGGTTGTTGTACAGTTCGGGTTATAATCATTACCTAAGAAGGTATGAGAGAATTTTCTGAAATACAGTTTTGTTTTGCTTTTTATCCAAACTAAAGTAATACATCTTTCACTTAGGAGTTCTGAGTCTTCATATAAATATTTTTATCTGACTATAGCTGCAATTTCCTTTAAGCAGTATCTTCAAAGGACAGATCAAAGGTTCAGGATCTTAGATCAAATGAAGCAGCACCTTTAAAAATATCAATACTCTTAACTGTTCTAAACAATTCAGTCAATATTAGCTCTCCAAATTCCTTATGATAAAACAAAATGTTGATATTGACACTTTACTGCTGCCTTGTACAAGACTGTACTGTCAGCCTGTGCTGCTTCTTACAATGAAAGCAGGCAATTTTGGTGCCATCAAATCAATTAAGAATAAATAATGGAAACCTTGTGAAGCCTACTGTATGTCTCCATCTTGGTAGCACCCAGTGTACTGGATGGACACTCTCCTGTTCCCCTTTATTCTTCATACACCTCAAAATGAAGGCTCAGTGCCTGCTTTATCTTAGTTTTTTTTTCTTCAATGGGAATCAACTGCCTTACTGTAGCATGTTAGGGTGTAAGAGAGATGGAGGTTGTCAGGGGATAGGCAAGGGGAGACAGAGAGAGAAGAGACAGAGATAAACACAGACAGAGACAGGTAGACATGGAAAGAGATAATTGACTGTTAATTCACCTCATCAAGGACAAGATTGAACTTTACCTTGTAGTTCATTTTGTTATTAGTAAGATCTGGAAAGGAGACTAGAATGTGTTGTATAATAACATCCATCTTGGCATTTCCTTTTCTTTGAATAACTGAATATATTTATTTTAGACATATAAATATAATTCAAAGTGAGACTACCATACTGAGGTTGTGAAAGTTCCAACTTTTAGTTTCCTTTTGAAATGTAGTCATGTTAGGCTAATACTATATAATTCATAAGTAGAAAAACAGCTTTTACATTATTTTAAATCAATGACACAAAGCCCCAAGGAAAGCAGATGTTGCAATATGAGATGCCTGCTGTTTTCATATCATTTGTTAAAGAAATAAATAGCTGGACTACGGTAATTGGACTGAAATCTGTAAGTAAAATAGGAGACTCCTTTTGCTCTCCAAGCTAAGCCAGTCCACCATGTATGAAAACTCTGTCCAATTTTTAAATCATTATATTTGCTTACTAATTTAATTTATACCATTTAGACTCAGAGTCAAATACAGAAATTCTGGAGAGTGGAGGAAGCTTTGCCATTTGTGAAATGTGGAAGAAGGACCTAGGAAAACATAGTAATATAGAATAAATAAATTGGCCTACAAAACACACATAGTAGAAAGAGAGAAGGAGGATAAGAAAGAAAGAGAAGAAAAGGAGGAGCCACGGGGTAGAGGAAGGGGAGGAGACAAGGAGCAGATTGAAAAGTAGCTGCCTAAGAAGGTAATTATGCTAAATCTGTCAATCATGTTCTATAGCAACCACAGAGTAATCTTTACACTATGCATATGACTTAAATGTAATACTATATACCTTAAATATAAACCATTATATTTTAAAAACTATTTAAGTGAAAAAGAAAAACTAGACACAAATGGTGGTGGGCCCTAAAAGTGAGGGGGTTTTCTCATTGATAAAACGTGACCTTTTCCTATTCTTTCCAACTAAAGAGATCCTCAAGAAAGGTGGAGTGTTGTAAGCTCAGGACAAGTACAAAGTGCTGAGTAAGGCTTATGATGTGCAATGATGGGGCCTATGACAGAAGGGAACATGGGTGCATAGGCTGCAGCAAATGACCTTAGATGATAAACAAGAACTTACTACGTACATGCTGGGATGTGTTAGCTGTAAAATCAGCTCTATTGGTTATGGCATGGTGCTAATGAGACCAAGGTTGTGGGCTCCCTGTTGACTTCAGGGTCAGTCAAGTGTGCTTTTCAGTGGTCTCTGATGACAAGAAAAGCTTGGCAGGTGCATGCGCTACTGAGCGCAGAAATGCACAGGTTTTCAAGATGACCCAACCCTCACCATTTCTGCTGCTTTTTCCCTCTTAAGGCACAAACATTGCAGTGTATTGTGCAGCAGACTATGTGTAGGTGTGTGTATTGGTATGAACAAAACCCAAGATACCTTCATATTTGTTTTGTTGATACCTCTGTCTTTGGTGTGGTACTAAATGTGCCGAAATTCACGTAATTTCATAGTGATACGTATGGTAGGCAAACTCGATTGCAAGTTGTTTGATTTTAATTGAATAATTTTTGCTCAGAAAAGTAAAGGTTGCAGGGATCAAAAGCAAAATCTTTATACATGCAAATTTTTATTTGAAATTATTTACATTAGGCAAAATTTCAGTGTAACCTGAACAAATATCCAATCACAGAATAACACTTTTTTTTCATGCTTTGCCTGACTAGAAGGACCATGCTTCTAAAAATATAGTTTACATATTGTAAATAACCATTTATCACAGCTACATTAGCTGTGTACAACAACACTGGGAACTGGAGGGCTGGCTTGGTTCTCACATTCTTGATGCAAAATACCCTTAAGTCCTTCAGGAATGATTGGCTCTGGCTCACACTTTCAGGATACAGTCCATCTCAGAGAAGAAAGCACCATGGAAAACCTGTGAGATGGCAGGATACATTCACATCGCATCCAGTCAGAAAAGCAGAGTGATGGGCACCAGGGTTAGCATTCTTTCTTTTTTTCAGTCTGGGTCCACCAGTCATGCAAAGATACCGCCCATAGTTGAGGTAGGTTTTTCCCCTATTTTAGTTAAATAGGGGAGTCTAGGGACTCCCTCAGAGATAGGAAAGAGGTTTATTTCCTGCATGATTCTAGATATAGCTGGGTTAATAATAGTAAATACTACACAACCCATTAAACCCTGACCTCTGCGGGAGATGGAGCTACCCAGCATAAGAGCAGAGCTGAAATTTACTCAGTTTGATGCTCTTGATTAGTTTTATTAATTTATATACTGCATGTGTGAGTGTGTGACTGCATTTGAGTATGAGACTTTGTGTGTGTGTGTGTGTGTGCGCGCATGCGCGCACATGCTATAAACATGTAGAGTCAGAGGACTGCCTGGTGCAGTCCATTCTATCCTTCTACACACACTCAGGTTATCAGACTGAGCAGCAGGTACCTTAATCTCCTGAGCCATCTTAACAGCACTGACACTGTCTCATTGCCTATTAGGGCTTTACACCACTCACTGCTTTGTTTTTTTTTCGACCTGCAGAATTACCGCTTTGTAAAATTTCCATTACCATATAGGTTCCTAGTTCTTCTCTTGCGGCTCTCTACTTAACATGCATTCATGTTTGAGGTGACCTGAACCATGTTGGTGAAATTGGATGATATCTGTATTCAGATGCCACTTCAGCAGATGAGGAGGAATCTACAGCCACCCAGAGAGTTTGTCACTTAATGAAATGGAATTCTCCAACCCACACATGTGTGAGATGTCATCTCCTGGGCATCTGAATATATGAGCAGTGAAAGGTTCCCTGAGTTCATCACTGATTGACATCAATGGCAGAATCAGAAGTAGTTCCACTGTGCAACTTTACAAGATGACCTTGCATAGCAAAGGAGTAACTAAATAGCAGTCCCTTATAACAAAGCCCAAAATGGCATTTAGCATTTAAATGAAAATGCTGTTAGTACCTTAGCATTTATTTCAATATGTGTGAAAAGAACTATCTACTTCCAGATACTTGTACTCTCATGCATTTTGAATTTACATTCATTTTTTTTCCTTTTTGTTTCAGCCTCATGTATCACTTCCTATTTGGAACCACACCAACCAGTTCAACAGCTGAAGAATGCAATGTGTTGACAGAAGGACAATTGTGGAGAAATTATTAAAAAATAACTTTGGGCCAAATTTTTGTGAAGATTAACTGTTTTATTAGATATTTTCTTTATTTACATTTCAAATGTTATCCCCTTTCTAATTTCCCGTCCGAAAATCTATCCTCTTCCCTCTCCCTCTGCTCCCCAACATACCCACTCCCGTTTCCTGGCATTCCCCTACTCTGGGACATAGAGCCTTTACAGGACCAAGAGCCTCTCCTTCCATTGATGACCTACTAAGCCATCCTCTGCTACATATGCAGCTAGAGCCATGAGTCCCTCCATGTATTTTCTTTGATTGGGGGTTTAGTCTCGGGGAGCTCTGGGATTACTGGTTAGTTCATATTGTTGTTCCTCCTAGGGAACTCCAAACCCCTTCAGCTCCTTGAGTCCTTTCTCTAGCTGCTTCATTGGGGACCCTGTGCTCCATCTAATGGATGGCTGTGAGCATCCACTTCTAAATTAGTCAGCCACTGGCAGAGCCCCTCAGGAGACAGCAATATCAGGCTCCTGTCAGCAAGCACTTGTTGACATTTGCCATAGTGTCTGGGTTTGGTGGTTGTTTATGAGATAGATCCCCAGGTGCGGCAGTTTCTGGATGGTCTTTCCTTCAGTCTCTGCTCCAAACTTTTTCTCTGTAACTCCTTCCATGGCTATTTTGCTCCCGGTTCTAAGAAGGATCGAAGTATCCACACTTTGGTCTTTCTTCTTGAGTTTCTTGGGTGTCTCGAGAAATTTGGCTAATATCCACTTATCAGTGAGTGCATATCATGTGTGTTCTTTTGTGATTGGGTTCCTCACTTAACATGATAAATATCCTCCAGATCCATCCATTTGTCTAATAATTTCATGAATTCACTGTTTTTTAATAGCTGAGTAGTACTCCATTGTGTAAATGTACCACATTTTCTGCATTCATTCCTCTATTTGGGACATCTGGGTTCTTTCCAGCTTCTGGCATTACAAATAAGGCTGCTATGAACATAGTTGAGCATATG
This sequence comes from Mus caroli, assembly GCF_978045245.1. Classification (NCBI taxonomy): domain Eukaryota; kingdom Metazoa; phylum Chordata; class Mammalia; order Rodentia; family Muridae; genus Mus; species Mus caroli. Next base: position 119,490,685 of record NW_028227258.1, on the reverse strand, counting down.
TCCTTATTAAAAGTTGGAGCATCTTCTGGGTATATGTCCAAGAGTGGTATTGCAGGATCTTCCTGTAGAACAATGTCCACTTTTCTGAGGAACTGCCAAACAGATTTCCAGAGTGGTTTTCCCAGCTTACAATCCCACCAGCAATTGAGGAGTGTTCCTCTTTTAACTTATAATTATCATGGTAGAGATCTGGGATTTATGGAGGTGTAGCACAAATTTCATGATGACTTAGCTTGCAAAGTAACCTGTTTCTTATGTATGTCTGAATATATATTTGTGTGTTTGTGTGTGTGTGTCTGTATGCCCATATGTGCAGAGGAGAGAAAGCCTAATGGCGTATGTGAATTTGCTCTTTGAATTCACAATTATTTAAGCCAACTCTAATGATTTATCTAGTTTTCCATTAGAGATGTCTTCTTTCCCACCACTGTTCTCTCTTTCCTTCATTTCTTTTTGCTTATATATATTTTTCCCTGTAATGTTTCAACTATTTATTTCTCATTTTGATTTTTAGGTTATATGTTTCCCCTGACACTTCACAGAAAACTGTAAATACTAATTTTACTGAGGAGCTCCTTTGTCTCAGAATCTTTTCTTCTGTTCAGTATCAAGTCTCCATAAATACCTTTAATTTTCAGTTCCTTACTCTTCCCGAAGACAATCTAGCAAAACAGAATTCACCTCTTCAGCAACATTCTAAATATCATGCCATCACAGTTCTGTCTACATGGTATGTCTAGGTGTATAGAATATACACATATTCAATACTCATGTATCTGTTTTAACTCACTGTACTTAACAAAGTTGTGCACTCTAATGCATTTGAGATTTCTGTCTTTTAGATTAAAGGTAGAAATATATTTAACAGTTCGGACATATATGTGTTGGAGGTATATGCTGAAAAGTTGTGCAAACTAGGCTCTGAGATGGTCCCTGTATATGTTTCCAACCTGAAGTCCCTGTTATTTTGTAATTTGTTTCCACATTTATTATGCTAAATGAATGGAGCTGATACAAAGAACTATAGCTTGGCAATTATGAGATTGTTTCAATATGTAGTTTTCATCTTGTTCTGGCCTTCTTTTTCTGTGTGCTGGTATATGAATCTGTGGTTTTGGCAGCCATACTCATGTCCATAGTCACCAATATGAGGATGAGGAATACAATAGATAGCTCAGGTGTTCCCTAAGCCTCCCTCCCTCAATCCTTTGATGTATTGAGTCTCACAAAACCTAAGGCAAAGGTGGAGGTCCACAAGTCTTTATGATCCTGTCCCTGTCTCCGCTTGCCACAGTCTCCTACCCGTAGAGACAAGAACGACACAGACACCAAGGTGGGTTCATGCAGCAACTTCTTTACTTATGGCTTTTTCCCCTACAGCTCTCTTACCCAGAAGCTTCTTCCCCTTCTCCTTTTTGCAGCTTTGCTTACAACAACTTCTTCTACTTAGTGCAAGGGCTACAACAACAACCTATACTCATGCAGACTGACCTCATCTAGCTCCACCCCACCTTATGCAATCAGAATTTACACATGCTCCAGGCAGGAGCTCAGGTCGGTCACCGATAGGCTGACAGGTCTGCATCATGATGCCTGGCAGGCAGCCCATGCATGCAGCCTCACTGTGAATGCTTGGGCAAGGCAGTAAATATCTTGGCCCATGCAGACTCACCCACTTCCCACACGATCCTCCTGTCAACTTCCCCTATGGCATTGGGAAGAATGGCATACAGGTACACAGAGACATATTAGGGTTTTTGTTCTTTGGAGAGGAGTAGTGGTTGAGATTTAAATGCAGGTCCTCATGCTTTTGTGAACACTACAACTCCAACCTTTTGATTCATTTATAAAATGTCATAGGAGCTCATTAGAAAGGGCTATGTAGCCATGAGCTGAGACACCTATAAGGCTTCGATAGCCTCCATATTCCTTCCTTGAAGTTACAGGTTCAGGCTTAGAAATATGCAGACTGATACCAGAGAAGTGCTTAACAATATCACTCTCTGAAGATAGCTGATTTGCTTCCTTATAAGATATTCATTGCTTACAACTAAACACTTTTAATTTTCCTGGCCACCAAAACTGCACAGGACAAGAAAAGTTGTTTGTCATCCCTCAGGTTTTCAGAGTCTATAGACTAGAGGTTGTATGGACTAAGCAAGACTTCTACAACTGAGCTATACTCCTAATCCCAATGTTTCTTATTTTAGCCTGATTTGGGGGTCAATTGTGATGTATTAATAACAGACACTATAATACAACTACTATAAGTAACATATCCCAGTGATAAAACTGTCATGAAGGCCAGGCGGTGGTGGCGCACGCCTTTAATCCCAGCACTTGGGAGGCAGAGGCAGAGGCAGGCGGATTTCTGAGTTCGAGGCCAGCCTGGTCTACAAAGTGAGTTCCAGGACAGCCAGGGCTATACAGAGAAACCCTGTCTCGAAAAACCAAAAAAGAAAAAAAAAACTGTCATGAAAAACAAATGAGCTAAGAGTGCTTCAGCAGAGCCTGAGAACAGTGAGTCTCTGAATAGAGTGGGCTTCTGTGGATTTGTGAGAAAAAGATAGCTGCTGTGGAAAACATAAAAGGATTTGCTTTATAGGATATGCTAAAGGTTAGTGACATTTAACCTCTTGCTCCTAACTACTCCCCACTCTCTTGTCTTTGACAAATGACTGAAAAGCAAAGATTCATGAAGTTGTTGCCACTATTAGCTGAGAATTTAATGAGCTCCCAACTCTTAGACTGTGGAGAACAAGAAGTTAGTCCTTTACCTTTTAGTTTATTTCCAAATTATGAAACATCCATCACTGAGTCTACCTGTCCAGATGGCAAATCTGGCAGCCCCATGGCCACTGTGAACAGGAGCACCATGAACTTGGTGGTTTTCTCTCTATATTGAAGCATTCTGATAGGATTTTATCTTTAAGAATAAATTCATCAAACTCCAAGAGTTTTGGCGAAGCTTCAGACAACAGGTAAGGGTCTGTGAAGAAAGCAAGAGTTCTTTGTTGATAGAAGTCGCTGGCAGCATATGCTCAGGGGCATGCAGCCACCAAGACTCAAGAGAGACCAAGGCAGGAGTAAACTCCATGAAAGTTGATGATAAGACAGCAACATCATTAGCAGGAGCTAATGGCTGGAGACTTTAGAAGCCATGCCAGGCATGTTTTCAGGGTTTATGACTCTGGAAAGATGTAATCCAATCATCATGGTTCATCACTTAAAATTGGAAGGCAAAATTAATTGTGAGATTAGCATTTTTATCATGTTATAAATCACATAGAAACATTTTAATTCTCTGTTTTTTAACTAGAGTTTATAGAATTCTGAAAACTGCTATAAACTATGTTTAACACACATATGCACACACATATGCTATATGCTTTGGGGATGTATATATTGAAAAGACATAATCCTCAAACAAATGTATTTACAAGTATTACTCTGGAATGGTTGACAAGAGTTGATCTATGAGATTTCACTTTCCATATATTCTCCAAAGCTGATTTTATTTTTCTTATTGAAAACCATGTTGTCAACACATGGTATGGTGTGTTTGCTACCCTTTCCCCAGTGTTTGGTATAATGCTTTACAGAACTTCATCCAAAACCTGTGCTCTAGATTGCCAGAAGAACCAAACTGGAAGTTGTTTAGTGGTAAATTAAGTTCAGGTTTCCAAACCTTCCAGCTCTATTTTACATACAAAAAAATTCTTTTGAAAATTAATCTGCAAGGGAAATTTGTGATTTTCTTGAAATTTGAGGTATATGGTAGGATTCATTTTTATGGTACTCAATAGCGATAATAACTGGATTGGATGTTTTGAAATACTTTCTTCCCAAAACAAAGTATAAGGGATGATGGTAGTACAGAGGAGGCAGAGGAAGTGGAAGACAAGGAGAAGTAGGATTTTCTTGAGTGGTGAAAGATTTATTTTCCTGATATATAAGAAACTTTCTAATGAGCAGTGACTGTTTTCTCTGTGATGCAATGGAAGCTGATTTGTCAACACTCAACCATACACTTTGCAAAGCTCCGCTGGGTCATAGCCTAATTTCTTCAAATGGCAATATTGATCCTTTCTTCTGAAATACAGGTAGAGGTAATTACAAATTAATCAAAATGATTAACTTCAGAAATCCTTCGACCTATGAATCACTTTAATAGATGTCATGGGTAGCCCGGGGGAGTACTTTAGGTCAGGTTTTATTCAAAGCTAAAAATACACAGAAAGTTAAAAACTAGAAATGTAATCACTTAAAATATTGTCTAGAATAGAATATTGGTAACATTCACAGACTTCCTCAGTTGCACACAGGAGACACTGATAAAAATAAATTTGCTACTATAAATTAAAAATTGTAATCCAATATATATAAAGAACCCAAGAAGGTATACTCCAAAAAATCAAATAATCCCACTAAAAAATGGGGCTCAGAGCTAAACAAAGAATCCTCACCTGAGGAATACCGAATGGCTGAGAAGCACCTGAAAAAATGTTCAACATCCTTAATCATCAGGGAAATACAAATCAAAGCAACCGTGAGATTCTACCTCACACCAGCCAGAATGGCTAAGATAAAAAAAAAATTCAGGTAACAGCAGATGCTGGTGAGGATGTGGAGAAAGAGGAACACTCCTCCATTGTTGGTGGGATTGCAAGCTTGTACAACCACTCTAGAAATCAGTCTGGCGGTTCCTTAGAAAATTGGACATAGTACTACTGTAGGATCCAGCAATAACTCTCCTGGACATATATCCAGAAGATGTTCCAAATGGTAAGAAGGACGCATGCTCTACTATGTTCATAGCAGCCTTATTTATAATAGCCAGAGGCTGGAAAGAACCCAGATGTCCCTCAACAGAAGAATAGATACAGAAAATGTGGTACATTTACACAATTGAGTACTATTTAGCTATTCTAAAGAATGAATTTATGAAATTCCTAGGCAAATGGATGGACCTGGAGGGCATCATCCTGAGTGAGATAACCCAATCACAAAAGATCTCATATGACATGTACTCACTGATAAGTGGATATTAGCCCAGAAACTTAGAATACCCAAGATACAAGATACAATTTGCAAAACACATGAAACTCAAGAAGAACAAAGACCAAAATGTGGACACTTTGCCCCTTCTTAGAAATGGGAACAAAACACCCATGGAAGGAGTTACAGAGACAAAGTTTGGAGCTGAGATGAAAGGATGGACAATCTAGAGACTGCCATACCCGGGGATCCATCCCATAATCAGCCTTCAAAAGCTGACACCATTGCATACACTAGCAAGATTTTGCTGAAAGGACCCAGGTATGGGTCTTTTGTGAGGCAATGCAGGGACCTAGCTAACATATAAGTGGATGCTCACAGTCAGCTATTGGATGGATCATAGGAACCCTAATGGAGGAGTTAGAGAAAGTACCCAGGGAACTGGGGGGATCTGCAACCCTATAGGTGGAACAACAATATGAACTAACCAGTACCCACCAGAGCTTGTGTCTAGCTGTATATGTATCAGAAGATGGCCTAGTTAGCCACCATTGGAAAGAGAGGCCCGTCGGTTTTGCAAACTTTATATGCCTCAGTACAGGGGAATGCCAGAGTCAAGAAGTGGGAGTGGGTAGGTAGGGGAGTGGGGGGGGAGGGTATGGGGGACTTTTGGGATAGCATTGGAAATGTAAATGAAGAAAATACCTAATTAAAAAGAAGAAGACAAAAAATTGTAATTCTTAATGTAAAAGTATATAGAAACATATGTCAACATTTTAGAAAAATGAGTCTTGGGCAGGCAAGATACTCAGTAGCTGATCATGCTCGCCTTTGATCCTGATGACTTAACCTCCATGCCCCGGTCCCACATGATGGAAAGAGAGAACTGTAAGTTGCACTTTAACCCTCGCCTGTGCTTCTGTGGCAACATATGCAAAATACATAAAGAAATTATAATAAAAATTTTAAAAAATCAGTTTTTTTCAAACCATTCATTTGGATACAATTATAATTTAAATTATCACAAATATTTGTGATACTCATAATACAAGTAATTTCTACTGATAAATTGTAGACATGTGTGGGGCCAAAGTTTGTTTTATGTCAATGCCTAAGTAGAACTAATGCTTGATACAAATATATAAACTTATAAATGTATTTAAAAGTATAAATTTTCATAGGTTCCATGGAGTCAGAGGCTCAGGTTAAGTCTATCAGAAGATGATGTTTATTCAGCCCCATAAATTCCTCCAGATCACGGCTGTACAGTCCCCATTAAGAGGAACCTACTCTCAAAGACAGTGTTTATAAACTGTTCAAACCTTTGCACTTAAGAGCTTTGCAGACATTTGAAGTGTTCAGTCCTTCTAAAGCAAAGCTTATGTCAGGGTTTATTTTTAGGATCAGTGAATTAAACCCAAATCTTGAATTTCATAATTTACAAGAGGCCATTTTTCTATGTTGGGAAATTGGAAAAGCAGTCTGGGTATTTTGGGTGATTAGTGTTTTGAACTGTGTATTTATATCTGTGAATAATCTAAAGCAAAATGAAGTACTGGTGTTTAAGAATTTCCTACCCAAATACAAATTATTCATTAGTTACCACATTTTCTCAAAGCTCTCTTTCTTTGAGTTCTGTGAACAATGGTTTAAAGGGTAAATTTTTTTGAAGTTCTGTTAAAAGAAATATTAAAGAAAAAATTTTGAGACATGAAGTACATGACAAGTTTTTATTCCTTGATGGGAAATATTCATTTTCAAACAAAAATTCAGCATAATGTATGATCTGTTAGAAACTTCAGAAAATAGTCCATGTAGTTGGCAGCTGCCTCTATGTGAAATTTTCATTCCAGTTTGCAGTTCCTTAAGTCTCTGGACGTTCTAAAGGAAGGCTGGGTGAGGTTCTTGAAGTAAGGGGCTTACAAGGCTCCAAGAGTCCTTAGAAAGGATCGAATGTAAAATGTCCTCCCCTTTCCACATGTATGTAGGCAGCATGACTTCTCAAGAGAGAGACCAGTGGAGGGTCTGAAGAGATGCTCAGATAAGCTAAGTTCCACAAAATGACACAGTGCAGCTTCATGAACTGTCCCTGAGTTGTGAAATGAGCTCCAGAGTCGTGGCTTTTGTAATTTAACACTCATGCTGAGATGATTATGTTGAGCCCTGCCCCTGTAAGTAAACCCAAGAAGTTCACTGATTTACCAGACTGGACTTTGGTTCTATGTTACTTTGGTTTGCCCTTTGTTTGCTCTGTGAGAAAATTTGAAATGTTTCTGTCAACATCTTAGAAATAGCTTCAGAAAACTGTCTATTACATGTAGTCACTTTTTTTTTCATTTTTATTGATTAACTTATTTATTTACATTTCAAATGTTATTCCCCTTTCCAGTTTCCCCTCCACAAAACCCTTATCCCTTCCCTCTGTCCCCAACCTCTGGATTCTAGGAGGGTGCTCCCCCACCTGCCCACTCACTCCTGTCTCAGCACCCTAGCATTCCCCTACCCTGGGTCATGAAACCTCCACAGGACCAGGGAAATCCCATCCCAGTGACATGAGATAAGACAATCCTTTGCTACATATGCAGCTGGAGCCATGGGTTCCCCCCATGTATAATCTTTGACTAATGATTTAGTTCCTGGGAGCTTTTGGGGGGGCAGATTCTAGTTGTTATTCCTATGGCTTGCAAACCCCTTCAGCTCCTCCAGTCCTTCCCCTCACTTCTCTATTGGGGTCCCCGTGCTCAGTCCAATGTTTGGCTGCGTGCATCCACATCTGTATTTGTCAGGTTCTGGCAAAGTCTCTCAAGGGACAGCTGGTTTAATCTTTGCTTGTTTATACTTTTCATTAGTCTTTCATACCAGGGTCCTGTAAGCAAGTGCTTCTTGACATCAGCAATAGTGTCTGGGTTTGGTGTCTGCAGATGGGGTGGATCCCTAGGTGAGGCAGTCTCTGGATGGCCTTTCCTTCAGTATCTACTCCACTCTTAGTCCCTGCATTTTCTTTTGACAGGAGGAATTCTGGGTTAATAATTTTAAGATAGGTGGGTGGCTCTATCCCTCAACCAGGGGCTGTGCGTTTCTACTAGATCTTTACCAATTCTACACCTGATAGAGGGCTAACATCCAAAATAATGAAGAACTCAAAAAGATAGACTCCAGAGAACCAAATAACCCTATTTAAAAAATGGGATACAGAACTAAACAGAGAATCTTCAACTGAGGAATATCAAATGCCTGAGAAGCACTTAAATGTTCAACATTAACCTTAGTCATCATGGAAATGAAAATCAAAACAACCCTGAGATTCTACCTCATACCAGTGATAATGGCTAAGATCAAAAACTCAGTTGATAGCAGATGTTGGAGAGGATGTGAAGAAAGAGGAAGACTCCTCCATTGCTGGTAGGATTGCAAGCTGGTACAATAACTGTGGAAAGCAGTCTGGTGTTTCCTCAGAAAATTGGAAATAGTTCTACATGAGAACCCAGATATATTACTCCTGGGAATATACCCCAAAAATTCTCCAACATTTAATAAGTACACATGCTCCACTATGTTCATAGCAGCCAGAAGCTGGAAAGAACCTAGATGTCCCTCAACAGAGGAATGGATACATAAAATGAGATTTACACAATGGAGTACTACTTAGCTATTAAAAACAATGACTTCATGAAATTCACAGACATGTGGATGGAACCTGAAAATATCATCTAGAGTGAGGTAACTGAGTCACAAGAGAACACATATGGTCTGCACTCATTAATAAGTGTATATTAGTCAAAGTGTATATAAGTGTATATTAGCTCAGAATACCCATGATATAACTTATAGACCATATGAAACCCAAGGAGAAAGAAGACCACATCAAAATGAGGATGTTACAGTCTTACTCATCAGGGGAAAGAAAATCATCTCAGAAAGTAGAGAGAAAGAGGAATCTGGGTGGGAGAAAGAGGGTAAGTGATAAGGGGGGCAGTGCTTCAGATATGGGAGGAGATGGATTAAATTCCATCAGGAATTTGAAGAGAGGTGTGTAGCAGTGGGTGAGGGGGAACTGGGAGTAGCCACTAGAAAGTCTCTCATATGCTATGGGCCCAAGAACTTCCTAGAATCCAAAAGGGAGGACATTAGCTGAAATAAGCAACAAAAGGCAGATAGACCATGTAGTCACTTATAAGGGCTTTTCTTCTTAAGTCTTTTAATCAGAGCCTGGATTTACTCTTATTTCCCCAACTGTAGGTTTTTTTTTTTCTTTCTGGTTTCACAATAACCTTGGAGTCCCTATTGATTTCTTTATATCATAACTGTAGGGAACATTGGAATCATCTCAACACTCCAAGACCAAGTTTTCAACAGAAAGATTTATTTGACCCAGAGGGACACAGGGCAAGGAGAAGTGATCAAGATAGGGGAAAATGAGAAGGGAGAAGTGAAAAGAAACAAAGGAAAGCAGAGAAAAGGGAAGGACAGGTGAGAGGGGAAGGGGATTTTATCCTTGAGGAACAGAGGAGAGTCTCTGGATAAATAGACTAACATGGCCAATAGGCAAATTGTGGTTCATAAATGCAAAAGGGCAAAGCTCCTGGTAGGATGAGTTATTTAGTTATAGGTGACCATGTTAATTAGGAGAGCCAAAGAGAGTTTGATTGCTGAATGTCAATTCTTTGACAGCTGGACCTTGGTAGTCATGTTCAGAAGGAGGAAGTAGCCAAATAAGGGAAAAGACCTTGGGGGCTACATTTAGGAATATAACCTAACAGTTTTTAGCAAGTCAGAGAGAATGGGGGAGAAAATCAAGGCCTGCCAAAGCCATATTTGAAACACTCAGGATGGCTAGAGTACCTTCAATATCTCTAGTGTTACAGTATCAAGGTGTGGGATCTTCAGAAAATTATATGTAACACCAATTCAGCCTTCTTCTTCTCTTTCTCTTTCTCTTTCTCCTCCTCCTCCCCCTCCCCCTCCCCCTCCCCCTTCCCTTCCCCCTCCCCCTCCTCTTTCTCTTCCTCCTCCTCCTCCTCCTCCTTCTTCTTCTTCTTCTTTTTCCTCCTCCTCCTCCTCCTCCTCCTCCTCCCCCTTCTCCCTTCACAACTGCTCCTCCTCTTTTTCCTCTTCCTCTTCTTTTTCTGAGTCTGGGTCATTGTGTCTGTCATTAACTTGAGGCCCAGTCCTCTATGATTCCTTGTTTTTCTTTTTTTCTGTTAGGATTGTCATTCTTTTGTTCCACAAACACAACAATTTAAAACTCCTTGAGTGTTTGTTTTCATCCTGTGTGAGAATAATTAGGACTCCCAATGTCAGTGTTTGGTACTTTTTTGAAAACTACATTTTGAGTTGGTAACTTATATAACTTATTACCCTTTTAAATAGTAAAAAAAATTAAAAAGTATTCAATACACATAGGTTTCTAGTTTTTATCAGTATTTCGGTGATTACATTTTTTTGTCAAATACCTAATTCCTAGAAGTTAATATTTTCACTAATCCCTATTTTGTTGGGTGAAGTGAAGGAAGAATGTAGGTCTCTTAATGCCACAATAAAGAGAATTCCTTAATTGCCTCATCTATCTCATTCATTCCACTTCAGTTGGTACAGGAAGAGTTCACTCTAACCATGGATATATCAAGAAAGAATGGGTTTGATTACTTAAAAATGTGATATCCTTGCATACTTTCCAAGCCTTCAGAAATTAGTATGTAATGATGGCATACATTTTGTTGTTCATTGCAAGTGAGGGTATTTCTACTATCCACATATACAAATACATGCATAACCTCAGTAGTATTGCATCAGTAGGCATCATTATTCACATTTCTGAGGCCAAGAGGTTTAGGAACCCATGCTCTTGGCTCTGCGTTTCCACAGGTGGCATCAGCTGGATGTTGGCTGAGCCAGACTGGCTTTGGCTAGGGTGAATCACACACCTGCAGTTCAGCTCACACACTCATTTGTACTGATGTGTTCTGAATCTAATTCATTTTCCTCCTAGGAACTCATGCTAGTTCAGGTTTACTTTTTTATGACAATAGCAGATGACAGAAACAAATAAATCCTAAGGTTCTATCTTCCTTCAAGGATGCAGCACACGTGCTAACCCCAGGATGGGCAAAAGCAAGTTACAGGGTCATCTAGGAGCTGAATGAGCAAGTGCCCCAACATTATATGGTGAAATTCCAGATGCAGAGAAAAGAATTGTGACCATGAATATATTCAGTTACCACATTTACTGTATACATGACCAAATACATTTAAAGAACTGACACTGAATATGCAGAGAGTATACAACATTGTCAGAAAACAATATTGCTGTAATATTCCCATTTGGAAGTCTTGTCCCAAACATGAAGTCAGAACTACTGTGAATGGTTGGTCGAGAAGCACAGCCAAAGACAAAGAGCAGCTTAGCTAATTGATTTTGAAAAAGAACTGAAGATCATCCATGTTTTTGTATTAGATTTCTTTTCAAAAGAGATGAGCACATCAGCTGTCTTATGATGGATTTACAAAGACAGTCAAAAGTTGATAGTGGTAATGACTACAGAGCTCTGTGATATGTTACAGGCTTCTGGATTGGGATATTTCCAAAGGTTCAGTTTCAGTGTATGTAAGTTGATCCCTGTTAAGGAGCTATTAAATATCTTCAACTTAGAGTACATTTAATATTGCTATTTGTACAAGTATCTCCTCAGATTTTCTTCAAAAATTGAAGCCAGTTTAGAGAAGAAACTTTATTAGTAGAATTTTGAAATGCTTTCTTCAAAATTATTTTCTTTGAGCTGGAGAGACTACTCAGCAATTCAGAGCTCTGACTTCTCTTGCAGAGGACCTGGGTCCAGTTTGTAGCATGCACACAGCAGTTTACCATTGTCTGTAATTTCAGTGTCATTGAATCCAGTGATTTCCGATGGGCTTCAAAGGCACCGTGTGTACATAGAGTGCACGGGCATACATAAAGTCTTTCATACACATAAAATAAACACAAATACCATTTTGTTTTAAAAATGTTTTTATAGTACAAATTTAAAAGAGAAGTAAATGAGAGCCTAAATCAGTGTTCTAGTAAACCATAGTGAAGTAAAAGGGACTGCCACGATTGTGTCTAAGTGAGAGTGTATATCTTTATTTTTGAGCTATCATACTGGACTCAAAATATTTTTTGGTTATCTAGGTTTGTTATTGAATTTTATTAAAATGAATCAATAGATAATTCTTTTTTTTAAATTTTTATTAGTTTTTTCCTCATTTACATTTCCAATGCTATCCCAAAAGTCCCCCATACCATCCCCCCCACTCCCCTAACCACCCACTCCCACTTTTTGGCCCTGGCATTCCCCTGTACTGGGGCATATAAAGTTTGTAAGTCCAATGGGCCTCTCTTTCCACTTATGGCCGACTAGGCCATCTTCTGATACATATGCAGGTAGAGTCAAGAGCTCCTCAGTACTGGTTAATTCATATTGTTGTTCCACCTATAGGGTTGCAGTTCCCTTTAGCTCCTTGGGTACTTTCTCTAGCTCCTCCATTGGGGGGCCTGTGTTCCATCCAATAGCTGACTGTCAGCTTCCACTTCTGTGTTTCAGTATAAAACACTGTATAATGACAAAGGTATAGATACCAACAAATATGTAAACTGAATTATCATTTTTATTTTTAAAATTTGTAAACTCTTACAATCCAGATTTTACTTTAATACGGTTTTATTCTGTATTTGGAAATTTCTTACAGCGTATTTTTGTCATATCTCTCTCAGCTCCTGCTCTACCTACCTACCCATTCAATTTTATATTTCTTCTTTGAGTTTAATTGGTTATTTCTTGATTTTATTTTATTTATTATACAAATTATTTTTTATATTTTATTTTATTAAATATTTTCTTTATTTAAATTTCAAATGCTATCCCGAAAGTTCCCTATATCCTCCCCACACCCTGCTCCCCTACCCCTACTCCCACTTCTTGGTCCTGACATACCCCTGTACTGGGGCATGTAAAGTTTTCAAGACCAAGGGCCTCTCTTCCTAATGGTGGTCGACTAGGCCATCTTCTTTACCATGACATATTAAATAAAATATTTAGTGACAAAGGAAATTGCTCATATTCCACAAAATAACTGAATTACTGATATTAGTATTGACAATTGTATATTAATTTTGTACAGAAATGCTGGTGTAGCATTGCCACAAATATCACACCATCTAGGTAAATGATGTTACAGATCTCTGATTCCCCAGCACCATAGAAACCTCCACTAGAGACATCTGACTGCAATCCCACCACTCTGGTTAAGAAATAAGAAGAGTAAAAATTGAAGGCCATCCTCAGTTATATCCTTTGAGGTCAACGAGGGATATGGTAGACCCTGACTAAAAAGAAAAGAAAGGAAAAACTTGAAGGATTTTGTTATGTGATATTTTGATTCTTAGGCTTTATTCTCTAATCTATTTACAAATTATTTTCTCAAATTAAATAAGTTTTGATAAATAAACAAAAGATAGAATATCATTGTTGTTTTAATAGCTGAGTAGTACTCCATTGTGTAAATGTACCACATTTTCTGTATCCATTCCTCTGTTGAGGGGCATCTGGGTTCTTTCCAGCTTCTGGCTATTATAAATAAGGCTGCTATGAACATAGTGAGGCATGTGTCCTTCTTACCGGTTGGGCCATCTTCTGGATATATGCCCAGGAGAGGTATTGCGGGATCCTCCGGTAGTACTATGTCCAATTTTCTGAGGAACTGCCAGACTGATTTCCAGAGTGGTTGTACAAGCTTGCAATCCCACCAACAATGGAGGGATGTTCCTCTTTCTCCACATCCTTGCCAGCATCTGCTGTCACCTGAATTTTTGATCTTAGCCATTCTGACTGGTGTGAGGTGGAATCTCATTATAAAGAATGAATTTATGAAATTCCTAGGCAAATGGATGGACCTGGAGGGCATCATCCTGAGTGAGGTAACCCAATCACAAAGGAACTCACAGAATATATACTCACTGATAAGTGAATATTAGCGCAGAAACTTAGGATACCCAAGATATAAGATACAATTTGCTAAACACATGAAATTCAAGAAGAACGAAGACCAAAGTGTGGACACTCTGCCCCTTCTTAGAATTGGGAACAAAACATCCATGGAAGGAGTTACAGAGACAAAATTTGGAGCTGTGACGAAAGGATGGACTATCTAGAGACTGCCATATCTAGGGATCTATCCCATAATCAGCTTCCAAATGCTGACACCATTTCATACACTAGCAAGATTTTGCTGAAAGGACCCAGATATAGCTGTCTCATGTGAGACTATGCCGGGGCCTAGCAAACACAGAAGTGGATGCTCACAGTCAGCTCTTAGATGGGTCACACGGCCCCCAATGGAGGAGCTAGAGAAAGTACCCAAGGAGCTAAAGGGAACTGCAACCCTATAGGTGGAACAACAATATGAACTAACCAGTACCCCGGAGCTCTTGTCTCTAGCTGCATATGTATCAAAAGATAGCCAAGTTGGCCATCACTGGAAAGAGAGACCCATTGTACATGTAAACGTTATATGCCCCAGTACAGGGGAACGCCAGGCCCAAAAAGGGAGGGTATGGGAGTGGGGGCATGGGTATGGGGGACGTTTGAGATAGCATTGGAAATGTAAATGAGGAAAATACCTAATAAAAATTTTTTAAAAAGATTATCATTGTTGATATGATATATTGTCAAAAGACCATTAAGTGATAAACAAATGAGTTGATCAAGCTGTGAACTAGGCCATCTGTTGATCTCCCCTCTTCAAAGGAGGGAATTCTGTATATTAATATCAATGGTCTTCATTTTTTTTGTTACACTAAACAATATAATCCCACAAAATTTCTCACAGGCATTATGTTGGTTGAATGGAAATATATTACTTTTTTAAATTTCTGAATTTAAAGGAGAGTAGATCTTCAAAACCTAAGTTATGTATCTCACTTTCTTATATTAAGGAAAAAAAAAACTTCATAGAGATAGAGAAAGCCTTAAAAGTGAAAAAAAAAAAACAAGAAAGAGATAAAGGGGGAATTTAAAGGAAAAACTTTTAAAAAGTCAAATACAGAAAACATTGTTTGTGTATGTGAATATATAAAAATACCTTTGGCAATTTTTCCAAAACCTTGAAAAAGAGAAGGATGTATATTCAGTAGAACACTATATAATAATTAGTGGATCTGTTTAGAAATGCCAATATCTAATAACAATTCCAGAAAAATAACATTGAAAAAAGAAGGAAATTAAAAATACTTTAAATGATGTACATTTACAATACTTTAATCTTGATTCCCAGAAGTACCTAAAGATTTCTCTGAGGAGTGTCTTTTTAAAAGATATATATATATATATATATATATATATATATATATATATATATATATATAAAGTCATGTTTAGTTTTTATTATATATAATGAAATAGGTATATGTGAGTATAAACTAAATATATATATGAAAATATATAATAAACCTTTGATCATAACAAAACATATTTCAGCAATGTATTTTTGTAATCTCTTTCCCAGAGATAAGCGGTGATTCTTAAATCATTTTTACCTAGAAAATTCTGGTTTCTGTCATAGCAACTTCATATTAATGTTTCATTATCCTTTGTTCCTCTAATTTAAAATTGCCTATACAAACAACCTTAAAATTTCATAAGAGTAAAGTAAAATTCTTTAATTCTTAGAGATAAAAGGAAATATATTTCACCTACAAAAACAAACAAACAAATAATGAAGTTCAAGAATGCCTGTAGATATTTCATTGGATCTGGAGAGATGTCTTCAAGAATCTGAACTACACACATACATGCAAGTCATAGAAGAGATATCTAGATATTTATGGTCTTCGTTCGTATACATAGTATTTACCTCAGAAATAGAACAATAGGAGAAAACATGGAAAAGGAACTAAGGAAACAAGAAGAGCAGGACTCTCTGTGGAAGGTAACTTAAGTTGGTATTCAAGGAAGGATAACCACAAGCAGAGCACTGAATAGAGAGAGTGGTGGCTTTATTCATGCTACAAGTTGAAGACGGAAGACTTCAAGACTCCACACAAAATATCAAAACTGAAACTCACAAATCCATCCAGATTTAGGAAGGGACACAGAGAATGTTTGAGGGTGAATTGATAATCATCTCATTAAAGAGAGGTCACGTTGAAGCTTAATTTTCACAAGCATGAACGGCTGAGCAAATCATGAAATACTAATACTATCCTATATGGGATATCAGATATAGTTTATATATAAAAGATGCTTATGTACTTTAAAATGCAAATACTATTAACTTCTATATGAATTACTATATAATCCTGTTGAAATAAAATATGTGTGTTTGTGAATGTGTGTGTGAGTGTTGTGTGTATTAATGTGTATATACAAGTATGTATATATGCATGTTTTTATTTGTGTGTATTTGTGTGTGTTTCTGTATATGTGTGCATTTGTTCTTATGTATATCTATGTATCTGTTTTTATGTCAGTGTGTATGCTTCTGTGTGTTTATGTGCATGTGTGTGTACTTATGTTTTGTTTTTATATTTTTATGTGTGTGTGTTTATGTGTATGCACTGTTAGCCATAAGAGAACAAGATAATAAAAACCACTCCTTTCTCTTGGTTTCCTTTTGGTAAGACCATAGACACTGCCAATTAGTGAATGAACAATAAAGAGTAGAATATACCTGTGGATTAAAAAATACAGAAATAAATTGGAGATGGAACTATTTGAATTGCTGAATGCACTAACTTGGTATTGACAATTTGAGGTAGGGAAGAAAAGAAAAAAATGTATCTGTATATATTTCATGAAACTTCTGAATATTTCAATAATAATAGAAATGTTGATAAGAATAAAAATGATACAAAAATCAATATGTAGAATATTTCTAAAAATGAATGACAAGTTCATATTTTTTCATTGTCCAAATTTTGAAATCAAATTTTGTGGAATTTGTAATTTTTTTCAGTTGTGGTTTTCTGGACCATAAAAAGTGTGTTGTGTGCTTTTTGAAAGTAATAATAGAAAAATAAATAGAAAAATAAAGAGTTGCATTATATATAAACACCCCTCTGTTGAATTTATGAATGTTTTAAATGAAATGATACTTGAAAATATCTGGTACAAAGTAGATAGTAAATTTTATGTAATAGCTTTGAGGAACAATATAATAACTTTGTCTTATTACATCCATGTTATTTAACTATGAATATGTATATTAGTAATAAAAACAGTTATGGAACTTGATATCACATTGTATATATTTTTAATTTTATAGCAAATTTTTTCCATTAAATAGAATGAAATGATGTGGAATTGCAATTATTGCATATAGGATTATTATAAAATTTTGACATTTTAAATTTCTGTATTAGAAATTATCTAATTATTATATTTTCTACTCTATTAAAAGTTCTTAAGTAAATCATATATCTGTCCAAAGGAGCTGCTACCAAATTATCGGTCCAAATGTTTAGGATTAAAAACTCTAGCTGAATTCCTTTTTTTGATCTTTTCTTTATCTTCCATTAAGGATCTTTCTGACACATCATATTTAGTATAGTGTTAACATGTGATAACTAAAGACAAATAATCTTTTTGTATTATTATACATTATAAGTATGGTAATAAAATCGTTACCATGCCTCTTAAGCTTAGGAACATTAGCAAACATTTTAAGTATTTTTGTAATTTTCACATTAATATTCATTGTGATTTGAAAACTAACTCCTCATAAGATAAAATGGTTTTGAGATAGGGTGGGTAATTGTTTTCTTATTTATTTATTTATTTATTTATTTATTTATTTATTTATATTTTGAGAATGTATTTTTATTACAGCATGTTTCTCATCTCTTTCCTCCCTCTAGACCTCCCCATATTCCCCTCCAACTCTTCTTTTAACTCATGATGTCTTTTTATATTCATATATATTCCTATATAAATCATTGAGTTTGGTTTCCTGGCCTCTATCTCTCCTACATTAACTTTGAAAAATATATTCTCTAATTGAAACACAATTAATGCATTTCACATCAAGTATCAAATAGGGAAGTTTTATTTAATAAGCAAGTGACATAAAGAGAGCACTTGAATGAGAAATATGTGTTAACATGAGGGTGTGTTTTGGGGGAAACCAACCCTCCCAGATAAAGAGAACTGAGTACCTTCAGTGTAACAGAGAGTGGTTCTTTTCTCACACATGCAAAACCATGACTATGTTGAATGTTTTCTAAAGGCTCCTTTGAGAAGCTATGCAGGGAGAGAAAAATGATTACTCTATATGTCCAATTGATTTTGCCTCTCTTGTGGAGTGTGTCAAATAAATTGCATTTTTCCTGAGCCCATTTAGATGGAGTATTATCCTGCTGTGTTCCTTTGGATCCTGTACAGATTTTTGATTGCTGAATTGTAACACTAATCATAATAATTATCTATGTAATAAGTTCACAATATGAATTGTTACAGATGGTCACATTTTCTATCACAGAGTAATCAAGCCTATTTGTACAATCTACTTGCTCCTGGATAAAACAAAGAGCAACATGCAAGTTTCTGTATGTTCATCACACATTATAAGTGGCAATTTAGGTCTAGTGTATCAGAGAAATGAGATATGATAAGACAAAGTGCTAAAGAACTTTCAACAAAAGCATGTTTGGATTTCACTATTAGTTTTTCAGATATTATCATACTCTATCCGATTAAATACTAAAGAGCTGTTTTCACACAGTGAGCAATTCTTCTTCCCTATCTATAATCTGAAATTCATTTTGACAATGGAGGAGAGGTAAATGAATTATAATTCAATATAAAAGCAATATAAATATAAGTTGCTGAAATAGAATGTGGAGCATATTTGTGACCTGAACAAAAATGTGTTTCAGGCACTGTCTTCAACTGGAAATAGTTTGCCATTTCTGTCTCTTTTATAACTGCTAAGTGACTTTAGATAAGGAGCTGAATGTGACTGCTTATACAGTGGGGTAAAAACTATGGCATTTCATAGAATATTTAATTTTAATTTTTTGTTGATGACTTTGAAATTTGACTCAACCTTCTTCCCAACATTTTCCTGGCAGGGAAATTTCATTGCAGTGAAGGAAATATCACTTCTCTTCCAACTTTCATTTAAGATTTCATCTAAATCAAAGCAAACTTTTGCTTTATGATGGTAAATATACAGAGGTATGCTAGCAAGTCTAGCTGAATGTTTTATGCTATATATCTATAAACTTATGAACATGTGCATATATTAATGTTCATCTATTACCTATCCATATTTATATATGTTTCTGTGTGCATATAAATATGTATATATATGCTCGTGTGTATGTATGTGTGTGTGTGTATGCTCTTATACTAGGATAGGACCAATTCTCGTAAAAGCAGAGAGAGAAAAAACAAAGAACAGTGCAGAATGATAAGAAGAGAGAGAACAGTTTTAGTGGGACAGTTGTAGAGAGAGGTTGCAGATAGAGAACAGGTAGACACAGTTTAAGAAGGAAGAAGCTAGGAAATGGAAAGAAGCCAGAAGTTTAGAACATGCCATCAAAGTTAGTGTGAGGTCAAGCAGAGCAATTCAGTCTGAGGCCAAGAGAAACTGGACTGAATCAGTCAGCTTGCAGAGGAGTTTGAGCAAGAATGGCTGAGTTGAATTAGCCAGCCTGAGATAAGAAAGAACTATGAAGTGGAGAGTTTATTCTATAGCACATCTCAGAGGTTGAAAATATTCTAACTCTAAATTATATTGTAGGGAGGAGGGTAGAAGCTTCTAGGATCAGGCCTAGGAGACAAGCCCCCAAGACAATTACACCAAGGGAATATGTATAAACTCAAGGAACAGAAATATTTGTTTAGGAGAATAAGAAGCCTTTGGTGTACTTTAAATCTAATATTAAATAACAAATTTAATACATTTTGTGCTCCATTTAATGCCTGATAGTTAGCTCAACGACTTTTGCATGTTTGATAATTTAGGGTCAATATTATTTTTGCAACCTCAAAGTCTACATGCTATAGTATATAGCATATATATATATATATATGTCCTCAGAATATCTAAATCTATATATTTTCTTTCTCTCTCTAGCTTCAAATATGTCCATTTTCCAAAGAAACTTATTTTTAGTCTATGTTGCATATTCATTTCTCTTGCATTTTTATTCATGAACAAAAGTTACAGTAACTTCCATTTATTCTGTGTTTACCAACCCATGTTTTCTGACATGGATTCTCTGTGGAATATTGTCAGTTATTGCAATATTATATAGATAGTGCAAGTATCACTCCTATTTTCATATCAGAAAGGTAAGAATACTCTTATTTAATTTGCTCTAACCATGGCTTCAAATTAGGGTAAAGTGTCTGTCTTTTCATGCCAAGGACAGAGATCTTCCGCATAGCTGCTTTCAGGATAGTGTTAAAGAGACTTATGGTCATGGATCTATAAGCATCTAGTGTTTCCTTACAAGCTGAAGTTACTGGTATGCAAATACAGAATGGCATTTGTCAATGATGCATTCACTTAGTAATGATGAAGGCAGCAAGACTGTAAAGCTCTTTGAAAGACTATTTCAGAACATGTGTATGTAAAAGTCCTTAAGAAGGATTTAATTTCAAATATTGGGAGATGGCTGAGAGAGTAAAGTGCATGAATCATGAGGACGTGAGTTCATTCCTTGTACCCTTTTAAAAGAATCAATCAAGATGGCACATGTCTGTAATCTCAATTCTGAGTAGTTACTCACAAAATAATCTCTGGGGTTTCTTGGGCAGACAATCTAACAACAAAAAGAGCTGAGATCTAGGTTCAATGGAAAACCCCATTTTTAATTTTTTTTTTTTAAATATTTGATGAGTGATAGAAGATACCCCATGTTAACCTTGTTCTTCCAAAAGCTCCTGTATACACACACACACAAACACACACACACACACACACACACACACACACACACACACACACACACATACACATGTATGAGCACAAAATAATAAACAAAAGGCTTAAATATATAACTGGCAAAGCAATTAGAAACTATATCCTGTAGGTTATCTGGTCTAATGAATAATCTTTCTCTCTTTACCAGATGACAATAAATATGTAGTTTCTGATGGTTGAGACTTTAATTGATATTAAAAGGCAAATAGAGTTCAGACTTCCATCATGATATAATCTTTGCTGAAGTTCACAGACAGTGCCCTGTGCTTTCTTGATCTATTTCCCTGTTTTACTCATTTTCCTTTATAGAATTATCATCCCCAACTCCCAATATCCTTCTCATGGCCCTGATATCATCCATATCCTGATGTTTCACTATTATTCATAATTTCCATATAAATCCTACTGTTGGTAGCAGCTAAGGCGATGGACTGAAGCTCAGCTCTGTGGTGATTTCTGCAGCAGCTTGGAAAATTGTTTTTGAGACCTTTATTCAGGCCAAGCCAGGGTTCTTGACTCCACTGTAGAAAAGAATTTCAAGAGAAAACAGTATGAAACAGACTCAATGTTTACTTAGAGCTTTTAAAAAAGGTTGAAGCATGTGGGTTAATAAAAGAGAAGCATACAGGGAAATAAAACACATGTAAGCACGGGTGTGCTGACAGACAATCATGTGTATCTAAGCACAAGCCAGATGCGCACTTTCGGTGACTCCTAAGTTATACTGTTTAAAGTGTTATATTGGCAACATTTCCCACCTCCCGTTCTGACTTTTACATAAAAGAGATCCTAAAGTGGTTTTTGAGATAACTTCAATAGGATTATACCTGATATAATAAAGTCAGAGTTTGCCTGCAAACAGGATTAAGCCATATTTTTACTATGAATGAAGTTTTACATGAATTCTTAAAAATTTGAGAATCTAAAGTTGGGAAAGGATAAAATCCCTAGTTGGTTACAAGTGTATAACTTAAATAGAATTCCAGGTTATCTTAATGTTGTTTCTTGAAATCTATCTATATATCCATCTATGTATGAATGTATGTATGTATGTATGTATGTATGTATCTATCTATCTATCTATCTATCTATCTATCTATCTATCTATCTATAAATAACCCTATCCCTCTGTACACATTTTGTTAATTGTGCTAGAATTCTTCACTTGATCTTAAGCAAAAGGCCGAGAAGCGATGTGTGCCAGAATTCTTGACTCACCTCATGAAAACGTCTTTAGCTATATTCCAGAGTGGTCTCTCTTCCCTCCCCAGCCATTAATTTTCCTTCTATATCTTCTCGCCTCTTATGTTAAATCTCACCCTACAGAAAATTAGCATTATACATTAAATTAGCCTTATACATTAAATTTCTTTATTATTCATCATTAGCATGTTCAAATTCAATAACTTTTAATTTTTTTCCTTTTTTATTGGGTATTTATTTCATTTACATTTCCAATGCTATCCCAAAAGTCCCCCACATGCTCCCACACCCACTCCCCCACCCACCCACTCCCACTTCTTGGCCCTGGCGTTCCCCTGTACTGAGGCATATAAAGTTTGCACAACCAATGGGCCTCTCCTTCCACTGTTGGCCGACTAGGCCATCTTCTGTTTCATATGCAGTCAGAGACACGAGCTCCGGGAGGGGGGGGGGTGCTACTGGTTAGTTCATATTGTTGTTCCACTTATAGGATTGCAGATCCCTTTAACTCCTTGGGTACTTTCTCTACCTCCTCCATTGGGGGTCCTGTGATCCATCCAAAAGCTGACTGTGAGCATCCACTTCTGTGTTTGCTAGGCCCTGGCATAGTCTCACATAAGACAGCTATATCTGGGTCCTTTCAGCAAAATCTTGCTAGTGTATGCAATGGTGTCAGCTTTTGGAGGCTGATTATGGGATGGATCCCTGGATATGGCAGTCTATAAATGGTCCATCCTTTCATCTCAGCTCCAAACTTTGTCTCTGTAACTCCTTCCATGGGTGTTTTATTCCTAATTCTGAGAAGGGGCAAAGTGTCCACACTTTGGTCTTCGTTCTTCTTGAGTTTCATGCGTTTATCAAATTGTATCTTATATCTTGGGTATCCTAAGTTTTGGGCTAATACCCACTTATCAGTGAGTACATATTGTGCGAGTTCTTTTGTGATTGGGTCACCTCACTCAGGATGATGCCCTCCAGGTCCATCCATTTGCCTAGGAATTTAAAGAGAGAAAATTAAACTCATTGTTACCTTGAATGTTGATCTTACACTCTGGGTTTATCTTATACTTTTGAAATAAGCAAGAATCTTTAAGAGTACTTTAAATCTAGCTGAAAGTTAGCAAAATCTTTGCCTTTCATCTCCTCTGCCATGATTTCTCTTTCATAGTCCACTGGCATCGTGAAAACCGAGCATACCTTCTTCCTCAGATCTCAGCTTAGGGAGACATTTCATTCCTTCACTGTGATTCATAAGAAACCTGAACAGAGCAAGTTTGAGCAATCTGATTCCATGTCTTACTTGAAGATTATACAGCATTAAATTCTTCAATGTAAGCCCACCATCATTATTTGAGTCCATAAAAACATAAAAATAATAGTTTAATTTAATGACATCTGAATTGACTTTATATATTTTTTTTAATTTTTAATATTTTTTATTACATATTTTCCTCAATTACATTTCCAATGCTATCCCAAAAGTCCCCCATAGCACCCCCCACTTCCCTACCCACCCATTCCCGTTCTTTTGGCCCTGGCATTCCCCTATATTGGGGCATATAAAGTTTGCAAGTCCAATGGGCCTCTCTTTCCAGTGATTGCCGACTAGGCCATCTTTCGATACATATGCAGCTAGAGACAAGAGCTCCGGGGTACTGGTTAGTTCATCATGTTGTTCCAACTATAGGGTTGCAGAACCCTTTAGCTCCTTGGGTACTTTCTCTAGCTTCTCCATTGGGAGCCCTGTGATCCATCCAATAGCTGACTGTGAGCATCCACTCCTGTGTTTGCTAGGCCCCTGCATAGTCTCACAAGAGACAGCTATCTTTGGGTCCTTTCAGCAAAATCTTGCTAGTGTATGCAATGGTGTCAGCGTTTAGAAGCTGATTATGGGATGGATCCCTGGATACGGCAGTCTCTAGATGGTCCATCCTTTCATCACAGCTCCAAACTTTGTCTCTGTAACTCCTTCCATGGGTGTTTTGTTCCCAATTCTAAGAAGGGGCACAGTGTCCACATTTTGGTCTTCATTCTTTTTGAGTTTCATGCGTTTAGCAAATTGTATCTTATATCTTGGGTATCCTAAGTTTTGGGCAAATATCCACTTATCAGTGAATACATATTGTGTGAGTTCCTTTGTGATTGTGTTACCTCACTCAAGATGATGCCCTCCAGGTCCATTCATTTGGCTAGGAATTTCATAAATTCATTCTTTTTAATAGCTGAGTAGTACTCCATTGTGTAAATGTACCATAATTTCTGTATCCATTCCTCTGTTGAGGGACATCTGGGTTCTTTCCAGCTTCTGGCTATTATAAATAGGGCTGCTATGAACATAGTGGAGCATGTGTCTTTCTTACCGGTTGGGACATCTTCTGGATATATGCCCAGGGGAGGTATTGCTGGATCCTCCGGTAGTACTATGTCCAATTTTCTGACTTTCTCCATACCTATTCAACATAGTACTTGAAGTCCTAGCCAGAGCAATTCGACAACAAAAGGAGATCAAAGGGATACAAGTTGGAAAAGATGAAGTCAAAATATCACTTTTTGCAGATGATATGATAGTATATATAAGTGACCCTAAAAATTCCACCAGAGAACTCCTAAACCTGATAAACAGCTTCGGTGAAGTAGCTGGATATAAAATTAACTCAAACAAATCAATGGCCTTTCTCTACACAAAGAATAAACAGGCTGAGAAAGAAATTAGGGAAACAACACCCTTCTCAATAGTCACAAATAATATAAACTATCTTGGCATGACTCTAACTAAGGAAGTGAAAGATCTGTATAATAAAAACTTCAAGTCTCTGAAGAAAGAAATTATAGAAGATCTCAGAAGATGGAAAGATCTCCCATGCTCATGGATTGGCAGGATCAACATTTTAAAAATGGCTATCTTGCCAAAAGCAATCTACAGATTCAATGCAATCCCCATCAAAATTCCAACTCAATTCTTCAACGAATTAGAAAGTGCAATCTGCAAATTCATCTGGAATAACAAAAAACCTAGGATAGCAAAAACTCTTCTCAAGGATAAAAGAACCTCTGGTGGAATCACCATGCCAGACCTAAAGCTTTACTACAGAGCAATTGTGATAAAAACTGCGTGGTACTGGTATAGTGACAGACAAATAGACCAATGAAATAGAATTGAAGACCCAGAAATGAACCCACACACCTACGGTCACTTGATCTTCGACAAGGGAGCTAAAACCATCCAGTGGAAGAAAGACAGCATTTTCAACAAATGGTGCTGGCACAACTGGTTGTTATCATGTAGAAGAATGCGAATCGATCCATTCCTATCTCCTTGTACTAAGGTCAAGTCTAAGTGGATCAAGGAACTTCACATAAAACCAGAGACACTGAAACTTATAGAGGAGAAAGTGGGGAAAAGCCTTGAAGATATGGGCACAGGGGAAAAATTCTTGAATAGAACAGCAATGGCTTGGGCTCTAAGATCGAGAATTGACAAGTGGGACCTCATGAAACTGCAAAGCTTCTGCAAGGCAAAAGACACCATCAATAAGACAAAAAAAAAAAAAAAAAAAAAAAAAAAAAAAACACCAACAGATTGGGAAAGGATCTTTACCTATCCTAAATCAGATAAGGGTCTAATATCCAATATATATAAGGAACTCAAGAAGGTGGACTTTAAATATTTTTAAGCTATGTTTAACCAATCATAAGTGAAAATGCCCGTATTCTTTAAGAAAAAATATATAACCAGAGTAGTTCAACCAGAGTACTTTGACAAAGTTAGTAACCAGGCCTTTGTGTGTATATTATACTGCAAGTGAGTCTTAAGACTTTGGTCACAAACTTTGTACGCACTCCTTAATTCTTATATTAATGTATTTGAATGTGTGTTGCACATGATTATCTGGGAAAAATGGCATAAGTACTTATGAGCATTCTCTTGTATAAAGATAGCACCCAGAGCTAAATATCCACTGCAGGAAAATCCCTCCCCCCCGCCTGTAGGAAATGTCAAAATGGTAACCATAAAAGATGGTTGGTTCTGTGGCAGTAAGATGGAAACATGTTGCTTTTGGATGCTTTAGCTGATGATCCCTGGCCCTGGGATGTCTTAATTCAGACCCTCTATAGCTCACAGTCATGGTTAGCAGGATGCTGGGCCTTAGAAGTAAAATTTCATTGACAGTGCTGATAGGAATTCTTGATCCATTTAAACTAGGCCTGTATATAAACATCATATTATCCCTGGAAGGTGATAGAAAAACTCAAAGGGAGAAGATGAGAGTGAAATGGTTCACTCACACACACACACACACACACACACACACACACACACTACAGCTACAATTTTACTTTTGTGTTTGGGGGCATAATACATGTCCTTAACACAAATCTCATTTTTCACATATTGTAATAGCAACCACCGTAATATAGTGATTGATATTGTAGAAAATACTGTGAAAGAAATGCTGTTATTATGAAAATCCTATTAGCAAGCCTCAGTGTGCTGTACATGCAGGACAGATTTATTAACATACCCTCTGTAGTCACTTTGCTGAAAACACTTTTACCAGCTACAAAATACTATATAATAATGTCATTAATAAATGTGACTAATTGCAGTATATAAAAGTGAAACATTGAATAGCTTGAAATGGCTTCTCTGAATGTCGAGATTATTTCAAGTAGATGTGATGAGGAAGGGATAAGCCACATACCCCTTTTTTATGCTGTCATGTGTCAAGTGATAGATCCTTTAAGTGCACACTCAGTTAGACTAATGAGAAAATGTTGGGTCTCTTATAAAAAGCTGTCAGTAGATGGCAATGTGACTGTTTTATACTTCATTTTTATAACATATGATTAAGAAGCTGGAGATCGTTCAATTCACATTTGCTACCTAAATTACTATAACCCCCCCCAAAAAAAAGAATAGCAAAAGCACTTTTAGACTATTCTTTGAATAATTGATAGTGACAAATGAAAAGCCATGCCTAGAATTTCCTAAGTGATTAGAGTTATTTTAATTTTCCAGTGTTCAGGGTTGAATAAATATAATGTTACAAACTATTCCACCAATAACCAGAGAGCATAGGGTGTTTCAAGCTATAGAACTTTGAGAAACCCCCTATTCATACTTCAGTTGAGCATTACAGCCAACAATAGCCTCCTGGTACCTGATTTATTACTGAGCTTTGAGGTATGAACCTTCATTGAAAATCATCTTTATTTGTTTTATTTATTTCTTCTTTTCCACATTATACTCTCAGGTGAATGACTGATATTCTTACTTATGTTTATATAAGCATACATATT
This sequence comes from Mus caroli, assembly GCF_978045245.1. Taxonomy (NCBI): domain Eukaryota; kingdom Metazoa; phylum Chordata; class Mammalia; order Rodentia; family Muridae; genus Mus; species Mus caroli. Next base: position 119,463,220 of record NW_028227258.1, on the reverse strand, counting down.
GCATGGAAAGTAATACGTTGTTATATCAAATAAACACAAAAACTTAAAAAGCAGGCTATGCAGTTTGCCTCTGATGTAAGTGGCAATGGCTTTTGGATTCAGTTTGAGTTACAAAACCCAGGGACTAATGATAGAGTTTGGAGAGAAACTGGGAGTGGAGTCTCAGCTTCTAGACCATGAAAATTCTACGAATGGGATAAATATAACAAAGTCTTGAGAAATTCTAGCAGAAAATACGAAGATTTGGTTCTGCTCAATAATTTACGTTTATTGAAGTCTAATGTGTATTTTCCTTTTAGGATAAGAGTGTCTAATAGGGGAATGCCAGGGCCAAAAGAATGGGAATGGGTGGGTAGGGAAGTGGGGGGCGCTATGGGGGACTGTTGGGATAGCATTAGAAATGTAATTGAGGAAAATATGTAATAAAAATATTAAAAATCAAAAAAAAATAAACATTATCTTTAATCCCTGGCAAAAAAAAAAAGTGTCTAAAAATAGAGAAACTTTAGAACTGATATTCTACTAAAGGGCTACGGGTTACACTGGGGAAATGCTGGTGATCCCACTAGACAGTGGTTATTAACCTGTGACTTTAAACAGCCCTTTCACAAGTGTCACATACAAAATATCCTGCATATCAGATATTTACATTTTGAATCAAAAATAATCTAATGGTTGGGGGTCATTACAATATGAGGAACTGTATTAAAGAGTTGCAAAACTGGGAAGGCTGAGAACAACTGCATTAAAAAGTGAGAACTAATGCTAATATCACCTATGGGAAGACTATTAAATAACCCTCATTTTGGTCTTATCTCTCAAATGAGGATAAATAACTCATCACCATGTTTGAGAAACTTTACTGTATTTATACATAGCTCTTCCTTGATGAGCATTTGCAAGTTTTCATTTACTGTGTTCATTTAGCCATGTGAACACAGCAGCAGTATGGTGGAAAATCCTGGAAACTTACTCATTCTAAGATCTCTGAAAAATAATATATATCACTCAAAAATGCAGAAATCTTAGCAGTTCAGGTCTCAGTACCTAGGATTTTTCAAATGTGTTTTTTTAAATAATTCCTAATGACAAATCTTTAATATATCTATAGGTAAGTATAGTCATGAAAAAAAAATCCATAAAGCACAAATGATCTTTCACTTTGTATTTAAATGCCTGGTAAATATAATTCAACTTTAGCACAGTTTAAAGCAACTATAGAATCCCATATAAAATAAGTTTAAATTTACATATATTCAGTAATGAAGAGAAAAAACACATCATTTTGAAATATTGCTTTTGTATTTGATATCAATATTTCTTTTCTTTTTTTAAATTTTTAATATTTTTTATTACGTATTTTCCTCAATTACATTTCCAATGCCATCCCAAAAGTCCCCCATACCCTCCCCCACTTCCCTACCCACCCATTCCCATTCTTTTGGCCCTGGCATTCCCCTGTATTGGGGCATATAAAGTTTGCAAGTCCAATGGGCCTCTCTTTCCAGTGATGGCCGACTAGGCCATCTTTCGATACATATGCAGCTAGAAACAAGAGCTCCGGGGTACTGGATAGTTCATCATGTTGTTCCCCCTATAGGGTTGCAGATAGATCCCTTTAACTCCTTGGGTACTTTCTCTAGCTCCTCCATTGGGGGCCCTGTGATCCATTCAATAGCTGTGAGCATCCACTTCTGTGTTTGTAAGGCCCGGCATAGTCTCACAAGAGACAGCTATATCTGGGTCCTTGCAGCAAAATCTTGCTAGTCTATGCAATGGTGTCAGCGTTTGGAAGCTGATTATGGGATGGATCCCTGGATATGGCAATCTCTAGATGGTCCAATATTTCTTTTCAATGATAGATTTTAGACAATTCTTAGTTTTTTTTGGTAAGGATAAAATATCAGAGGCTTGATTTTCTCCATTAAACATATCAAAAATTTCCCCTTCTATTGTCTCAGAATATTTTATTATACAAAATGTATAGTTATAATTTTACCTGTTTAGAATGTGCTTAAACCACTTTCATAGAAAAAAATAGGCATCTGAGAGCTGACTTTCCAACACACTGATCGTTCAGGAAATAGGAATGAAGGTTTTGGTTGGGCACCAACTCCAATGATAATATTATAAGTATGTTTTCAGGAACAGATGAAACTTCACCTTCAGGTTATGAAGGGTGAGCAATAGGCTTGACAATGGCCTGGGGTGTTTGGAAGAGGATGTCTTTGTGAACTCTTTGGTCAATCCCTCAACAATGTTTAACCCAATCATGGCAATGAGAGAGTTAAAACTTAACCATTGCCCTTAGCAAGAGGAATCAGATGCCAGGATTCTGATTTCTGTTAAGGATGGTTGCAATTTATATTCATGCTTGTTCATTCTTCATTAAAAGTAATTAAACTTTTTTAAAATCATTCTCCTTGATAGCAAATAGAGCAATGAAGTGAGTTTAGACTATGTAAGGTATCAGGTGATTGCATTCTCTTTATTAATTTTTATTTTGTAAAAGATTTCATATATAGATATTAGAGTTATATCATTTCCCACCTCTTTCTATCCCCACAGTCTCCAAGATATACCCATGTTTTCTCAAAATTTATGACAACTTCTATTTTTAAAATAATTAAAAATTATTTTTAATTTTTTTTAAAAAATAAATTATTTTAATAAATCCTTTCAATGTATTATGTTCACAAAATTGTCTGAAAAAATGAATGAAACTCTCTTGTGATTTAAAATCATGGTGTTTATGCTAAAGAGATGTCTCAGTGTTTAAAATCACTTGCCACTTTTTCAAAGGACTTATTTCCTTAACATTCAATTATATGGTAACTTTCAACCTTCTAACTTCAGGTCTGGTATATCCAATAATTTTCCTGGCTTCTGAGGGCACTATATATGCACATAGCATACACTTAAATCTATAATTCCTCTTATAGATTATTAACAACATCTGTAATCAATTAGTAAATGTTGTCTATCTTTTTAAACTGTCAAAAAGAAATACAAAATTAAAAAACATAAAATAGTACAGCCCTAGAATTTTATATTTCCATTTGTAAATAGTCTTCTTTGTCATTTAAAATTATATATGCATATTTCTTATAAAAACAGTTTTTCTGTAAGTAAAACATGTTAGACACACTTTTCAATTTCCCTTAGATATGCATATTTTAGGAATTTAACTTTATATTCCTTAAAGTATCATTTCCCCAAATATCCTTGTAATTATTCTTTAATCAATCATTCCATTAGACAATTCTCCATCTACCTCACTTGCATATGTAAATAAAATTTCTTTCTTTAAAACAAACCTCATATTTTAATCAAGTATCTAGATACAAATTTATAAATTTTACAGAATTTTCTTAAAGACCAGTTAAAATATAGAAATATATGTTGTCTTTGTCAATGGCACTATTTCTACGTTTTAAAATAGGGGTTATTTGTATCAGTATATTACATCTAGAAGAGTCATAAAGCACTCATGATACTATCTTACATATTATCATTTTTCAATGTCAAAACATTCTATGGGAACATAAAACAAAGTCCACTCAACTTTTAATCAGAACTTGACAATCATTCTTCAAGCACAGACTTGGCTTTGCAGACAAGCGTTAAAATAATAGCATCTATAACTTATGCATACTATCTGAACTTTATACCTCCAAGGCCTTCTCAATGATTGCATGTTGAGGGTTTGATTGAACAGGGTCAAATACAGTTTTGTTTGTTTGTTTGTTTGTTTGTTTTACTATTCACAATATGTCACACTGACAAAAGACTTCAGTGTCATAAAGTCAACAATGTGTCTTCAAAAGACATCTTTTAAAAATATGAAATTAATGGAGGAAACCATTTGAATTAAAACTTTTCTGTTTCGAGAATAGTCTGAAGGACATTTTTCTTTTTTTTTTTTCTAGAAAGTTCTCTCATGAATCAATTATGAAATTTACCAGTTTTTTGGAAACAGAAATTTTAGCACTGGTATAGACCAAGTGTGGTTTTTGTGTATTTTCAAACTTTATGAATGTCCACAATATTTTGAGTATTACACCAGGGAGTATTTGGAGGTAAATTAAAGCACAGGTTGATATACTGGCAGTAAAAGCATCTTGAATCTCCACATGCTTCCTTTCATGTAGTTATGTAGATTTTCAGAAATAGCTATCATATCATGCTGAGGAATTAATATCTAAAGGTTAAATTGAATCAATGTCCTGCAGAGTTTGAACCATCCTGAAAATCATTAAGTTGATTTCTTCTTTCAGTCATAACTGCATTCCTTCATTTATGCAAAAATTAGAATTTGGGGGATAAGATTTTAATAGAAGACAGCTCTGAATCTAAAGAAACTTCACAAAACTGAATCTGTTACTTGAGAAAATAGTTTTACATAGTGATGCATGTCTTTAATATTAGAACCAAAGGCTTCCCGCAAATCTACTTGTGATACATTGTTCTGCACTGAAGGGTAGGCTGCTCAGTACCTATCATCCACAGTGAATTGCTGACTGACCCACTGAAGGTTCAGTGTAAATATGTAAAATTCTTGTCAGGATATGATTATAATGCCTGTGTCTTTCCCAAAAGCCATTTCCCAGCTCTTTCCCCCATTTTGCAGCTCTCACGTTCTTTCTGCCCATTCCACCATAATGATGTGATTTAAATGAAAGTATAACTTGCTTCTCATATCTTTTGAGTATTTTGGTTCTTAGTTGGTAAAAGTGTTTAGGAAGGATAGGGAAGAATGTCATTATTCAAGGAAGAATGTCACTGGGGTTGAACTTAGAGGTTTCAAAAGGTTCACAGTATTCCTAGTCTACCTCTCCCATTTTCTCTATTTTGTGGTAGATTTGTTCATTTTTACATAAAGCTTTAAAATCTCATATTATTTTAAATATATTTTTGCTTTTTAATTTTTGAGATTTTCATATAATTATAACATCTTTCTTTCCTATCCCCAAGCTATCCCATATGGCCTCTCCTTTCATTGATTGTTATGATTTTTTTCTACCCTAGTAGACCACACAGAAATTGCACAAACTATGAAAGCTAGTTGACATGAATAAAACTTCCAGATCAATTTCAACCTGTTTTCTCTAAATCTTGCAACCAAGATATAAATACATGGTATCTTTGGCACTAGAATGCCATCTACTAATTATACTAGACAGTCAAAAAGAGCAGGAGGAATCTGCATTATGTTGGTGTATTCTGGGAGTTATAAGATATTCCATCTCTGGCATTGGGTTTTTTCAATCCCTGTATCTTCTGGGAGCAGATTTTCTAGACTTACACAGTATTTTCTTCAAATGCACACACAAAATATCTCTCTCTCTCTCACACACACACACACACACACACACACACAGAGAGAGAGAGAGAGAGAGAGAGAGAGAGAGAGAGAGAGAGAGAGAGAGAGAGAGAGAGAGAAACCTAGTAAATACTGGCTGAAATATATTAAATTATCACACAGCTAACAAATCAAACACAAAATATCTTTAACATCATAATCTCCTGTATGTGATAAATGAACAACTTCTAATTCTAGTTATTGCCAAAATAGTGCTAGATGGCACGTGACCATCTTAACATGCGAGAGTAGGATGAACTTTGTGCTCTTTAATTCCTGAGCTGTCTTCATTGTGTTCCAGTTTAGTTGGAGGTAATGACCAAACACAACCTTTAAATATTTAATATTGCTTATGGCTTCTTTTCTATGATTGGGTCCATATTCATTTAATTATTGAGTATATTCAAGTTGATTCGTCTTATTTGATTGAATTGTAGCCTTGTTGACACTTATTACTGTATAGCCAACTAGATTAATGTCTAGATTACTGATATAGTATATGATCTGACTGTAAAGAACTCTAACTATATTCTCTTCTATAGATTTATAATCTTCCACCATACTTGTTGCTACCATAAAAAGCAATATTCTGGCAAAAAAAATTCTTCATGAAGTAAGAAGCCCTTTTAGTCCTATGATGATGTCAGTATCATTAGACACTCAAAAGTTAGTAGGGCATAATCTCTCTTCTTGTCAGAAATACTTTTTTTATCCCTCCACTCACTAGAACATCTACCTTATCCAACAAGCATGTCTGTCTGTCTGTCCATCTTTCTGTCTGATCTCTCTCTCTCTCTCTCTCTCTCTCTCTCTGCAGATATCTATCTTATGGATGTAGACGTAGATATAGATAGATATAAGTAGATATAGCTATATATACCTAATTATATATAGAGATATATAGATACAGACAGACAGACAGACACACACACACACATATATATATTCAAGAAGATTGTCTAGAACATCTCTCTCTCTCTCTCTTTCTCTCTCTAGACAATCTTCTTGAATACTTTTATAATGGACAAAAAATTCTGCCTTTCTACCTATGGATTACTCAAATTAAAAACAAAAGAAAACAAACAAACAAAAAAAAAAACCCAGCTGTTTACTCTGTCTCGTTTTCATACCCATGACATATCATAGAAAATTCTGTCAATAAACTGAAATGATGCAAGAAATTGAGAGGAAATTAAATGTCTGTCTTATAAGTGGTTACTAGATAAAAAAAATATTTGTGCACTATTTGTATATGTATGAAATACATTTTAAATAAAAAAAAAAAAAACACTGAAGCAGAGAGTAAAAACACTATTTGTTGGTAGGGGCAGGGAAGACAAGATCTTGAAAACCTAAAGATAAAAGTTTGCATTTATGAGACTGGATTAAGTCTGGAGATGTAGTATAGTTTACTGTATTTGTATACATTTCAAATATACAAAATATCACAATATTCAAAGCATATTAATTATATACGTATACATATATAAAAAGGGTAAAGTGATGTTTTATTTCTTATGGAGCATTAGTTTCCCTATCCCTGATAATTGTATTTGTCCTTTGCTGATGTGTATGTACATGCATATGTTTGTGCTTGCTCTGTGTTACAACCTAACAGAAATAAATGTGGAGATCTACTGCTTCTGCAAACAGAGGAAATTCAAAAAGTTTGAATGAGGAATTCAACTTGCATAACTGAGAATATATACATTCTTGCTTGAGAATAATTCTGTATTATACTAAATCAAGGAATTTATATAATGAAATGTAAAGAGTGGACATGGGTGAATGTTAAAAGTAGAGACTACTGCATGCATTCACATTTATAAATAACAGGACTAAAATCAAAAACATATCTGCTATAAAGGTACATTTTACTTCTTTAGTTACCCCATGTAGACGTTGTGATTCCTTTCTTTTTAAAAAATATATTATTTAAACTTTTTTTCCAGTCCAGATTTTATCCCCCTCCTGGTCCACTATCTGACTGTGCCAAATCCCATACTTCCTTCCTCTTGCCCCCCCCCCCCATCTCCAAGAGGATATCCTCACCTCCCACCCCACCAAAACTCTTCAATCCCTGGGGAGTCCAGTATCTTCAGGGTTAGGTTCATCTTCTCTGACTAAGTTCAGACCCAGCAGTCCTCTGCTGTATATGTGTTGGAGGCCTCATATCAGCTGGTGTATGCTGCCTGGTTGGCGGCTCAGTGTCTGAGAGATCTCGAGTGTCCAGGATAGTTGAGACTGCAGGTCATCCTACAGAGTCTCCCCCCCTCCAAAGCTTCTTCCAACATTTCCTTAATTCAAATACAAGGGTCAGTAGCTTCTGTCCATTGGTTGGGTGTAAGTATCTGCAGCTGACTCTTTCAGCTTCTTGTTGGATCATTCGAAGGGCAGTCATGATAGGCCCATTTTTGTGAGCACACCATAGCCTCAGATACGCCCATTTTTGTGAGCACACCATAGCATCAGTACTAGTGTCAGGCCTTGGGGCCTCCCCTTGAGCTGGATCCCATTTTGGACATGTATCTCTTTTTCTTCAGGCTCTTCTCCAATTTTTGTCCCTGCAGTTCTTTCAGACAGGAACAATTATGGGTCAGGGTTTTGACTGTGGCATGGCAATCCTATCCCTCATTTGATGCCCTGACTTTCTTCTGGAGATGGGCTCTACATGTTTCCTTTGCTCACTGTGGGGCAGGCCATCTAAGGTTCTTCCCTTTGAGTTCTAAGAGTCTTACATCTCCCAGGTCTCTGGTACATTCTGGAGGGTCTCCAAACACATACCTCCTACCTCCTGAGGTTGCCTGTTACCATTCTTTCTGCTGGCCCTCAGGGCTTCAGTCATGTTCCTCACCCCCAACACATGATCATGTCCCTTTCTTTTCCTCCTTGTCCTCTTTGCCACCCCAGTCCCTCCCTCCTTCCCCCTCCAACTGTCAATATTTTAAGTTTATTTCAACTATTCAGCAAAAACTTTTGAAGTCACACAGGTCTTAGAAAATTACATTTTCAGGAATTAATGCATGTAGTTGTTAATGTTAGTTATCAACTTGACAGAAGTCTAGAATGCCCTATGATATGGGGCTATGACCATCCCTATAAGGGATTTTATTGATTACATTGATCATGATGGGTTGATCAGACTGTAAGTAATACCAATCCTTTCGTCAGGAGTTCCCAGAGTGTATGTATGAACAAAAATTGGTTTAGTGCTAGAATACCTGTAATCTGTTGAGTCCTCCTTGTTTTCTGATTGTGAATTCAATGTGAACAGCTGCTTCAAGCTCCTACTTGTCTTGACAGTCCCATCATAATGCAGTATAGCTCAAACTGTGGGCTAGTGGAATCTTTTCCTCTCTTCAGTTACTTTTATTAGAATATTTTACCACAGCATCATGAAAAGGAAATCAAGACAATGACCTAGGGCAAAGTCTGAGACAAAGAGGACAATGCTTTCCTCTTATGCTATAGAAAGAAAGATTGGTACTTGAATTTGGTTTTCATAACTTATGTCCCTATTTTATCTATGTTTCTGCATTATATCATATTTTGGGGATCTGGTTTAAGATAAAAATCAGTAAAAGGTAAATGTTTAAAAATTGCTATTACTTTATTAGAAAGGTTTTCATAGCTATAAATGATGATGTTCTCAAAAACATAAAAATAAAAACCAATATAGCACAATGCCACAAATAGTATTTTCATATTTCACTTTAGCTGAAAAATAAGTAAAAATGTTTTTAAGCTGAAAAAAATATGAAATAGACAATATAAATGTGGTCTAATCTGGAACATGAGGAAGTTTCATGTTCCCCTGTACAAGTAACCTCTACCTTCAAGCACTGCAGCTTTCTAGTGTTCTTATTACCTACATCTATAGCAAGAGACATTAATTATCACCAAATTTGAAGTCTCCCAGAAAATAGGAGGCAGAGAAATTATTAAATTCTTTCCCATGCACAAGTCACGGTAGAAGCACATTTTATGCTATAGTCAAGTCTGGTTATTTTACTCTCATGGTTCTCCTACTTAGAATTCTGGTAAGCAAGTTAAATCAAAGAAGTTAATTTAGTTTGTGTGAATTCACTTTATATACAGGCATTGCTTTGTAAACTCAAACAATTACACTAAACATTATGGCTCTTGTTAAAGTTTAAAGAATGCCTATGTCTCAATAGATTTAATTATTTTTTTCTAAGATGAGACTCTGATGGTGACAAATGAAATAAAAATGAGAGAGCAGAATACATCAGAAGGATTGGATGGGAAAATAGCATTGTAGATCTTTTTAGTAGCGTTGGTTTTATGGCCTACATACACACACACACACACACACACACACACACAGAGAGAGAGAGAGAGAGAGAGAGAGAGAGAGAGAGGTGCACACATGCACAAACTTTAAAATATATACATTCCAAATGTAAGAGAGAACTTAATATTTTTTATTCTGAAATTTAATTACTTTTCTTAAGATAATGTGTTCGAGTTACATCCATTTCTCTTTGAATGTTAAGATTTTTTAAAAATAAATTTATTTCATTTATTTATTTTACTTAAGAGTGTGGAAGATGCACATGCCACAGTGTGCATTGGGGGAGAGAAGTCAGCTTCCTGTTGTAGTTAGTCAGTTCCTTTCTTCCAACATGTGGCTACTTGGACTTGGACTCATATTCTCAGGTATGGTTGCAAATATCTGTGTTCACTGAACCCTCTCTCTAGTTCATGGTTTTATCTTTCTTTACAGATAAGTAAAATTACATATGTTAAATATTTTATTGCCTACTCAAGTATTATGTATATCTAGACTCATTCTTTTTTTCCTAGCTATAGTAAATAAAGCAGCATTCAAAATGGCTATAAAGATGTCACAATGGTGTGTGTGTGTGTGTGTGAGTGTGTGTGTGTGTATGGATGGATGTATTATGTATGTATGTTATGAAACTAGAAAGGATCATGAAAATGAACGAAGTGATAAGGCTGAGACAAAGACATAGGGCCATGAACATCCCCTCGAACCCCCCCCCCCCCAAAAAAAAAAGACTGAGAAGAAATGAGCCAGACAAAATTGGAACAGAAGACATAGAGAAGGATATTAGAGAAAGGGAAACAAATTAGAAATATAGTAATGTAAATGATGAAAATAGTATAATGAAACCTACTACTTCCGATGCTAGCATTAAGCTTTAATTAAAAGAAAAAAAGCCACAAGAAAATCATGAGATTATCAAACCTGAAACCAGCAAAGTGAAAAAGTCCCTCCCTGAGGGATTACTGGAAGTTACCTGTCCTTGGAAGAAATGATATAATTTTCTTCAGTGTTGAAGACACTAATAAATTGATCTTGCTTCAGTAATTGATCTTCTGCTCACACTAAGGCAAGGAATTATTAGAATCAAATTCATAAAAAGATGTCTTGTATGAAGGATGTGACATTTTGAAATGTATTCTAGCAAAAGAGTGATGGGGAAGAAGGAATGAATAGGCACAAAAACAATGAACATTCATTGCATAAGGATATGGAACTGTTAAATAATCAATGATTTAAAATTGTTTTGAAGAATGTTAAAGGTATTCATTTATGAGTTTCTATTCTAAAGTTTCATACTCTTAAAATATGGGAAACATTTCAATTGGCAAATAAAGAAAACTCATATTTAACTTGATAATTAAATCTTGATGAAATAAACTCAAGAAAATAATCTATCAACCTTCCCAATCAAATTTCCTAGTATAATTTTTTTATACTTCAACTAACCATTAAGTAGAATGAGAAAAAAAAATCAAACAAATATTAATGTCTTATTTTCCTTGCCTTCATATTTTGTGAATGGGAGATCTAAAACAAAGCTTTATGCATTGAGACAAGAAGTCTCTAAGTGACATAAAACCTTTACCCTCTTATTTCATTCTTCATAGACATGATACAGCTGATTTACTCAGCCTTATACTAACTCAGCTATCAGATGTATACAACACCCTGTCTAGCAGTGTTTTGGGTTTTAATAATGCCTGTCTTTTATTTCTTGATTTTGTCAGAGTTAACATAGCTACCAAGGCAATGAAATCAGAAAAGAGATATTTCCTTATCTGCTTATTATCTAGAATATTTTGCAAAATGGCTAAACTTAAAATATAAAATCAAGTTACTTGACAAGCAAGAGAATGAATGAATAAATGAGTGAACAGATTACTCACTTGAAAAGTAAATTTTGTGACAAAAATGCTTCCTCCGAGAATATAGATATAAATAGGGCTAAGAAAATAATTTCTTCTTTGGGTGAGTAAATAAATCAATTAATTAATATAACCAATGTTCACAAAATCTACATCAGATTATGGGTCAAATCCTTTTCCCCTGGGTTTTAAAAAAATTATTACATTTTATTTATTTTGTTGTAGGGTATTAAGAATATGTCAAGGTAAATTTGTGGAGGTCAGAGTACAATGTATGAGTCTAGGCTCTCCTTTTACCAAATAAGTCCTGGGGATAGAATTCAAGCTGTTAGATTTGGGACAGAAATCTTTACCCATTGATCTATGTGGATTTTTTTTTAAGGCCTCACTCAGCAAAGAGCTGGGGCTATAATATTAATTTTATGGCAAATTGAAAATAAAAATTCATCTTCTAATGGTAAGTCACTGTGTAAAAAGGTTTGATAGAAAGACACAGGCCTTTCTAACAAGCCAAACAAATATAGCATACAGCAGTAACAAAAAATAAATATACTTATTAAATTATATGTCTTCAGAAACTCTTTAGATATCAAATTATTAGGTACTTTAACAAAGCACATTCATCAACAATCAATTTCTTCCTTTTTTTTTATTAAAAGATACTTCTGACACATCTAATCCAAAGCTCTCATTAAAATCAGCAGTGAAAGCTGCTATGTCAATCATGTAGAAACTCCATGGGTGTGAAAAATCCTAATCAACATACACACATATTAAAAGCACCATTTCTTAGCCAAGAAATTCAAATTAAGTGAACCAATTTAGACTTTTTGTAAATAAATAGAGGAAATGCCTACTGTATTACTTTTCCCGATGACTTGATTTCTGGTCACACAGTTGGAAAAGAGAATAAGAAACCAAAGAAATACTTCTGTCTAGATCCTGCTGGTAGACCCATGCGTCTGGTTCTTTTGATGAAGACTAGTGGCTCAAAAGGCCTGCCCATAATGGAAAGCACTCCAGTATGGAGAGGACTGATGAAAGTGACTTCTCTGGAGTTTTCTGCACAACTGCCAGCAGATATAGCAAACTCTTCTCTCAGATGATATTGCTTACTGCTTCTACAGCCTTGGAATCTTTTAGAATTTATGAACCTTTTAATTTTTCATGTTTCTTATGAGTTTTGGCCACCTAATGAACTTCCCAATCCCTTCCAGAAGAGTAAGTTTCCATTCAAAAGATTACATTAAATATAAAAACTTAAAAAAAAATGCTCACAGATTGGATAGAACACAGGGCCCACAATGGAGGAGCTAGAGAAAGTACCCAAGGAGCTAAAGGGGTCTGCAAGCCTATAGGTGGAACAAGAATATGAAATAACCAGTACCCCCAGAGCTCGTGTCTCTAGCTACATATGTAGAAGATGGCCATCATTGGGAAGAGAGGCCCCTTGGTCTTGCAAACTTTATATACCTCAGTACAGGGGAACACCAGGGCCAAGAAGTGGTGGTGGGTGGGTAGGGGAGTGGGGGGGTATGGGGGAGTTTTGGGATAGCATTTGAAATGTAAATGAAGAAAATATCTAATTTTAAAAAAAAGCCAGGTGAAAGTGGCACCCAGCACTTGGGACACAGAGGCAGGCAGATTTCTGAGTTTGAGGCGAGCCTGGTCTACAGAGTGAGTTCCAGGACAGCCAGGGCTATACAGAAAAACCCTGTCTCAAAAACAAAACAAAACAACCCCCAAATAAATAAATAAATGAATAAGTAAATAAGTAAATAAATAAATAAATAAATAAATAAATAAATAAATAAACAAACTTAACAACATCATTCTTTTTTTTTTTAAAGTGACCTCTAACACATAGAAAACTGACAGACTACAAGCTATTTTCCTCTATCAAGTATTTGTTAACCATTCTGTGCCAGTTAAAATATTTGGTTTTAGGATTTTTTTTTTGAGGTATGTCTTAGTTTTTACTGCTGTGAACAGACACCAGGACCAAGGACATTTATCTGGGGCTGGCTTCCAGGTTCAGGGTTTCCATCAAGGTGGGAGCATGACAGCATTCAAGCAGGAATGGAGCAGGAAGAGCCAAGAGTTCTATATCTCAACCTTAAGGTTGCTAAGAGACTGACTTCCAGGCATCTAGAAGGAAGGCCTCAAAGCTTATCCTTACAGTGACACACTTCCTCCAACAAGCCCATAGCTCCTAAAAGTTGCACTCCCTGGGCCAAGAATATTCAAACTACCACAAGTAGGATATCAACAATTTTTATTTAATTCAAAAATAAGTAAGGGAACTAGGAGATGTGTTTCAATGAGTTCAAAGAATATTTGAGGTTCATACAAATATCATAATTGTTTAGCAATCCTGAAATCAATTTTCCTATCCCTTTTCCTTTTTCCCTTCCATCGCTTTCTTCCCTTTCTCTTTACCTTCCAGTCATTTTTCCCTTTCATTCATTACTTTTTTCTGTCTTTCCTTCAGCAGTACAGGAAGTGAATCTGGGCATCATGGGAGGCAAGTGACCTACAAATGACCTACAAACCCAAAGAGGAAATCAGTTTTTCTTATTGATACAAAACTGGCCTGGTTCACAGTCATTAGGAATTTATTAAGCAGAATTTATTCATGTAGGTATCAAAAAATACCTACATGAATTAGTAACAGTTTTACCTAAAATGCATGTCTTCATAGTTGTTCAACAGCTCAAAGAAAAGTATAATAATGTCCAACAAAATATGATAAATAGAAGAGAAAGAGAAATCTTTTGGTGAACATAAAAGTCATTCATATCCATAGCCAAAAGGGAAATGAAAATTAAAACTACGTTGGAATACTACCTCACCCATTGATCCATTTAAGCTGATGTTGGCTATTGGCTTGCTGTTAACTGTTTTTATTATGTTTACATATGTCCTTTTTATTCCCAATTAATCTACAGCACTTTTATCATAAAGGGATGTTGGGTTTTGCCAAACGCCTTTTCTGCACCTAATGAGATGATCTTATTTTTATTTTTTCTTTCAGTTCATTTATATGGTTGATTACATTTATCATTGAACATATGTTAAACCATCTCTGCATCACAGAGATGATGTTTACTTCATCGTGTTTGATGACCTTTTGGATGTGTTCTTGGATTAGGTTTGCAAAAGTTTTTTTAAGTAGATTTGCATCTATGTTCATAAGGGATAATGGTTTGTAATTTTTGGATGGGGTTTTGGGGGCTATGTCTTTATGTGGTTTGGATTTGATGGTAATTGTGGTCTCCTAAAACAAATTGAGCAATGTTCCCCCTGTTTCTATTTTGAGGAATGATTTGAGCTTTGGAATTAACTCTTTTTTGTAAGTTAGTCAAATTCTATGCTAAAGCCATCTGGCCTTGTTTTTGTTTGTTTTGTTTTGTTTTTGTTTTTTGTCTTGGAGACTTAATGTCTGCTTCTATTCCCCAGAGGTTATAGATTTGTTTAAACTGCTTCTCTAGTCTTGATTTAACTTTGATAAGTGGTATATGTGAAGAAGAAATAGCCATTTCTTTTTGATTTCCAAATATGGTGGAGTGCAGTTTTTTAAAGTATTTTCTTATAATTCTCTTGATTTCTCAGTGTCTAGTTATGTGCCATTTTTTAATTTCCGTTTTGATAATTTTGTTTCTCTCTCTCTCTCTCTCTCTCTCTCTCTCTCTCTCTCTCTCTCTCTCCTCTCTCTCTCTTTCTCTCTCTCCCCCTTTTGTTACTCTCTCTCTCTCTTTTAATAATGTAATTTTATGTAGCTAAGGCTGAATAAATGTATAGTCTTCCTGCCTCCATTTATCAAGGATGGAAATTGCAGAAATATATACCTCCAACCACCTGAATTTTCTTGCTGTGATGTTTCTCCCATACTTTACATGTCAACTGTGTACTCTTCAGCAGCATCTCCAGCAGCTTCACAATAACCTTGTTTTGTTTTATTGAAAAGATGGCTTCAAAGTTCTGTAACTATTCAAAAGCTTCCATAGAATCCTCTTGCATTTATGATAGTTTAATGGGAGTTTTCCCTCAAAAGCAAAACCCAAAAAAAGAAAACTGTCATCTCAGAATCCAAAACAACATGTTTCTAAGGAGACATAAATATTTGCTATTTTAACACATTCTTTAACATAAAAGAAACTAGAGAGTAACAGCTGACCCACAAGGGACTTTTATACCCAGATCAGGTAAGGCATCAGAACACTACATCAAAAGTTATATCTTATTGCTTGCTGAGGACATTTTCTTTAAGTAAACATCTAGAAAATCATGGAGGAATGAAATTCACCAAGCAGATATCATCCCTCTATGTATTCAAGTCATTGGTAACATTTGTGGCACGTTATTACTTTGAGTCATTTTTCTAATATTTTTATATAGTACGAGGAGGTGAAGGCTTTACTTGTACCCAGTTTGAGTCTGTCATTCCAGCAGCAGTGCATTTCTCTATTTGCCTAGAGAGAGAATATTACCTTGTTAAAGTCCTAGTTAAATAATTAACTTACATTATTTTGAAAAAATTCAGACTCCCTAATACAGTTCAAATTCTGATGAAAAGAAGAGAAGCTGGCCTTGTTTCACACACCAATGATTGTAGTATACAGGGACCAGAGGCAGGATCCTTGTTAAAAAATCAATAAGAACTGACTTATGAAAAATTCTAAGTTGGACAAAGACTTAGTTTTTCTGTCTCTTGGGTGGCAAACTCCTAAGTACAAATAATACTATGACTTATCTATATGTTATTAGAGTTGATGGATACACTGTTAAGAAACACTCAAGATTAACAAGATTTGCTATTAGGGTCAGAGTCAGACTGTCAAACCCTCCTGGATTTTATGTGTGCTCTGGGGATCCAAACTCCAATGCTCATTCTTGTCTACAAGCTTTTTACCACGATTCCATCTCCCAGTTTCTTTCTTGTTTGTTCTATTTGGGGTAGGGGAGTAATATAGCACTATATTTTTCAGCCTATCTTTACTTTTTGAAGAATTTGTGTTTAAATTTGGTGGAAATTGATTTACTTTTGTCTTTTGGACTTGAAAAATAACAAGAAATAGTTATATTTCTTTTTGTTCTAAAATCCTGTTCATAAAACCCATAAAACCAGTGAAATGTGAAATGTGTTTAATAAAAGTACTAGGAGATTTTTTGTTGCAGTTGTTTTCCCCTGCTTCAGTTCCTAGGATATAGCTCCTTTTCAGACAAGAGTGCTAAGAGAATCTGTCACACTAATATTTGATTATGATTCTTTTACACATGGGTCTTACATCCCCAGTATCTTCCTGTGTAATCTACCTTCTGTTCTTTTTTGTTGGGGGTGGGGTGGGGCGGAGGCATGGTTTATTCAGCTTATGCCTCCAAAACACTGTTCATCACTAAAGGAAGTCAGGACTGGAACTCAAGCAGATCAGGAAGCAGGAACTCATGCAAAGCCATGGACAGATGTCTCTTACATGGACTGAGGTTTGCTTCCCCTGCTTTGTTCAGCTTTCTTTCTTCTATTAGATATTTTCTTTATTTACATTTCAAATGTTATTCCTTTTCCTGGTTTCCCCACTGAAACCTCCCCTATCCCCTCCCCCCTCCCCCTGCTCACTAACCCACCTACTCCTGCTACCTAGTCCTGGCATTCCCTTACACGGGGGCATCAAGCCTTAACAGGACCTCTTTTCCCATTGATGACCAAAAAAAAGCTATCCTCTGCTACATGTACGGCTGGAGCCATGGGTCCCTCAATAAGTACTCTTTGGTTGGTGGTTTAGACCCAGGGATCTCTGGGGATACTGATTGGTTCATATTGTTCTTCCTCCTATGGGGCTACAAACCCCTTCAGCTCCTTGGGTCCTTTCTCTGGCTCCTCCATTGGGACCCTTTACTCAGTCCAATGGTTGGCTGAGAGCATCCACCTCTGTATTTGTCAGGCACTGGCAGAGCCTCTCAGGAGACAGCTATATCAGGCTCCTTCTTCTCTTAATAGGTAAATCCTGATTGGTCTCTGAAAAGGAAATTTCACTAGAAAGACCAAGTCTAGTTACATCCATGGAGGGGATAGTAGATGAAAGTAGAGTTAATAATTGATCATCTTTAACTGAAGAAAGCTTCATAAAATTGTCTGCACTGTGAGATCTAGGGAACATTAGAAAGAATGTGCTGAGTTCATATGAAGACTACAGTTGAGACTCTTCTGGAATGTATCATCTTTCACCTGATACTTTACATACTTTACTATAACCATTTTTTAAACATTAGGTAAATATGAATAGTTTTTGAGCTATATAAAGTGTTTAAGAATATTTAGTGAACACAAGATAGTGGGATTGTGGGATCCCAGAAGTGTATGTGATAATTTTGAACTTGTTATTAGAATTTTTTTATTATTATTTTTATTACATATTTTCCTCAATTACATTTCCAATACTATCCCAAAAGTCCCCCATAGCGCCCCCCACTTCCCTACCCACCCATTCCCATTCTTTTGGCCCTGGCATTCCCCTATATTGGGGCATATAAAGTTTGCAAGTCCAATGGGCCTCTCTTTCCATTGATGGCCGACTAGGCCATCTTTCGATACATATGCAGCTAGAGACAAGAGCTCCAGGGTTCTGGTTAGTACATCATGTTGTTCCAACAATAGGGTTGCAGATCCCTTTAGCTCCTTGGGTACTTTCTCTAGCTTCTCCATTGGGAGCCCTGTGATACATCCAATAGCTGACTGTGAACATCCACTCCTGTGTTTGCTAGGCCCCGGCATCGTCTCACAAGAGACAGCTATATTTGGGTCCTTTCAGCAAGATCTTACTAGTGTATGCAATGGTGTCAGCGTTTAGAAGCTGATTATGGGACGGATCCCTGGATACAGCAGTCTCTAAATGGTCCATCCTTTCATCGCAGCTACGAACTTTGTCTCTGTAACTCCTTCCCTGGGTGTTTTGTTCCCAATTCTAAGAAGGTGCACAATGTCCACACTTTGGTCTTCATTCTTCTTGAGTTTCATGCGTTTATCAAATTGTATCTTATATCTTGGGTATCCTAAGTTTTGGGCTAATATCCACTTATCAATGAATACATATTGTGTGAGATCTTTTGTGATTGTGTTACTTCACTCAAGATGATGCCCTCCAGGTCCATCCATTTGGCTAGGAATTTCATAAATTCATTCTTTTTAATAGCTGAGTAGTACTCCATTGTGTAAATGTACCATAATTTCTGTATCCATTCCTCTGTTGAGGGACATCTGGGTTCTTTCCAGCTTCTGGCTATTATAAATAGGGCTGCTATGAACATAGTGGAGCATGTGTCCTTTTTACCGGTTGGGACATCTTCTGGATATATGCCCAGGAGAGGTATTGCTGGATCCTCCGGTAGTACTATGTCCAATTTTCTGAGGAACCGCCAGACTGATTTCCAGAGTGGTTGTACAAGCTTGCAATCCCACCAACAATGGAGGAGTGTTCCACTTTCTCCACATCCTCGCCAGCATCTGCTGTCACCTGAATTTTTGATCTTAGCCATTCTGACTGGTGTGAGGTGGAATCTCAGGGTTGTTTTGATTTGCATTTCCCTGATGATTAAGGATGTTGAACATTTTTTCAGGTGCTTCTCTGCCATTCGGTATTCCTCAGGTGAGAATTCTTTGTTCAGTTCTGAGCCCCATTTTTTAATGGGGTTATTTGACTTTCTGGAGTCCACCTTCTTGAGTTCTTTATATATATTGGATATTAGTCCCTTATCTGATTTAGGATAGGTGAAGATCCTTTCCCAATCTGTTGGTGGTTTTTTTGTCTTATTGATGGTGTCTTTAGCCTTGCAGAAGCTTTGTAGTTTCATGAGGTCCCACTTGTCAATTCTCGATCTTACAGCACAAGCCATTACTGTTCGATTCAGGAATTTTTCCCCTGTGCCCATATCTTCAAGGCTTTTCCCCACTTTCTCCTCTATAAGTTTCAGTGTCTCTGGTTTTATGTGAAGTTCCTTGATCCACTTAGACTTGACCTTAGTACAAG
Source organism: Mus caroli (assembly GCF_978045245.1). Lineage (NCBI taxonomy): Eukaryota > Metazoa > Chordata > Mammalia > Rodentia > Muridae > Mus > Mus caroli. Next base: position 119,443,657 of record NW_028227258.1, on the reverse strand, counting down.
GAGATAGGAATGGATCGATTCGCATTCTTCTACATGTTAACAACCAGTTGTGCCAGCACCATTTGTTGAAAATGCTGTCTTTCTTCCACTGGATGTTTTTAGCTCCCTTGTCGAAGATCAAGTGACCATAGGTGTGTGGATTCATTTCTGGGTCTTCAATTCTATTCCATTGGTCTATTTGTCTGTCACTATACCAGTACCATGCAGTTTTTATCACAATTGCTCTGTAGTAGAGCTTTAGGTCCAGCATGGTGATTCCACCAGAGGTTCTTTTATCCTTGAGGAGAGTTTTTGCTATCCTAGGTTTTTTGTTATTCCAGATGAATTTGCAGATTGCACTTTCTAATTCGTTGAAGAATTGAGTTGGAATTTTGATGGGGATTGCATTGAATCTGTAGATTGCTTTTGGCAAGATAGCCATTTTTACAATGTTGATCCTGCCAATCCATGAGCATGGGAGATCTTTCCATCTTCTGAGATCTTCTATAATTTCTTTCTTCAGAGACTTGAAGTTTTTATTATACAGATCTTTCACTTCCTTAGTTAGAGTCACGCCAAGATATTTTATATTATTTGTGACTATTGAGAAGGGTGTTGTTTCCCTAATTTCTTTCTCAGCCTGTTTATTCTTTGTGTAGAGAAAGGCCATTGATTTGTTTGAGTTAATTTTATATCCAGCTACTTCACCGAAGCTGTTTATCAGGCTTAGGAGTTCTCTGGTGGAATTTTTAGGGTCACTTATATATACTATCATATCATCTGCAAAAAGTGATATTTTGACTTCATCTTTTCCAATTTGTATCCCTTTGATCTCCTTTTGTTGTCGAATTGCTCTGGCTAGGACTTCAAGTACAATGTTGAATAGGTATGGAGAAAGTGGACAGCCTTGTCTAGTCCCTGATTTTAGAGGGATTGCTTCAAGCTTCTGACCATTTACTTTGATGTTGGCTACTGGTTTGCTGTAGATTGCTTTTATCATGTTTAGGTATGGGCCTTGAATTCCTGATCTTTCCAAGACTTTTATCATGAATGGGTGTTGGATCTTGTCAAATGCTTTTTCCGCATCTAAGGAGATGACCATGTGGTTTTTGTCTTTGAGTTTGTTTATATACTGGATTACGTTGATGGATTTCCGTATATTGAACCATCCCTGCATCCCTGGGATGAAACCTACTTGGTCAGGATGGATGATTGTTTTGATGTGTTCTTGGATTCGGTTAGCAAGAACTTTATTGAGGATTTTTGCATCAATATTCATAAGGGATATTGGTCTGAAGTTTTCTATCTTTGTTGGGTCTTTTTGTGGTTTAGGTATCAGAGTAATTGTGGCTTCATAGAATGAGTTGGGTAGAGTACCTTCTGCTTCTATTTTGTGGAATAGTTTGTGAAGAACTGGGATTAGATCTTCTTTGAAGGTCTGATAGAACTCTGCACTAAACCCATCTGGTCCTGGGCTTTTTTTAGTTGGGAGACTATTAATGACTGCTTCTATTTCTTTGGGGGATATAGGGCTGTTTAGATCATTAACCTGATCTTGATTCAGCTTTGGTACCTGGTATCTGTCTAGGAACTTGTCCATTTCATCCAGGTTCTCCAGTTTTGTTGAGTATAGCCTTTGGTAGAAGGATCTGATGGTGTTTTGGATGTCTTCAGGATCTGTTGTTATGTCTCCTTTTTCATTTCTGATTTTGTTAATTAGGATGCTTTCCCTGTGCCCTCTAGTGAGTCTGGCTAAGGGTTTATCTATCTTGTTGATTTTCTCAAAGAACCAGCTCCTTGATTGGTTGATTCTTTGAATAGTTTTTCTTGTTTCCACTTGGTTGATTTCACCCCTGAGTTTGATTATTTCCTGCCGTCTACTCCTCTTGGGTGAATTTGCTTCCTTTTGTTCTAGTGCTTTTAGGTGTGTTGTCAAGCTGCTAATGTGTGCTCTCTCTAGTTTCCTTTTGGAGGCACTCAGAGCTATGAGTTTTCCTCTTAAAAATGCTTTCATTGCGTCCCATAAGTTTGGGTATGTTGTGGCTTCATTTTCATTGAACTCTAAAAAGTCCTTAATTTCTTTCTTTATTCCTTCCTTGACCAAGGTATTATTGAGAAGAGTGTTGTTCAGTTTCCACGTGAAGGTTGGCTTTCTATTATTTATTTTGTTATTGAAGATCAGCCTTAGTCCATGGTGATCTGATAGGATGCATGGGACAATTTCAATATTTTTATATCTGTTGAGGCCTGTTTTGTGACCAATTATGTGGTCAATTTTGGAGAAGGTACCATGAGGTGCTGAGAAGAAGGTATATCCTTTTGTTTTAGGATAGAATGTTCTGTAGATATCTGCCAGATCCATTTGATTCATAATTTCTGTTAGTTTCACTGTGTCCCTGTTTAGTTTCTGTTTCCATGATCTGTCCATTGGTGAAAGTGGTGTGTTGAAGTCTCCCACTATTATTGTATGAGGTGCAATGTGTGCTTTGAGCTTTACTAAAGTTTCTTTAATGAATGTGGCTGCCTTTGTATTTGGAGCATAGATATTCAGGATTGATAGTTCCTCTTGGAGGATTTTACCTTTGATGAGTATGAAGTGTCCCTCCCTGTCTTTTTTAATGACTTTGGGTTGGAAGTCAATCTTATCAGATATTAGAATGGCTACTCCAGCTTGTTTCTTCATGCCATTTGCTTGGAAAATTGTTTTCCAGCCTTTCATTCTGAGGTAGTGTCTCTCCTTTTCTCTGAGATGAGTTTCCTGTAAGCAGCAAAATGTTGGGTCTTGTTTGTGTAGCCAGTTTGTTAGTCTATGTCTTTTTATCGGGGAGTTGAGTCCATTGATATTAAGAGATATTAAGGAAAAGTAATTGTTGTTTCCTGTTATTTTTGATGTTAAAGTTGGCATTTTGTTCTTGTGGCTGTCTTCTTTTAGGTTTGTTGAGGGATTACCTTCTTGTTGTTTCTAGGGCGTGGTTCCTGTCATTGTATTGGTTTTTTTCTGTTATTATCCTTTGAAGGGCTGGATTGGTGGAGAGATAATGTGTGAATTTGGTTTTGTCGTGGAATACTTTGGTTTCTCCATCTATGTTAATTGAGAGTTTGGCTGGGTATAGTAGCCTGGGCTGGAATTTGTGTTCTTTTAGTGTCTGTATAACATCCGTCCAGGATCTTCTGGCTTTCATAGTCTCTGGTGAAAAGTCTGGTGTAATTCTGATAGGCTTGCCTTTATATGTTACTTGGCCTTTTTCTCTTACTGCTTTTAGTATTCTATCTTTATTTAGAGCATTTGTTGCTCTGATTATTATGTGTCGGGAGGTATTTCTTTTCTGGTCCAGTCTATTTGGAGTTCTGTAGGCTTCTTGTATGTTCATGGGCATCTCTTTCTTTAGATTTGGGAAGTTTTCTTCTATAATTTTGTTGAAGATGTTTGCTTGTCCTTTGAGTTGAAAAATCTTCATTCTCATCCACTCCTATTATCTGTAGGTTTGGTCTTCTCATTATGTCCTGTATTTCTTGGATGTTTTGAGTTAGGATCTTTTTGCATTTTACATTTTCCTTGATTGTTGTGCCGATGTTCTCTATGGAATCTTCTGCACCTGAGATTCTCTCTTCCATCTCTTGTATTCTGTTGCTGATGCTCGTATCTATGGTTCCAGATTTCTTTCCTAGGGTTTCTATCTCCAGTGTTGCCTCATTTTGGGTTTTCTTTATTGTGTCTACTTCCCTTTTTAGGTCTAGTATGGTTTTGTTCATTTCCATCATCTGTTTGGATGTGTTTTCCTGTTTTTCTGTAAGGACTTCTACCTGTTTGATTATGTTATCATGTTTTTCTTTAAGGATTTGTAACTCTTTAGCAGTGTTCTCCTGCAATTCTTTAAGGGATTTTTGTGCTTCCTCTTTATTGTCTTCTGCCTTTTTATCAGTGTTCTCCTGCATTTCTTTAAGTGTGTTATTAAAGTCCTTCTTGAAGTCCTCTATCATCATCAGGAGATATGCTTTTAAATCCGTGTCTAGCTTTTCCGGTGTGTTGGGGTGCCCTGGACTGGGCGAAGTGGGGGTGCTGGGTTCTGATGATGGTGAGTGGTCTTGGTTCCTGTTAGTAAGATTATTACGTTTACCTTTCGCCATCTGGTAATCTCTGGGGTTAGTTGTTATCGTTGTCACTATTTAAAGATTGGAGCAGAAGCTGTGTTCCACTCACCAGCAGTCTCTAAATCCTGCGGAGGGGGTCGTGGGTAGCTGACGGTACCCCGGTGCTGGTCCAGCCGGAAGAGGCCTGTGGTCCTACTCAGGCCGTTTTTCTGCTTCCCTAACTAATGCAGTCTCTGGTCCCGCGTGCTATTGGATTGGAGCAGAAGCTGTGTTCCACTCTCCAGAAGTCTTAAGATCCTGTGGTGGGTGTTGTGGGTAGCTGGTGAGTGTCAGCTGACCCTGCGCCCCAGCTGCCCAGGTGCTTTTCTGACTGGAAGAGGGTTGTGGCCCTATGTAGGCCGGATTTCTCTCTCCCCAACCAGAGCAGTCTCAGGTCCAGCGTGATTGGACTGGAGCAGAAGCTGTGTTCCACTCACCAGCAGTCCCAAAATCCTGCGGCGGGGGTCTTGGGTAGCTGGCGGGTGTCAGGCCACCCTGCGCTCCCGCTACCCTGGCGCTGATCCGGCCGGGTGAGGCCTGTAGCCCTACTCAGGCCGGTTACTGCTTCCCTAACTAATGCAGTCTCAGGTCCCGTGCAATTGGATTGGAGCAGAAGCTGTGTTCCAGTCACCAGCAGTCCCAAAATCCTGCGGCGGGGGTCGTGGGTAGCTGGCGGGTGTCAGGCAACCCTGTGCTCCAGCTACCCTGGCGCTGATCCAGCCGGATGAGGCCTGTGGTCCTACTCAGGCCGGTTTCTGTTTCCCTAACTAATGCAGTCTCAGGTCCCGTGCAATTGGATTGGAGCAGAAGCTGTGCTCCACTCACCAGAAGTCTTAAGATCCTGTGGTGGGTGTTGTGGGTAGCTGGCGAGTGTCAGCAGACCCTGCGCCCCAGCTGCCCAAGTGCTTTTCTGACCGGAAGAGGGTTGTGGCCCTATGTAGGCCGGATTTCTCTCTCCCCAACCAGAGCAGTCTCAGGTCCCGCGTGATTGGACTGGAGCAGAAGCTGTGTTCCACTCACCAGCAGTCCCAAAATCCTGCGGCGGGGGTCGTGGGTAGCTGGCGGGTGTCAGGCAACCCTGCGCTCCCGCTACCCCGGCGCTGATCCGGCCGGATGAGGCCTGTGGTCCTACTCAGGCCGGTTTCTGCTTCCCTAACTAATGCAGTCTCAGGTCTCGCGCAATTGGATTGGAGCAGAAGCTGTGTTCCACTCACCAGCAGTCCCAAAATCCTGCGGCGGGGGTCGTGGGTAGCTGGAGGGTGTCAGGCAACCCTGCGCTCCCGCTACCCTGGCGCTGATCCGGCCGGGTGAGGCCTGTGGCCCTACCGTTATTAGAATTTTTAAAGTAGTTTTATGTAACCGAGCCCCCTGACACATCAAAGCATCCTTTGGTAGATGGTGCTTGAATTGATCTGTATTCTAGAATACACATCTGGTATCATTTGGGTATTACTTAGTGTATGGGACAACTGTTTAGACATCTATTGAGAGAAATGTAATGATGGAAAATAGTAGAAAATATAATTTTAAAAAATCAATAATTGACCAGATAGAAGGCTCAATGATTAAGAACAGTTATTTTTCCTCCCAGTGGACCTGGATTCAGTTTCCACTCTGTACATGTTGGCTCATAACTATTTGTGACTAAATATCTAGGGGCTCTTATGCCTTCTTCTAAATTCCACAGGCATTAGGCACACAAATAGTACACATGCTCACAAGTAGGCAAACATTTATATGCATGAAATAAAAAAAATAAATCTAAAATAATGTTTAACAATATAGAAATAAAAATAAAGAGGAAGTTTGTTTTTTTTTTTAACAGAAGAAACTCTTGCTTCCATTATTTGCTTCTTTTAGACTAGATGACACACAATTTCTGATTTCTCTCTACTATCATAATGTTTTAAAATAGAAAAGCAAATCAAAGCTTCTATTTTTGATGATTTTGTATGATTCAGTTTGAATGTTATTGCTTACAATCCAACTAGATGACATAGTAAGTCATTTTAGTTTTAAGTTTTCTTAAAACTGTATTAAACACAAAATTGTTCTCTCTTATATTTGGTTTTCAGTGTGAAGAGGAGTACAATTTTGACAAATTGATATCTGAGTCAGATTTTTCTTCCTTTTGTAAGAAAGACATGTGTTATGGAATTTGGATAATTTCAAACTGTGAGAAACATCAAACATTGAACTGTGTTTTAGAGCTATGCAGATAAGTGAAAGACTTTTACACAAAACCCTTCAAAGCATATACTTTGTTTTTAGGAATTTTGGCTTATAGAATTATATACATTGGAAAATATATCTATAATATTTTAATATTAAGGAGTTTGGAAGCTGATAACATCACTTCTCAAAAATGATTACATAATATGAGTATTTACTATATAATATTCAAACAATTTAAACTACACACACACACAGAGTGAGAGAAAGAGAGAAGAGCAAGCATAGTTAAAAGTATGAGAAATATATGGGATTATGTTACCAGCATGATAGTATTTAAATTTCTATTTCTCATTGTAAAATTTCTAGTCCAATGAATAAATAGTATTTTTTGGATACTGTAAGTGCCTTTAGAACATGACTTTTTTCTGTGTTTGATGCTATTGAAATCTAGAACGTATGTGTCTCTGTTGATTTTTCCACTGTCCTTATACTGGTTTCCCGATGTCTCACAGAATTCACACAAATACTATGAAATATTGGTGCTGGCAGCTTGTCGGAAAGAATTACCAACAAATTTATTGAACAGTATCCTTCACTGTTTACTTATTTGCAACTTTGAGAGATTGGATTTGAGATATATGCCAGTTATCTATGGACTTGAAAATATTTAGGGTTGTTTTTACTGTTGATGGTATAGCAAAGGAGGGAGAGTAATAGACTTTGACTTTGCTAGAGGAAAATAACCCCAATGTCATATTCCACAATCAAGACTGTTGCTACATGTTAAGTTCTGTATTTGTCAGTCTCCCAAAGGGAATGTTGGGAATTTGAAGAGAATTAGGAAAGAGTGTTTATAAAGATGTAGTAAGGATAACTCAAATCAAATGGAGTTATATATAGTGTGGAAACTGTTATACATTTCAGCTTGAAAAATAATACAAAGTTAACAAGGATTGTGGTATTCATTTGAGAAACAGTTCTGAGGTGCAAAATTCTTTCAAAAAAGGACTTGCTCCCTCAGTACATGATTCATTTCCTCACTAATCTCCTGGAGACCTGCAGCAAAAAGTGATACCTATTGAGCAAATATTTATTGGTCCTGCTATTGAGGATGGGCAGGCCATGTAAAATCATATAGAAAAATTTAAAAAGTAGACAGGTAAGTTTCACTGGTTAAGACTGGTGTGTGTGATCTTCCTTTTGAGTCCAGTGGAGGCTCTGAGGGCTCCTGAGTGCTCTCCACTCTGCAGGACCTTGGGATCATGGGTGAATGGAATGCAACATTAGCTCCAAAGAATCACAGAGGGTCTTGTGCCAGAAGGAACAGAGACAAAGAAACCCTGCCTGACAAGAGGCTGGGATCCATTCAGATCGTGGAACCCCTACCATCTTCTTTCTGAGCCCAGTGGAGGCTGCTGAGGGCTCCGGAGTGCTCTCCACACTGCAGGACCTCAGAATCACCTCAAGATCATGGGTGAGTGGAAAGCAACATCAGCTTCAAAGAATCGTGAAGGGTCTTGTGCCTGCAGGAACATGGACAAAGGAACCCCATCCAAACAGAGGCTGGGATCCATTCAGGTTGGGGCCAGCCCCACCATCTTCTACATGAACCCAGCAGAGGGCTTCTAGGATACCAGAGGTGTCCATGCCGCAGGACCCCTAGCACACCAAGGACCTCCTGATCACCTGAGAGCACATGGTCGATAGAAGCAACAGAGCTTCTTGGTCAGGGTCCCATCAGGTCTTCATCCTCAACCAGGAGGCACAGCTGAGACCCAGACCCCCTAGGCACATTCCTTGCCAGAGGAGAGTCTGCCAAGAGGGAGCATTCTGACCCCAGAACTTAGGAGCTAGATCAGAGCTCCAGACTTCTGGACATCTGCCCTGCAAGAGGAGAACTTGCTTGCAGAGAGTACTCTGACAACTGGAACTCAGGTGAGAGTTGGACTCCCAGGAGTGCTGCCAGAGGCTAACAGAATCACAGGAGGATCAAGCTCCAACCAGAGATAGTTTGAACATTAACACCAGAGATTTCCAGATGTCAAAAGGCAAATGTAAGAATCTTACTAAGAGAAACCAAGAACACTGGGCAGCATCAGAACCCAGTACGCCCACCACAATTACCCCTGAATGCCCCAATACACACGAAAAGCAAGATGCAGCTTTAAAATCATATCTCATGATGGTGGTAGAAGACTTAAAGAAGGGTATTAATAACTCAAAGAAATACAGGAGAACAGTGCTAAAGAGGTAGAAGCCATTAAAGAGAAAGCACAAAGATCCCTCAAGGAAATACAGAATACTGCTAAACAAGTAGAACCCCTTAAAGAAGAAACACAAAAATCCCTCAAAGAATTACAGGAGAACAATGTGAAACAGGGAGAAGTCCTTAAAGAACTACAGGCAAACACTGCTAAACAGGTAGAAGAAACACAAAAATCTCTTAAAGAAGTAGAGGGAAAGACAACCAAACAGGCAATGAAATTGAACACAACCATCAAAGATCTAAAAATGGAAGAAGAAACAATGAAAAAAAGCCAAATGGAGAAAACTCTGGAGAAAAAAAAAAAAAACCCTAGGAAAGAAATCAGGAACCATAGATGTGAGCATCAGCAACAGAATACAAGAGATGGAAGAGAGAATCTCAGGTGCAGAAGATTCCATAGTGAACATGGACACAACTATCAAAGAGAATGCAAAAAGATCCTAACTTAAAACATCCAGGAAATCCAGGACACAATGAGAATACCAAACCTACTGATAATAGGAGTAGATGAGAATGAAGATTTTCAACTTAAACGCCAGCAAATATCGTCAACAATATTATAGAAGAAAACTTCCCATACCTAAAGAAAGAGATGCCCATGAACATACAAGAAGCTTACAGAATTCCATATAGATTAGACCAGAAAAGAAATTCCACCCAACACATAAAGATCAGAACAACAAATGTACTAAGTAAAGATAGAATATTAAAAGCAGTAGGGAAAAAGGTCAAGTGACATATAAAGGCAGGTCTATTAGAATTACTCCAGACTTTTCACCAAAGTCTATGAAAGCCAGAACATCCTGGACAGATGATATACAGACACTATGAGAACACAAATGACATCCCAGGCTACTATACCCAGAAAAACTCTCAATTACCATACATGGAGAAACCAAAGTATTCCATGATGAAACCAAATTCACACAATATCTTTCCATGAATCTAGCCCTTCAAAGGATAATAAAGGGAAAACACCAACACAAAGATGTAAACTATACCCTAGAAAAAGCAAGAAAGTAATCCTTTAACAAAATTAAAAGAAGACAGCCACAAGAACAGATTCCCAACTTTAACAACAAAAATGACAGGAAGCAACAATTACTTTTTTTTTGATTTCTCATACCATTAATGTATTCAGTTCACCAATAAAAAGATATAGACTAACAGACTGGCTGCACAAAGGGGACCCAACATTTTGCTGCTTACAGGAAACCCACTTCAGGCATAAAGAGAGACACTACTTCAGAGTAAAAGGATGGAAAACAATTTTCCAAGCAAATAGTCCGAAGAAACAAGCTGGAGTAGCCATTCTAAAATCAAATAAAATCTACTTCCGACCCAAAGTTATCAAAAAAGACAAGAAGAGGCACTTCATACTTATCAAAGGTAAAATCTACCAAGATGAACTCTCAATTCTAAATATCTATGCTCCATATGCAAGATCAGCCACATTCATTAAAGAAATTTTAGTAAAGCTCAAAGCACACAATAATACTGGGAGACTTTAACACCCCACTCTCACCAATTGACAGATCCTGGAAACAGAAACTAAACAGAGACACATGGAAACTAACAGAAATTATGAAATGAATGAATTTAACATATATCTACAGAACATTCTATCCTAAAACAAAAGTATATACCTTCTTCTCAGCGCCTCTTGGTACCTCCTCCAAAATTGACCATATAATAGGTCACAAAACAGACCTCAACAGATACAAAAATATTGAAGTTATCCCATGCATCCTATCTGATCACCACGGACTAAGGCTGATCGTCAATAACAGCATAAATAATAGAAAGCCAACATTCACATGGAAACTGAACAACACTCTACTCAATGATACCTTGGTCAAGGAAGAAAAAAAGAAAGAAATTGAAGACTTTTTAGAGTTTAATGAAAATGAAGCCACAACATACCCAAACTTATGTGACACACTGAAAGCAGTCCTAAGAGGAAAACTCATAGCGCTGAGTGCCTCCAAAAAGAAACTAGAGAGAGCATACAATAACAGTCTGACAGCGCAACTAGAAGCTCTAAAATGAAAGGAAGCAAATTCATCCAAGAATAGTAGATGGCTGGAAATAATCTAACTTAGGTCAGAAATCAACCAAGTGGAAACAAAAAGAACTATACAAAGAATCAACCAAACCAAGAGCTGGTTTTTTGAGAAAATCAACAAGATAGATAAACCCTTAACCAGACAAACTAGAGGGCACAGGGACAGTATTCTAATTAACAAAATCAGAAAAGAAAAAGGAAATGTAACAACAGATCCTGAGAAATTACAAAACAACATCAGATCCTACTACGAAAGGCTATACTCAACAAAACTGGGAAACCTAGATGAAATGGACAACTTCCTACACAGATATGAGGTACAAAAGTTAAATCAGGATCAGATTAACAATCTTAACAGTCCCAGTTCCCCTTAAGAAATAGAAACATTCATTAATAGTCTCCTAACCAAAAAAAGCCCAGGACCAGATGGGTTTAGTGCAGAGTTCGATTAGACCCTCAAAGAAGACCTAATTCCAACTCTCCTCAAACTATTCCACAAAATAGAAACAGAAGGTACTCTACCCAATTCATTCTACGAAGCCACAATTAGTCTGATACCTAAACCACACAAAGTTCTAACAAAGAAAGAGAACTTCAGACCAATTTCCCTTATGAATATCAATGCAAAAATATTCACTAAATTCCTTGCAAATCGAATCTAAGAAAATATCAAAATGACCATCCATCATGACCAAGTAGGCTTCATCCCAGGGATGCAGGGATGGTTTAATATACAGAATTCCATCAAAGTAATCCACTATATAAACAAACTCAAAGGCAAATTCACATGATCATCTCTTTAGATGCTGACAATGCATTTGACAAAATCCAACACCCCTTCATGATAAAAGTCATGTAATCCAGTAGCCAACATCAAAGCAAATGGAGAGAAGCTGGAAGGAACTGCACTAAAATCAGTGACTAGACAAGGCTGCCCACTTTCTCCCTAACTATTCAATATAGTACTTGAAGTCCTAGCCAGAGCAATTCTACAACAAAAGGAGATCAATGGATTACAATTTGGAAAGGAAGAAGTCAAAATATCACTATTTGCAGATGATATGATTGTATATATATATGTGACCCTAGAAATTCCACTAGAGAACTCCTAAACCTGATAAACAGCTTCAGTGCAGTAGTGGGATATAAAATTAACTCAAAGAAATCAGTGGTCCACACTTTGGTCTTCATTCTTCTTGAGTTTCATGCATTTAGCAAATTGTATCTTATATCTTGGGTATCCTAAATTTTGGGCTAATATCCATTTATCAGTGAATACATATTGTGTGAGTTCCTTTGTGATTGTGTTACCTCACTCAAGATGATGCCCTCCAGGTCCATCCATTTGGCTAGGAATTTCATAAATTCATTCTTTTTAATAGCTGAGTAGTAGTCCATTGTGTAAATGTACCATATTTTCTGTATCCATTCCTCTGTTGAAGGGCATCTGGGTTCTTTCCATCTTCTGGCTATTATAAATAAGGCTGCTATGAACATAGTGGAGCATGTGTCCTTCTTACCGGTTGGGACATCTTCTGGATATATGCCCAGGAGAGGTATTGCTGGATCCTCCAGTAGTACTATGTCCAATTTTCTGAGGAACTGCCAGACTGATTTCCAAAGTGGTTGTACAAGCTTGTAATCCCACCAACAATGGAGGAGTGTTCCTCTTTCTCCACATCCTCGCCAGCATCTGCTGTCACCTGAATTTTTGATCTTAGCCATTCTGACTGGTGTGAGATGGAATCTCAGGGTTGTTTTGATTTGCATTTCCCTGATGATTAAGGATGTTGAACATTTTTTCAGGTGCTTCTCTGCCATTCCATATTCCTCAGGTGAGAATTCTTTGTTCAGTTCTGAGCCCTATTTTTTAATGGGGTTATTTGATTTTCTGGAGTCTACCTTCTTGAGTTCTTTATATATATTGGATATTAGTCCCTTATCAGATTTAGGATAGGTAAAGATCCTTTCCCAATCTGTTGGTGGTCTTTTTGTCTTATTGATGGTGTCTTTTGCCTTGCAGAAGCTTTGCAGTTTCATGAGGTCCCACTTGTCAATTCTCGATCTTACAGCACAAGCCATTGCTGTTCTATTCAAGAATTTTTCCCCTGTGCCCATATCTTCGAGGCTTTTCCCCACTTTCTCCTCTGTAAGTTTCAGTGTCTCTGGTTTTATGTGAAGTTGCATACACTAGAAAGATTTTGCTGTAAGGACCCAGATATAGCTGTCTCTTGTGAGACTATGCCGGTGCCTAGCAAACACAGAAGTGGATGCTCACAGTCAGCTATTGGATGGATCACAGGGCTCCCAATTGAGAAACTAGAGAAAGTACCCAAGGAGCTAAAGGGATCTGCAACCCTATAGTTGGAACAACATGATGAACTAACCAGTACCCCAGAGCTCTTGTCTCTAGCTGCATATGTAGTGAAAGATGGCCTAGTCGGCCATCACTGGAAAGAGAGGCCCATTGGAATTGCAAACTTTATATGCCCCAATACAGGGGAATGCCAGGGCCAAAAGAATGCGAATGGGTGGGTAGGGAAGTGGTGGTGGGGTATGGGGGACTTTTGGGATAGCTTTGGAAATGTAATTGAGGAAAATACGTAATAAAAAAAAAAAGAAAAATGCAAAAAAAAAAGAAGTGAAAAATGATGGCTTTCAAGTGGGGATGAAGAGGTGGGGACAGAGGCTTATGTTAGAGCAGTAAAATAGATATAGATGGAAATAAGGAAATCCTGTAGCTCCATGTTTCTTACTATGATAAGTCACAGCTAATGGGACTTCTCAGGAATTAAGGAGCAAGAGAAGGTGATTTGGAATAAGTTACATGTGAAATATCTGTGGGACATTGAAGATTGTTTGAGATATACAATAAACATAAAATTGGATATATGAAAAAAAAATCAGTGGTCTTTCTCTACACAAAGCATAAACAGGATGAGAAAGAAATTAGGGAAACAACACCCTTCACTATAGTCACAAATAATATAAAATACCTTGGTATGACTCTAACTAAGGAAGTGAAAGATCTGTATGACAAGAACTTCAAGTCCCTGAAGAAAGAAATTGAAGATCTCAGAAGATGGAAATAACTCCCATGCTTATGGATTGGCACCATTAATATAGTAAAATGGCTATCCTGCCAAAAGCAATCTACAGATTGAATGCAATCCCCATCAAAATTCCAACTCAATTCTTCACTGAGCTAGAAAGGGAAATTTGCAAATTCATCTGGAATAACATAAAACCTAGGATAGCAAAAACTATTCTCAACAATAAGAGTACCTCTGGAGGAATCACCATACCTTACCTCAAGCTGAACTACAGAGCAATTGTGATAAAAACTGCATGGTACTGGTAGAGCAACAGACAGGTAGATCAATGGAATAGAATTGAAGACCCAGAAATGAACCCACTCACCTTTGGTCAACTGATCTTTGACAAGGGAGCTAAAATCATCTAGTGAAAAAGACAGTATTTTCAACAAATGCTGGCACAACTGATGGTTATCATGTAGAAGAATGCAAATTGATCCATTCTTATCTCCTTGTACAAAGTTCAAGTCTAAGTGGATCAAAGAACTCCACATAAAACCAGAGACACTGAAATTTATAGAGGAGAAAGTGGGGAAAACCCTCGAAGATATGGGCACAACAGAAAAATTCCTAAACAGAACAGCAATGGCCTATGCTGTACGATCAAGAGTCGACAAATGGGACCTCATAAAATTGCAAATCTTCTGTAGGGCAAAAGATATGGTCAATAAGACAAAAAGGCCACCAACAGATTGGGAAAAATAGGGGACTAATATCCAATATATATAAAGAACTCAAGAAACTGAACTCCAGAAATTCAAATAACCCCATTAAAAATGGGGTACAGAGCTAAACAAAGAATTCTCAACTGAGAAATACCATATGGCTGAGAAGCACATGTAAAAATGTTCAACATTCTTAATTATCAGGGAAATGCAAATCAAAACAACCTTGAGATTCTACCTCACAACAGTCAGAATGGCTAAGATCAAAAATTCAGGTGACAACAGATGCTGGTGAGGATGTAGAGAAAGAGGAACACTTCTCCAATGCTAGTGGAATTTCAATCTTGTAAAACCACTTTTGAAGTCAGACTGGCAGTTCCTCAAAAAACTGGACATAGTACCACTAGTAGATCCAGCAATACCTCTCTTAGGCATATACCCAGAAGATGTTCCAACTGGTAATAAGGACACATGCTCCTCTATGCTCAGAGCATCCCTATTTATAATAGTCAGAATCTGAAAAGAACCTTCCAGCTTCTTGAGATGTCCCTCAACTAAGGAATGGATACAGAAAATGTGGTACATTTACACAATGGAGTACTAGTTAGCTATTAAAAACAATGAATTTATGAAATTCCCGGGCAAATGGATGTATCTGGAGGATATCATCTTGAGTGTGGTAACCCAATCACAAAAGAAGTCACTTGATATGCACTCATTGATAAGTCAATATTAGCCTAGAAACCTAGAATACTCAAGATACAACTTCCAAAACATAAGAAAATCAAGAAGGAAGAGCAACTAGTGGATATTTCATTCCTCCCTAGAATAGGGAATAAAATATCTATGGAAGGAGTTGCAGAGGCAAAGTTTGTAGCTAAGATAAAAGGATGGACCATCCAGAGACTGCCCCACCCTGGGGTCCATTCCATAATCAGCCACCAAACGCAGACACTATTGCATATGCCAGCAAGATTTTGCTGAAAAGACCCTGATGTAGCTGTGAGGCTTTGCCAGTGCCTGGCAAATACAGAACTGGATGCTCACAGTCATCTATAGGATGGAACTGAGGGCCTCCAATGTAGGAGCTAGAGAAAGTACCCAAGATCTGAAGGGTTCTGCAACCCTATAGGTTGAACAACAATATGAAATAATCAGTACCCCCAGACACGTGTCTTTAGCTGCATATGTAGCAAAAGATGGCCTAGTTGACCATCATTGGGAAGAGAGGCCCCTTGATCTAGCAAACTTTATATGTCCCAGTAAATGGTAAATCCAGGCCAAGAAGTATGAGTGTGTGGGTAGGGGAGCAGGGCAGGGGGAGGTTATAGGTGACTTTTGGGAAAGCATTTGAAATGTAAATGAAGAAAATATCTAATAAAAAATATATACATATAAAAAGTCTAGTGTGTGTATGTGCGTGCACATACACGTGCATGTGTGTGTGTGAGTGAGTGAGTGTACGTGTGTGTGTGTGTGTGTTTGTGTGTATGCATCTAAGTTCCTATTTATTTATTTGTGAGTTCATGTATGATAGTCAAAGTTTAATTATGGTTGACATTCTTCGTATTCCTCAGGATGCCATCTGCCTTATCTTTTGGGTCAGAGTAACAGATGATCCTCACAAATTCCACTAGGTCAACTAACAATTGAACTTGACAGATTGCCTGGGTCTACCTTTCCAGTGCATAAACATAAGCCCAGGTCTCTTTTTCACATTTGAAGTTCTGGAGGTTGAATTTAGGTTCCTTTGATAACTCGTACAACTCAATCCCACATGTTTATTCTCTTAATGTATATTTGCATGACTTCTAAACCAATGAGATACTATTCTTTGGCGTTCAAGGAAACAAGATATTGTGTAACATGAACTAAATTTGTAACCTTCCCATGGGATAAAAGAAAGTAATGTTGATTTATCTTGCAAATCATTACTCAGCAAAGTAGAGTGTGGGTCTAGAATAGGCTGAGACTTGGAGTCTTTCTTCTGTTATCAACTCCTATATGATTTCTGTTATTTTGTAGCTGTAAAATAATAATTGGAATGGAGATCGTCTCTTATAAACTTTTTCATTACTCCATCACTTTATCTCATACTCCACCCTAGAAACTACAATGGTCAAGGAAACAGATACACAAGTTTCACTCCCCTTTCTACACATCAATTGCAATTCCTAGTCTTATGTCTATCTTTGTAGCATACTACCTGCTGTGGTCTCTCCTTCATTTCTGTTCCTGTCACCAGAAAATGAATTAAATCTTCTCCTACTGATTTCTTTAATCATCCCATTTCTTAGTCTCAGATAACATCTGAATGACTGTTTCCCTAGTAACCCACTGGGTTACATCAGCTAAGGAACCATGTAGGTCATCTTCACTTTCATTTCTGTCTGCCAATTCCATTTCTATAGTCATTATTTTTATTATTGGTTGTTTTATTTATTTACATTTCAAATATTATCCTCCTTCCTAGTTGCCCTTCCACAAAACCTCTATCCCATCCCCCCTTCACCCCATTTCTATGAGGGTGCTCCCCGACTCAGCCATCCACTCCCACCTCACTGCTCTAACAATCCCCTATGCTGGAACATCAAGCTTTCACAGGACCAAGAGCCCCTTCCCCCCATTGGTATGTGATAGGGATATTCTCTGCTACATATGGAGCTGGAGCCATGGGTCCCTCCATGTGTACTCTTTGGTAGATGATTTAGTCTCTGGGAGCTCTGGGGGGGGGGCGTCTGGTTGGTTGATATTATTGTCCTCATTTCTGTAGCAGACTGCATGCACTACCCCATTTTCCCTTTCTTTCTCCATTCCCTGTCGACTTGATAGATTCTGTAGCAGAACCATTCTTCTCCTTCCTGTGAATCTTTTCTTCTCCCCACAATTCTAGTTTATCCACATGCCTTCTCAGTTACTAATACATACAAACAAGTTTTAACCAAGACCACCAGGGGCTACACCTGGCAAGGGTTCAGAAGCACAACCTACCAAGAAACTACCGAGAGGGTAACAGAAAACAAAGAAAGAAAATTTCTTCTAATGAAGACAAGAACAGGAATGAGCACCTAGAATTACAATGTTTCCAAATACAGATACCCAGAAACCAGAATAAAAACACAATCAAAACATCCAGGACAGTATATCTTCATGAGACTCCAACAACCCTGCTGTTAATATGCCCTAGTAAATGCAATATAATTGAAGCACAAGAAAATAACTTAAAATAGCTATTGTGTCTGTGCTCAGGGACCTTAAAGAGGATCCATTGAGGAAGACAAGATAGAAAAATTTATATCTCAGTTAAGAAAATTTCTCTTTTACTTTTTTTCATTTTTATTGGTTATTTTATTTATTTATTTACATTTCAAATGTTAATCCTCCTCCCAGTTTCCCCTCCACAAGCCCCCTATCACTTCATCCCTTCCCGACCCGTTCACCCTCACCCACTCCTGCCTCAGTGGCCTAGCATTCCCCTATCCTAGGCAATCAAGCCTCAACTTAAGGAAAGGCCATCCAGAGACTTCCCCACCTAGGGATCCATCTCATCCACTGACACCAAACCCGGACACTATTGCTGATGCTAAAAAGTGTTTACTGAAAGAAGTCTGGTATAGCCATCCCCTGAGATACTTTGCCAGAGCTGGACCAATACAGATACAGATGTACACAGCCAAACATTGGACTGAGCATTGGGACCCCAATGAAGAAGTTAGGGCAAGGACTGTAGGAGCTTAAGGGATTTGCAACCCTATTGGAAGAACAACAATATCAACCAACCAGAACCCCCAGAGCTCCAATCAACTAAATTACCAACCAAAGAGTACACAGGGCTTCCCATGGCTCCAGCTAGATATGTAGCAGGGTATGGCCTTATTTGGCATCATTGGGAGGAGAGCCACTTGGTCCTGTGGAGGCTTGAAAGATGCTAATTATAAGAAAATTCTAGGCCAACAACACGGAGGATATCTAGACCATGATGAAAAGAACAAATATGAATAGAGGAAGGAGGAGAATCCCATGTTAAATGTGCAAAAATTATTTTCAACAAAATCATAGAACCTGAACAAAATCCCTAACTTGAAGAAGCTGCTTATCATGGTAAAAGTGGTATACAGAAGACCAAATAAATTAGGTTAGAAAAGAAATTTTCTATGATACATAATGATCAAATCACTAAATGTTTCAGAAGAATATTAAAAGCTGCAAGGGAAAAAGACTAAGGAACATATAATGTCAGACCTATTTGAGTAAAACCTGTCTTCTCAATAGAGACTCTAAAAGACAGGATAATCCAGACTGATACTCTACTATCTTTATGAGACCACAGGTGTAAGTCATGACTACTATACCCAGCAAAGTTTTCAATCACAATAGAGGGGTAAAGAAAGATATTCTTCAGTGAAAACAAATTTATGTAGTATCTATCTACAAGTCCTGCTCTACCAAAGGCACTAGAAGGAAAACATCAACCCGAAAGATATAAAACAAACACAAACACATGCAAGTGCACACACACACACATGCAAGTGCACACATACACACACACACACACACACACACACACACACACCAATATAGTAAGGACTAAATAAACCCTTCTCATTGATAACTTTCAGCATCAATGGTGTTGTTTCTCCACTAACAAGACATGTATCAACAGAATGTATGTGAAAGTGGACTCGATCCTTTTGCATCTAAGGAAAAGGCTATAACTTCAAGGTTTTGGGGTAAAGGGATAGGAAAAGATATTCCAAGCAAAATAAACCTAAGAAACAAGTTGCTGTTGCCATTTCAATGTCTAAAAAAATAGACTTCATGGAACCTCATGAAATTGAAAAGCTTCATGGGAAATAAGACTGTTATTTATACAAAGTAACAGGTTTAAAAAAACCAGGAAAATAGATTTTTACAATTTCTACATCTGATAGAGCTCTAGTATCCAAAATATGTAAAGAACTGAAAAAACTGCATCCAAAACAAAACAAAACAAAACAAAACAAAACAAAACAAAACAAAACAAATAATACAGTGTAAAATGGGGTACAAATCTAAAGAGTACACTAAAAAGAAGAAACAAAAATGGCTGAGAAGCCCTTACAGAAATTTTCTGCTTCCTTAGTTTTTAGTGAATGTAAATCAAAACTATTTTGAGATTCCATCTTACACCAGTTAGAATGGCCAAGATACATAATACTAATAACAGCTCATGCTGGCAAGGATGGAAAATAAGGGGAAAACGTGTCAGTTGCTTATGAGAATGGAAACTTATTCGACCATTATGGAAATTAATGTGGTGGTTTCTCAGGATAGCTAGAAATACAACTACCTCAACATCCAGCTGTATCACTCTTGGGCTTTCACCATCCTACTACAGAATCACTTGCTCTGCCATATTCATTACTGTACTATTCATAATAGCCAGAAGTTGAGAGGAGACTAGATAATTGCCAATGGATGAAGGAAATATGATGCATATTATATTAGTGGGGAAATAGCACCAGTGATGCTGAAAGTTATCTATGAGAAGTGTTTGTTAGTTCTTACTATATTGGGGTGTGCACGTGTGTGTGTGTGTGTGTCTGTGTGCATGCATGCATTTATCTAGTAATATACGTATATATGTGTATATATATATATATATATATATATATATACACATATATACGCATATATATTCATACACACACACACACACACACACACACACACACACACACATATATATATATATATATACATATATTACTGAATATTATTTAGGTGTTAATATATCATAGAATTTCCATGTAAACGAATGGAGTGAGAAAAAAATCAACCTGAGTGGAGCAACTCATACCCAAAGTACAAATACGGTAGGCATTCACTTACATGTGAACATTAGATATTAAGTCAAGAGAACCAAAACAGTTATGTATAAAATAAGACATAGGGAGGAAGGTTGAATAATCCTACATAAAGGAAATACAATAAATAGTTATTGATGGATGGGCATGGGGCTGTAGTGAGAGGAAAAAATAGGGAGAGAATGTGACATGGAGGTAAGGTAAGGTATATGGGGGAAGAACAGCTAAAATTAAGGGTCATTTGAGGGCTCATATTGAAATCTAATATAATAGTATCTTCGTATACACACACACACACATATATATATATATATATATATATATATATGGAAATTATATATATGAATAAATAAAGTCACCAAATAATGGAGAAATAGAGCACAAATGAGATTTCTCTCATCACCAAATAAAACTTCCAGTTTTGTGAATCGATTGCATCTGATCAACTTGCAATCTTAGACTCATAAACAACAGACAGGCTGTTGATAAGGCTATTGGCTGCTCCCCACAAACTAAGTGATAAGACCCTATAGCTAAAGACAACACCTATACAATTCATTAGATACTGAGAAGTTGATTTGTTGTCTACCTAGAGCAAATATCCCTATTGACAAGTATTCATTGTATTGGAAAGTATTTTCCATTCTACCAAAGGAGACAGGTAAACACTTACCCAGTTACAAAGTCTAGAGTATTAGCTGACTTAAGGTGTGCTAGGTCAATAGTGGCACAAAGTTTGTAGGACTAATCAACCAATATATAATTGCATTTAAGGTTACTCCATACAAAGAAACTCATACCCAAGTGTCCAAGAAACTGTCTAGAGAGGGCACTTGGTTTGAAGAAAACCAAAAACACTGTTCTACTAAGGAAATGTGGTAAATGACTCTTAATATATTCTGCTATAAATATAGATCAATCTCTTGCTCAGCTGTCACCAAAGAATCTTGTTCCTGTACTATATGAGAATAGATAGAGACACAGAACTGGACAATGTACAGAGAGGGAAAGACCTTGACCCATTCAATCCTAAATGGTATATACATCAAATCCCTCTTCTCATTGCTCAGGAATCTCTGCAAATGAGGGTGAAAAATAGAGTAAGCACCAGAATGTATGGAGGACACCACTAGAACAAGGTCTTCTAAGTACAACATTACCAATTCACTCAGAGACTATGTCAGGGTGCACAGACCTTGTATAGACCTGGGCCTGATTGTGGAGCCAGGATTTAGAAGGGAAGTGGACACAAGTCCCTATCTATAACCTAGAAGCTATCTCTAATTTATAAGTACTTGCTAATGAAAAATTAATTATAACCTATGGAGTCTCACTGAATGTACAAATAACTCTTAAAGCTAGGCTCTATGACATGCAGTAATAGACTGCTAACACAAAATGATTCAAAGGTATTTTTGGAGATTATCTCATAATGCTGTAAAAAACATTCAATCAAAAGAAAGCAAACATACCAACAGAACCCTTGTGTATACATTATATTTTATGATTTTGTGTTTTTATGTGATTTCTCTGGTTATGAATGTGAGTCTCTGGACCTATATGTATTTATCGACCCTTTGACAATTTCTCTTCTGTCTATTGTTTATTTTATCCTATTCTGGTTTGTCTGTTTTTTTTATAATCTAAATTTATTTTTTACAATCTAAATGTATTTTACTATTTTTAATATAATTTTGAATCGTAATGAAAAGGGAAAGAAAGGACATGCATTTGGGTTGGTAGACAAGTTGGAGAGAATGTGAAAGGAGTTGAAGGAGGCCATAATCCTAATAAATGTATTAAAATGCATTTCCATTAGAAATATTTGGATTATGTATTTTTCAATAATAAACAGTGAATCACTGAATCTATTTGAAAAAATTAATATTTGACCTTAATCAACTGATTGTCCAGGAGCCAAGGACTTAAATTGATTCAAGCATTTGATACACAATTGCTTATTAATTAATTAAGCTGATGTCTTTCAAACCCTGCTGCAGCATTTGTAAGGTCACTAGAAAATACATTTTTTAATTGCCAGGAGAACTTTCATCTGTCTCACAGTACTGGAGATTTTCTATTTGAAATATAGGATAATATAGTTGGAATACTCAAGATACAATTCACAGACCACATGAAGCTCAAGAAGAAGGAAGACCAAAGTGTAGATACTTCCATCCTTCTTAGAAGGGGGACAAAATAATCATGGGAGGAGATACAGAGACAAAGTGTGGAGCAGAGACTGAAGAAATGGTCATCCAGAGACTGGCCCACCTGGGGATCCATACTATATACAGTCACCAAACCTAGATGCTATTGTGGATGTCAAGAAGGACATGCTGACAGGAGCCTGATATAGCTGTCTCCTGAGATGCTCTCTGCCAGAGCCTGACAAATACAGATGTGGATGCTCTCAGCCAACCGTTGGACTGAGCACAGGATCTTAATGGAGGAGTTAGAGAAAGGACCCAAGGAGTTGAAGGAGTTTGCAGTCCCCTTGGAGGAACAACAATATCAACCAACCAGACTCCCCCATAGGCCCCAGGTACTAAAGCACCAACCAGAGTACACATGGAAGGACCCATGGTTCCAGCTGCATATTTAGCAGAAGATGGCCCTGTTGGGCATCAATGAGAGGAGAGGCCCTCGGCCCGGTGAAGGCTTGATGTCCCAGTGTAGGAGAATGCTAGGGCAGGGGTGTGTGTGAGGCAGGAGTGGGTAGGTGGGTGGGGGAACACCCTTATAGAAGCAGAAAGAGAGGGGATGGGATAGGGCTTTCTAGAGCGGAAACCACCAAAGGGGATAATATTTGAAGTGTAAATAAATAAAATATCTAATAAAAACTATATTCATTATTTTTCTCCACACATTGTGAAAAGTCATTTAATTGAGTAGATAATTGTCAGACTTTATCTGATCAGTATCTCAGTTCTTATTATTCAGTTAAAGCAGATTTTTTCATAAAGTTACATGAAAATGTCTGCAACAGAGAGATAGATGGTTTATAATCTGGGACTGCCAAGTTAAAATTGTTTCTCTGTGGCTCTCATCAGAGTCTAAATATCTGAGGTATGCGGTGTCAAGTTCTGTCTTTTTGAGCAGTGTAGATAGATCTGTGGGCTTCCATTGAGAACTGACTCTGGGTTAAGCTCTGGTTTTCTATAATTATAATAGTATTCAGACTTTCAATGTATAGAACTAGCTTATTGAGAACTCTGAGAAAGTAGTTTCATTTATGAAATTCTTGGGCAAATGGATGGATCTGGAGGATATCATCCTTAGTGAGGTAACCCAATCACAAAAGAAGTCACTAGATATGCACTCATTGATAAGTCAATATTAGCCCAGAAACTTAGAATACCCAAGATACAATTTGCAAAACACAAGAAAACCAAAAAGAAGGAAGACTGACATATGGATACTTCATTCCTCCTTAGAATAGGGAACAAAATACCCATGGAAGAAGTTACAGAGACAAAGTTTGGAGCTAAGATGAAAGGATGAACCATCCAGAGACAACCCCACATGGGGATCCATCCCATAATCAGCCACCAAACCCAGACACCATTGCATATGCCAGCAATATTTTGCTGAAAGGACCCTGATATAGCTGTCTCGTGTGAGGCTAGTTCAGTGCCTGGCAAATACAGAAGTGGATGCTCACAGTCGTCTATCTATAGGATGGAACACAGGATGCCCAATGGAGGAGCAAGGAGCTGAAGGGGTCTGCAACCTGATAGGTGGAACAACAATATGATCTAATAAGTACCCCCAGAGGTCGTGTCTCTAGCTGCATATGTAGCAGAAGATGGCCTAGTAGGCCATCATTGGGAAGAGAGGCCCCTAGGTCTAGCAAACTTTATATGCCCCAGTACAGGGTAACACCAGGGCCAAGACGTGGGAATGTGAGGGTAGTAGAGCAGGGTGGGGGGAGGGTATAGGAAACTTTTGGAATAGCATTTAAAATGTAAATAAAGAAAATATCTGATATAAATTATCTTCTGCACCAAGTGTTCTTTCATGTTAGATTCATTTGCATGATTAAAATTTATTGATTTCATACAACTTTGGCAAGGGAGCTTCCTTTGTTATTTAAAAAGAAGTAAAACAAAAGCTGTCTTGGTCCCTGCAAGGACACTTGGGTCCAGTAGTAATTTGTGCCTTTACTCTCAGTTAATTAAAATGTACAATTTCCTTGGTAAGAATATATAAAGGACAGCTTAGCTAGTTTATATTTCTTCATTAAGATAGGCATTATATACACATTAAAACAAAACTACAGTGATATAGTATAGACTCAATATTTCAGTTTGATCAAGGAGTATTATAAGCAATTCTATATGTTTTAGTCATTGGAAACAAATATGTTACATGAATTTTAGTTTAGATAAATAATTACATTATGTTTAGACACTGGTGTTAAGAGGTTAATTCAAGTATTAGCTATTATTGTGCTAATTTTAACAAAGCACAGAAATAGCTCTAATAATTTAAAAAATATATTCAATTGGTTTGCAACCATTTAAGCTCTTTCTAACTATAATGGGCTTTCTTGTTGGAAAATGACCAACATCATCTTCTAAACACTTTGTAAGGAAATAACTAGATACCTGACACATTCTACTTAAAAATTATTTTTAAAAATACAGTGGTTTTATTAATAAGTAAAATTATTTGTTCATGAATATATAAAATGTGAACAGCAAAGAATTTTGTTTGTAGAATAATTTAATATATATATATATATATATATATATATATATATATATATATATATATACCACTCTGTAGAAATGGTTATCTATGTCAGCCATATCCTGCATCCTTTAGATCTGATAGGATAATAGCAATGAAGGAATAAAGGGTAAACACATAGTACACATACTGAAAAGCTGGGATCAGGTAGTTGCATGCACTCTGATGGGATGGGGTTAGCTAGTTTATGTACGAGGTCTCTGTAGGCAAGAAGTCTCAGGTTGTCAAATACAAGAAGAAGTTGCAGTTGCTAGTTTTGCACACACTGATCAATTGTTCATAAACCTTTGCACCTGAACACAAATATAAGCCCAGAAGACCAGAGGAAAGCTTTGCCATGTCTCTGAACTCAGTTTATTCTATGGGGAAGGCTTTGCAATTACTATGGTTCTGGGTCCATGCTGGAGAGTCCTGTCAACTTGGCATAAATTAAAGCCATCGGAGTGGAAAAAGGCCCAGTTAAGAAATTTCTTCCATAATGTCATCTTGCAGGCAAGCCTGTAAGACATTTATTAATGCATAATTGTTAGGATAGGGCCTATCACGTTTGGACAGCATCATCCTGGGCTGGTAGTGTTCGGTTCTATAAGAAAGCAGTCTGAACAAGTAAAGAGAAGAAAAGCAATAAGAAGCAGTTTCCCATGGCCTCTGCATCAGTTCCTGCTTCCAGACTACTGCCCTTCTTGAGTTCCTGTCCTGACTTCCTTCAGCAATGAACAGTAATTTGTAGGAATAACACAAACAAACCCTTTCCTATTCATGTTGTTTTGGTCATGGTGTTTCACCTGAATGAAAAAAAAACAAAAAAACAAAAAGCAAAAAAAAATAATGACATTGATAATGCTTTATTTCTGTGAAATGCTCCTCTGAGCAAGAATGGATCTATTTCATATCTTAACACTCACTGTTTCTCATTGTTATTGACAGCATAGGCAAATATTAAGTCTTGACTTACCTGACAATCTCTTCTTCATCACCACATCTTCTCTGTCTCCTTCCCAGGAGGCGTATGATAGAATTTTTCTGAAATCAAGTTGTATGATGTCATGGATGTGTCAAGTATTTGTAAAGTTGATTTTCATACTGAATAGATATTGTTTGACAGATTTGTTTGTACATTTGGATGCAAATATTTATTTTTTCTGTAAACATGCTTTCTTTTACATAAACATGCCAACGTGGAGCCTTAGAAATAAGGTGCTTAGTTTTATTCTCTATATTTATTAGAATTAAATTTTCTCAGGATATTTAAGGTTATAAATATTGTGAGGTAGCCTTAAGTCTATAGCCTAGATCTACTTTTAGTAATAAAAACAAATAAATATAAAATATGAAGATACTGTGATAATTATGGATCCAGGGACCACCACAGATTTCATTATTTATCTGACAATGTAGTTGTCTTGATTCTAAGTATATATCTGAAATTCTTTGTATGAAAGCACATAGCTAGACAAATTCTAGTGTTTTGAGTATTCAGATGTACAGACAGAATAGTTTCTGTAGTTGCTATAGAATTTACTCTATGTATAATATCTTTGCCCAAAGAACAACTCGAGCACAAAGCCTAAGTCATTTGTATTATTTCAGTCTGAGTTTCAATGCTGTAGGATTATAAATCACATTCTTATTGTCAATGATTAGAGAAAGGGTTTTCTGAATCCACAATACAGATCAACATGTGATTTAGGTTGAATATTCTCTAGGTAACTATTTTTTAAACCATGAGAAAAGACTTGGCAGGAGCACAAAACTAATAGAGTCATATTTTATAATAAAATAGGTTTGTTAGTAATAGACACTTTGCTGCTTTTTGTAGTCATCAGAAGTACTAATGCCTATCAGTTTTCTCAGTTAATGTATTTTATTCTGTTTAGTTTTGGTCATGTTCTCTCTCTCTCTCTCTCTCATCTATCTATCATTTATCTGTCATCTATCTATACACACAATACACACACACACACACACACATTTAATACTGTGAAAGACAAACTGTAATTTTCCAAAAAGAAGCAGTGAAAACAGAGATCACAGCCTGGAGAAATAAGAAATAAGCTATAAGATGCCTGACGTTCAAAGGAATACCACTTTGGAATGAAAGACCATTAGGAAATGCAGTAATGTGAACATGAAATTGAAATAACCTTCAAATTGAACATAAAGAGGTCACATCTTAGTACTTCTCTTCACTTTACAAATGGATCTTTCAACTGCTCTGATGTAAAAAAAAGATGACAAGAAGTAATTTATATTGTTCACATCTACTATTTAATGACTCCAAGAAGTGAAAGCTAATTTTGCTTGTGTTCGCATTCACTGCAGACACTTGTCACAAGTTGCTTATAACTTTGTAAGGCTACTTATCAGATACAGAGAGTTAGATATTGAGTGTGAAATCATAACAAAAGTTTCCAGAATACTTAAAAAGTCCATGACAGCTAATGTGAGAATGCCAATGGAGGACTTTAAGAAATATAAACTCCCATGAGCAATTGTGATCAAGTAAGGGAGATTTGTTTAAAAATTAGTGATTACATGAAGAAGTCATCTGCCAAAAAAAATGGGTCCAATTTCATTTGTAAATATAATAAAAATTAAAGGCTAATATAACCACCAACTTTATAGAAACTTTGTTCAAATGGGTGTGGAGTACCTGGCTGTCATTGAACTCTGAAAGATGAGGCAGGAGGATTGAAAGTTTGAAAACAGTTTGGGTTACACTGTAATATTTTCTCCCAAGTATTGTAATGGTAAAAATGAAGGTTCAGGTTAGAGACAGTGCCAAATAGTGTAATTGGACATAATTTCTGTTTCTTTTTCTTTTTCCTTTCTTTTTTTTTTTTTTTTTCTAGATAGGGTTTCTTTGTGTAGCCCTGGATGTCCTACTCACTTTGTAGACCAGGCTGGCCTCGAACTCAGAAATCTGCCTAACTCTGCCTCCCAAGTGCTGGGATTAAAGGCGTGTGCCACCATTGCCCGACTTTGGACTTATTTTTCTAACACTGGTGACAAAAAATGGAGAGGGATGGCAGAGAGACAGAGAGAGAGAGAGAGAGAGAGAGAGAGAGAGAGAGAGCACAATAGAGAGAGAAACACAAAAAGAAAGGGACAGAAAAAGAGACAGACAGAGACAGAGACAGATATAGAGAAATTAGTTCTGATGTTTTATATTGGATTCTTTTATTTGTATGCAATGGATTTAAAAGAGCTTCAATATTTCAAAGACATTATCTTTGAATATTCTGTTAAAGATACTCAAATTTTCTTTCTTCATATGATTCATGCTTTCATGCTTTTGCTCTTTGTGTGAAATGCCAAAATGAGACATAAGGATTAATTTTTTTTGATGAGGATCTTTAGTAAATTTCCTTACAACTTTGGGACTTGTGACCTCTTTGATAATTAAATGCTATGGAGCAGACTTGATATGTTTTAGAGTCCTTCCTTTTGGACCGTGAAATAATAATATTCTTCACTTTCAGGACTGAATTTCAAACACCAGCTGAAATCTCTGGATATTGTAGCTTTTTCAATCTGCCATTTTGTGTCTTTTTATTGGTGAGCTGAGACCATTGATATTTAGGCCTGCTTTTGGATCTTACAAAGATGATTTTAAAAATGGAGTGGTGCATGATTACATTTGTTTAGAAGATAAGGAAAGGGAAAGAATAAAATTTATTTCAGTTGTGACTTGAGTAATTGTCTTAATTTTTACTTGTTTTTCATTAACAGTGTTCCCAAGTAATTATACTCTTATAGGTCAGATACCAGATACTGCAGGGAGTCTGAGTTTCTTTCTCCATCTAGAACTTATCCAGTCCCACCACTTATTATTATGTCATTCCTCCTTGATTATTTCTGAGACAATTTAAACTGATGCTTTCATAGGGCCTTTACCAATACTATATGGTGCTCTCCCATGGTGTTTTAATTTCACTAAATTGTGAAAAAATACACCAATATTGTGAAGTTAGAAATGTATACCTCACCCTTACCTTATCTTCTTCCTACACTTCCTTGCTTCCTCCCTCCCTTCTTCTCTCTGCTTCCTTTCCTTTCTTCTTTCTTTCTTCATTTGCTTTTGCCAAATTTCTATGGCATTTATATGCTACTTATAATCCAAACCTTATCTACTCTGCAATGTTTGTTTTACTTCCATTGCAGTTTTTGGCAGAGAGCATCTGGATTGGAGACAGAGCCCTTTCCTATGCTCTGAAGTTCAGATTCAACCTTTCTCTCAGGACTCCTTGATCTATTTTGGGAAAGATTCCTTACAAATACTACTTATTACATCTTCACTTTACTTCTAACCTTTCCACAGTTTTCTACCACCAATTTAAAGAGTTCCCAGTGCTTAACAAGGACAGTAAGTCCTTGTAAAACGTTGTCTTTATTCACTTCTTAAAAGTTCATCTCTTACTTCCACATTGCTGAAGTCTACCTTGGCTTTAGATACCTGAGTTTTAAGTTAATATATACTACACACATTGTGTTCCTGTACAGGCAGAAAAGTGGGTAATTAATTCTTTCTGGATAGCCTTTGCCATACTATACCATTATTTGTCAAATCATAATAAATTACGTCAGCCCATTCTTATTATTCTGGGTTCTACGACAGACTGTTTATCTGCAAAGTCTATACACCTCTGTAGATATATTGATATTTCTGAGTTAAATAGGGAATTATGCTTCCTTCTTATGGGCCCTAGAAGTTGAAGGTACAGAAATTTTATGTGATTCATATACACAGTATAATTTAGATATAAAGAAAGTTAAAGATCTAATTTATATACCACATCAAAAACATATATGATAGTAATAAAAATTGTTCATTATTATAGGAAAGGTGTGATAAGTAGTATTTATAAGCATTTGTAATATGTAGTATATGTATGCATATATATGTATATATATATTAAGTCTGTAAATGTGTATGTATAATATTGTATGCATAATAAAACAAATATGTGTATGCATAATAAAACTTTATATAATTTACCTTTGCAAACTAACAATATAGTTACTGCAATTCAGTACCACTGCCATAAGGTTGCTGTAGTTTGGATCTTGAGTGTTCCCTAATAGCTTTACCAATTCAAATCTTATTTTGAACTGATGACATTACTGGAGAAGTAGATTTTTAGGACCTTTAGCCTAGTGGAAGAAGCATGACCTTGACAAGAATATTGGAACTTTTCTACACTTGTTTCTCTCCTTTACTTCCTTGATGTTGTGAAGTAAACTCTTTTCTTTGCAGCATGTTCCAGCCATGAGATACTGCTTCATCAAAGGTCACAGGCACCACTGCCAGGGGTCAAAACTCTGCATCCATGATTATTTCAGACATATTGTGATACTGATGGGATATAAAACAAAAGGAAATAAAGTCATCATTTTGAACCCCTTATTGATGTCCCAATGTTCACAGCAACATGACTAATTACCTTTAATTGATTGAGGGAGAGAGAGAGAAAAAATATGTAAACATGCAATGGGATGCTATTCAATGATAAAATGAATTGCCATCTTTTTTGCACAAGCAGAATAAACCTGGGCTGGGAGATGTTATATTAGATAAATAAATAAGAAGCACAGAAAATGCCATATCATAGCACTTGAGGAACTCAGGAGTGGAAATGAAAATGGTTGACAGCAGAAAACAGTAGATGTTGGAAGCCAGGGGTTTATCAAAGGGGCAAAAGACTTCAGTTAGCTACAAGGATTAAGTTCAAGAGATAATATTAAACTTTGAAAAATTGTTTAAAATAATAGTATTTATTATTCTATAGTATTTAAGTGTTCTAACTGGAAATATGAGTAAAGTGTGCATTTAGCCAATTTAGTCATTGTATCATATGTATACATTGAAACAATATTACATACTAAACTTCTTAAGTTGAAACAAACTGGAGAAATTTTTGTCATATGGAGCAACTTATGACTTATCCAATATATACCTGTGTATCAATCCCTTATAAATTGGTTTTCATTGGCTAAATACTGTGGAAGTATACCACCGTTATCTCTCTGTCAGTTGAAAGACACAGGGATAGAGGACCCCCAATGGAGAAGCTAGAGAAAGTACCCAAGGAGCTGAAGGGGTCTGCTAACCGATAGGTGGAATAACAGTATGAACTAAGCAGTACCCCAAGAGTTCATGTCTCTAACTGCATACGTAGCAGAGGATGGCCTAGTTGGCCATCGTTGGGAAGAGAGGCCCCTTGATCATACAAACTTTATATGCTCCAGTATAGGGGAAGGACCAAGAATTGGGAGTGGGTGGGTAGGGGAGCAGGGTGGGGGGAGGGTATAGGAAACTTTTGGGATAGCATTTAAAATGTAAATAAAGAAAATATCTAATAAAAAATTGAAAAAAAGGAAGAAAGACACAGGTTTTTTTTTTCTTTGTGATGATATTTTTGGGAACTAACCAATCTCTGCTTGCCTCTCCTTTTTGTATTGGATGAATGTCTCACCAATAGGAATTAAACAACAACCACAGAGATATATCCTTTGGCAATCACTTTAATGGCCACCACTTACTCTCTATGGTTTCTCTTACTGGAGGTTGATAAAATTTGTTTGAAGCAGACGGATAGGAAGACATAAGAGGAAGTATGGAGAGTTAGAAGAGTGTCTCATCTACCAATCTCTGTGGGAACTGCTGATTACCTTAGCTGAGAATTAAACAAAAGAAATTCAATTAAGGACCACACTTTGTTTCTTTAATTTCTTTAGGATGTTTTTCTTTTTCTAAAAACTACAAGTGAAGTACAAATACACAAGAGCAGATACCTATAAGGATGTGTGCACATGTGCATATTTAAGTATATTCACACATAGTTTGAATAGGTTATTATATGTCAAATTAAGGACAGGAAATTAATCTTTGGAGTTATAGGTAAAGGCTATATGTAGGGATTAAGGAATGTAGAATTATTTTCTCCAAGCTAATTGCAAACTTTCCTTTTCAGAGGAAAATAC
This sequence comes from Mus caroli, assembly GCF_978045245.1. Classification (NCBI taxonomy): domain Eukaryota; kingdom Metazoa; phylum Chordata; class Mammalia; order Rodentia; family Muridae; genus Mus; species Mus caroli. Next base: position 119,411,696 of record NW_028227258.1, on the reverse strand, counting down.
TTGAATATAGGTTACTTTACCTTACAAATTACAAACATATTTTAAAACTGCTGAACTCACAAGATTTAATGATTGTGTTTTCTCTGATCAGATCTCTACAGACCTCAAGTGCAGAGAGGCAGACAAAACACTAGTGTTTGAAAATTTATCTTTACTTTTCTTCTACACTCTGAATAAATTTTCATTTAAAGCTGTAAAGGTTATATATCTGCTTTAGAATGGCTTTAGTCACATGGATTTTAATTTAGGTGTAGCTACAGATCTCCAAAGACAAAACCAAGTGATATTAGCAGTGCAACAATATATGACATATTCTTTCTTTTTCTTTATCTTTTGGGAGAAAAGTCTTTGTTACTTCTGCATGTTAACATTTGAGGGAGGGAGGTAGGGAGAGAGAGAGAGAGAGAGAGAGAGAGAAATTTTCAATGGCATTCCTAGCAAAAAGTAATTACCTAAAATATCCTCATGCCCAAATAAAACATCATGCTCTGAATTCACATACATTTAAATATTTAATAACTTGTATTCATCATTAATCTTGATTTAAGAGTCTATGTCAAGCCATAATTGCCCCCAGAATATCACAAAGAACCACATGGATGTGTAATTCCTAAGAAGAGATGTGACTATAATTGTCAAATGATTTTGGAAATCATTTTTAAGATGTCTTATGTTTACCACCTTAAGAGACAGAATCCAAATTCTTCTTTCATAGCACCTAATGAAAGCACAGTGACTTAGATTTGGCTCTCTAAATTAGTATCATCACCTGAAACACTGAATGCCTCAAGATGGGCTGGTGACAACTTGATTGTGTTCAGACATTTTGTAAATTAGGTACAGGGTTTGAGAACTTTGGCCAAGTGAGATTGACAAGACCTCTCAGGGAGTAGTGGGTAGAGCACAAGGCAGATCACATTCGGCTGCCAGCCCTTGACAGGCCTGTTTTAACTTTCTCTCCCTGAAGTTCCATGCCTTTTATTCTCTCTTCACTGAAATGGTGACACAAAGGTTATGACAAGCATGTGAAAATAGATAGTGACTCATTAATGCCTGCTAGGACGGAGCATCATTGAGTAGTGCAGGGTGGTTTCAGTGAGTGCCTTTCATTTCTTCTGCATGATGCAGACAATCTCCTGAGCTGTCCAGAGTGTCACATTCCCTCAGTGAAACAAGATCAGTACATTAATATGCTCCTCTTCCTCCAAGCTCATAGAGACTTGTCACATTAATATTTTGCTTAAACCGGCTTTCCCTGAAATGTAAGAATGCAAATTATTCACTTCTTGAAACACTTCTGCTTTTTTTTTTTAAATCTGGCAACATTCAATTTACACGGATATTGAAGTAATGGACATTCTTAACAAACAGGAATTTTTATTTTTTTATTATCACCAAAATGGATTTAAAGTGACAGCATTAAAATGGGTTTTTTTTATTAACTGGTTCTTATAGTTAACCTCTTTTATTCTACTAAATTATGAGCCCTGCAAAAGACCACTCTTCAGGTTCAGTTCAGGATTATCTTTATCTTAATAGTTTTAACTACTTCATTTTGTTTCACTAAGTATTATTTTTAATAGCTTATATGTCAGTTTATTTATGCAAAGATCATATACTTATATGCCTCTAACTTATGTGCTTTTCTATTCTAGAAGATTTTTAAAAATGGATATTTTCAACAGTAATAACAACCATGATCATAAAGATATACAAACATTTGGGGCAAATGTATCATTGCACATAGTAATGGTTTTGGGGCAAATGTACTACTGCACATAGTGATGGTGTTGAACTTAGAAGACAGAGGGAGATAATTCTAATGAGCAAATACCATTTTTGGAGATAAAAGAAGGAAATAGATCACCCTTATCATTTTACTCACTTTCTTCTTTATATTCTTTCATTATAAAGTTTATTAAATCAGCTTACATTAAAATAGTAATAACAATTGTCTCACATCTGAGAGGCTGATGACTTCATAAATATAGGAAAGTGCCTCAACAGTACAAAGAGGAAATCCCCAGAGCTCTCTATCACTGGAGATGCTAAAAATGTGGTAGTGGCTTAGTTCAAAAGGGTGGGTATCTCTGTAATTCTAATATGACACCAAGAAAACCTGGAAGGTTATTCAAAATATGGAATAGATGTTCTTTCAGCAGAGAAATTTCCTTTCATCCAGGAAGTTCTGCATTATTAATTCTCCACTCACACCCACACACAAGCACACACTCACAATTGTATAACATATAAGCATCACTATCTTCTGCAAGTTTTTGTCTTAAAATATGTTCTAGCTTGCACATTTTTATCCTTATTTCTCTTTCTAAAATATTTTTACTCAGTATTGTTACATTTGGCATGTTTTTCTACTGTAGTTGGATTATAATTTTGTAGCAGATTGAAAAAGAAAGTCATCTATCTACAGCTTATTGTGATGCTTCAGCTTCCCTCTCTCCTTCAGTGGAGGTTCCATTCATTTCTTAGAAGACTGAGGCAGAGATCAGACTATGTCTGGGAGGGAATTAATCCACACCCCTGTGGGATTTAATCCCATTCTGAATGTGAGTTACATCCACAGGAACTGCATAGGATTAAGGAAAGAAGCAGAAAGCCAACAAATGCAAAGTGAAAGAAGACAAGCCGATGGTCAGGGAGAATCTCTTCAGTGCTTTCTGACCAGCCATGTTGAATACTGCGGTGACTCACCTCGACACACCTTCAAGCAAACCCTTAGAATCAAAGAGCTAAAATATTCTCTTATTTTCTTCATTTCCTGTCAAGTGTTCGGTTCATAGTTATGCACAAACTTATGCACTTATTTCACTTATTTCACTTGGCTTATGTTAATATGAGTTAAACTTATATTTTAGTACCTAGTAATTGATGAAAGTAACAATCGACTTAACTATGAGAAAGGCAAGCCCACGGGCACTTCATAGAACTGTTACTGATTTTCTTCACAGTAGCTGTAAGACAGATTTCATTATGCTAATTTTTGAATGATGAAACCTTAGTTGTTTTTTTTTTTTTTCAGATGATTGACTAGCCTATTTAATCCACAAGTTAGATAGGAGATTAAAACTCCTAATTCACAGAACAATAAAGTGTGCATAAGTTCTTAGATATCCATGCACCTTAAAACCAGTAAAACTATTCTATCTTTCATACTGTAGAATTCACATTGGTGCTTATTTATTCATTTTAGTTTTAGTGTATGAGAGTTTCACCCATGAATACAGTGAAATATGATCATATCAATCTCACATTTCTCCTTTCATTTCTCCCTAGATGCCCACACACAACCTGCCAACTTTATGTCTTTTAAAACTATAATCCACTAATGAATCTTAAGTTATCCACATGCTCACGACCATGGGGCTATTTACTGAAACATGGGCAAACTACCAGTGTCCATGCCTCCAAAGAATGATTTCCCTTCCTCCATCACCCACAAACTCCAATATCCCCTCAGTTGTGAATAAGGTCTTGGAAGTTCTTTCCAGATCCATGCTGGAATTGTATCTGGCTTGATCTTATATAGATCTGACACAGGTTGAAATGGCCGTAGTGAGTTCATGATTGCGATTGCCACCTCAGAATCCAGAAAATAGTGTTTCCCAACACCCGTCTTTATTGTCTAGACTCTCATATTTTCTTCTGCCTCCTCTTTCATGAGGTTCTTCTGTCCTTTAGCAAGGGTATGACTAAGGTGTCTGATTTTTATGAGCAATATTTGCAATATGTATAAGCAAGAAATGCAATATTTGACTAATGTAAATGAATATATATTACTTTGAGCTTTTCATCATTGTAAATAGTATATTTAGACTCAATGTAGCTTTGTCTTCTAAAAAAAAAGTGCCATATCTTTAGTTCATGTAGCTTAAGATCTTTTCAAATGCTCAGGGAATAAAATATATAAACTATATTCTATGAACTTCCAAAACAGCACAATGACTGAGAGGAACCCCACTGCCCTTCTAAAATATGCCATTTGTTTAATATAAGGAAAGTGCAGTTCTGAGAGTGTAGATCTTTAAGTTGACTTCCCCCCTCTTCTTCCCTCTCCTTCTGTTCCACCTGAATCCCATCTCCCTTCATATTCTCATTTTTTGCAGATAGGACTGAGCATAGGGACTTGAGCAAGGATGCCTAATTCTGATATCTGATATGCTTTTCATTTAACAACTTCAAGAACATCAACAGACTTTTGTGCCATTTGCATCTAAATATCAATCTTGTTCAAACATTTGATTTTACAGAACTAATATTTACCAATGAAAATACTGTGACTCCTTCCAATTTGGGGGTTTCTGTGGATGTGCTCCTGAGTCTCTGTGATCTTATGCAAATCACTTGAGATTTCTGATTCTCAGTTGATATCTGTCACATGAAAGGTTGTCAATGAACTTTCTCTTCCTTCTCATTGTCACTTTAAATGGTGCATAACATAATATTTCAAGAACAGCCATCTCAAAGCTAAATAAAGAGATCTATAGGCACATTCTTTTTGATCCTTTTGTATTTGTGCACATGAAACACAGACACCTGCCTTATCCCTGTTCTAGGTGAGTGAACACTTTATATGTACATTTCTCTATCTTCACGGTTGTGAGAGAAGTAGGGGTTGCAATGAAAGCAACTAGACTTCCAATCTTTTAATGTTTCTTTCCTTAAGATTCTTTGGTCAGGTATTATTTCATAACAATACAAAAAGGTAATCAGTATGAATTTTTACCATATCTAATCGACTATAATGTAAAAGATATAGTTGTGTGCTTTTAAAAGTTGATATCAATATTCATAGCAGACATGAAGACATTTCATAGCATTTTGTTGGTAAGTTCTACAAGTCTTACTGTCTCTTGACATTGCTTTTCTCTAAGGATATTAATTACACTATAATACATCTTATAGGAATCTAGAACATAGTAGTGTGCCTAGTAACCACTTAGAAGTTCACGCTTTTAATAAGAGAAAACCAGGATTTGATTTATAACTCAAATCTATAACTGTAAATTTAAAATTTAAAGATAACCATTATGTTTCTAGACATATATTATGAGAAATCTCAGCTCAGTGAGCCAGATACTACAACCTCCTGGTTGGAGAGAGGACCCACGTCAATTAAGTATGGAGCTAGAAGCAGACTTATGAATAGAATGTAAAATCTTGATCCTCTGTCCATGTTGTTGATTCTTTGGTTCTCTCTCCAAATGTTTTAAGCAGTTGCCAAAAAATCTGCATAGAAATAATATCCATTTGTGCTTGCAGCATTCATTAGTTACTCTGAATATTTTCTCTGAGTATCAGGCACATGTGTAAATGAGATGAGATATTAGAGCAGCAGGCAATGTAATCCAATTATTCCAGGAATATTGCTTGTTCTCAGAACAGCAACAGCAAGGCTGGAACTCAAAGCCCATTTACATGGATGTCTAATCATTTTTATGTTGAAGTTTGGGTTGATAGGTACCTTAAGAGAATCTAATTTTTGCCTAGAATATATTACTGTTCCCTTTACGTATGATATGCATTTGTGCTTAAAATATACAAATAATCTTTCATAATTCATAATAGCAAGCCTCCCTCTTCACTTGACCAGCATTCTCTGTGTGTGAGCACATTTCTAATTATTCAGATTCCTTCTTATAATTCAACATCCAGTTTTCTTCTCTCTGTATTCCTAGCCAACTGCATTTGTTTTGTAAGTGACAGCATGCCTCAACAAAGTTTTCATTGTTTACTGATTCATTTATTCAACTGAGTTACAGGGTGTCAGTGAACTGACAAGGAGATGACATGTAATGCTGGCAGGCAAGTCATGGGAAAAGTTGAGGGAATCTGAGCTGGCACTCCAGATTGTTCAATTGTGGGGCTCTATGTTCCCCAATCAATATCTTTTTCTTTCTAATTGTTCTTGGATTTTATACATAGTGACATTATCCAGTGCTGTACACTTCCATCTGTGCATATAATTGCAATTTTGATGTTTTTATTTAGATTATAACCTACCCCAGCTGGGTTTACTGGTGTGCTTCATATTCTGAATACTAGAAATGATATTAATGTAGTATTATGAACATATTTGTGATTTTAAAAGTACTCTGCTTTCTACCCAAGGACAGATGTTCCCATTTTCATCCTTAGAAATCAAGAAATTGGAAGTGGAAACAAATCACCATGCAGCTCAAGCCAAAATCTTTTGAATGTACCCACTGAAAATATAGCCTCCCCCAACAGGTAATTCAAGGGTACCAAGCTGATACCATTTCCTTCTTAAAAAAAAAATACATTTAGTTAGTTAATTGTGTGTGTGTGTTTGTGTTTGTGCAAGCACATGTGCATGCTCACATGTGCATATCTACAGGTTCATTTGTGCCATGGTGCACTCGTGAACATAAAATGAATATTGAAACTCACTTCTTTCTTCCCATCATGTGGGTTCTAGGAATTAAACTCAGGTCATCAGCCTAAGCAACAATACATCTATTACTCACTGGGTAATGAGTAATACCACAGACCAGATGGAAGTATTAATTTGTCAGGAGTTAATTTATTTTCACATATGTGGGCAGATGTGTGTGCAAGTACACACAAAAGCTAGAAAAGAGGATCTGATGGAGCAGGAGTTACATGTTGTAGCGTCTTATTGGCTGTAGGTTCTGAGACCTAAACTCTAGTCCTCAGAAAGGCCACAAGTCCCTTTACCTGCTGAGCAATCTTAACAACTTTTACTTTTGTTTCTGGGAAAAATCTTCTTTACTAATAGCTGTTCTGTTTTCTTGGCAGTTTCTGAGTACCAAGCTGGAAACATATAGTACATGTGTCCAAGATTTCATTTGGCCTTTAACAATATACTCTATTTGAATATATTTTGAATATTAAGTGATTGGCATTTTCTTTTTTTTATTTTTTATCTTTTAAAATATTTTTATTACATATTTCCTCAATTACATTTCCAATGCTATCCCAAAAGTCCCCCATACCCTTCCCCCCACTTCCCTACCCACCCATTCCCATTTTTTTTTGGCCCTGGCGTTCCCCTGTACTGGGGCATATAAAGTTTGCATGTCCAATGGGCCTCTTTTTCCAGTGATGGCCGACTAGGCCATCTTCTGATACATATGCAGCTAGAGTCAAGAGCTCCGGGGTACTGGTTAGTTCATAATGTTGTTCCACCGATAGGGTTTGCAGATCCCTTTAGCTCCTTGGGTACTTTCTCTAGATCCTCCATTGGGAGCCCTGTGATACAACCACTAGCTGACTGTGAACATCCACTTCTGTGTTAATGGTCATTTTTCTCTAAGTTTCTGTCAGCATCTCACTTCTCTCTCTTAGCATCTTTTGATTTTCATAACTAGCTCCGTCCAGTAACTGTGAGCATGATTGCCACCCTAGGTTGAGTGTGTCAGTGTGAGGCTGGTCAGCTTCTTTCACTCCCTAAAATTTGAGCTTTCCAGATGGGGATTCTTCTATCAGCCTAACTTTCAAAGTAAGATGATGACAACATTGAATACACTTTACCCTACATCCTACTCAGATGTGTGCAGGTACAGAAAAAGAGGTACAGTGTGTTTCACTAAATCACTAAGAGATGGATGAATGGACAATGGCTTATGACCTCAGTTATACCTATGACTACAAAAATACATACTTCAAATCAATTTCTAATTAAGGCTTCTAATTAATATATCAGAACTGAAAGCATAAAGATATATTTGTGTATTATATATAATGCTAACATTAATGTATTTTAAAATATGTTAATATAAAATACAATTACATATGATATGCATATGTGTATGAAATATATGTTATTACACAGATACAATTTGTAAATACTAAAGTGAAAAACAGACGAGGGAGATGTCAAAGTGGGTTTTCACAAATCCTGATGAACTGAGTTCAGTTCCTGGTACCCACAGGTTATGATTCCTACTGTTTGACTCTGCCAAGGAGTATATATATATTTTTATATACATGAATATAAAAATATATTTACATGTATATACATGTAAATAAAAATACATATATAAAGCAAATTCTGCAGTATGTATATGTGTGCATACATAAAAATAAATAAATTTATGACTAAGTAATAAAATGTACTACGAAAAGTGGTGAAACAAATAATATAGCATATGTGCACATAAATATAATAAATAAACATTGGAAAATGAAAAGTGTGGTATAATTACATGGTGGAGCATTACTTAGCCATTAAAAAAGTGACCTCATGAAATGTGCAGGTAAGTGGATGGAGCAAGAAAATAACATATTGAGGGAGGTTTTCCAAACCTGCAAAGATGAATATGATATGGATTTCCTTATACATGGATATTAGCTCATAAGTCAATGATAGTCAAGCTACAATCTCCACAACCACAGTCAAACTACAATTCATCCACTGTGGAGCTAGAGGGTATAAAAAGATTTCATTAGTGAAGAGAAACAGAATCAATAGTTATAGATGTTTGGAAGTCCTAAAAGAGAGGGATCATGTATGGAGGGGGGATGAGGTGAGGGGAGAATATGGGAAGAGACAGATAAAATTCAGCACAATCTCAAAGGTAGTATGGGAACCTAGCAGTGTTGAAGCTTTTAAAATATATTACAGTATGAAGGCAATCTAAATGAAATTGCCAAACAGTGGAGGAGACAGAGTCCCAATTGGCCATCTCTTGTCATCAAATGAAGCTTCAGTCCAGTGATTGGATTGCATTTAATTGAGTTGCTAGCCAGAGGTTCCATAGGAATTTCCCAGAAAATCGGGATCTTGCTAAGAAAATAGATTGTTCTCCACAAAATGACATCAGGACCCTATTGCTGAAGCCAGTACCTATACAATTCACTGAAAAGAGAGATGTGTGACTGATCTACTACATGAGGCTTTCTCACCTGTGTCTTAGAGTTTTAGTACAGGAAGATACTCTGCATGTTACCAATATAAAAATGTAAACACCAAGAGCTGGAGAGAAGGCTCAGTGGTGAAGAGCACTGACTGCTCTTCTAGAGGGCCCTGAGTTCAATTTCCAGCAACCACATGGTGGCGCACAACCATCTGTAATGGCATCTGATGCCCTCTTCTGGTGTGTCTGAAGAGAGCACTGTGTGCCCATACACATAAAATAAATGAATGAATAAATCTTTAAAAAATATAAATACCAAGACAGCTTCAAATCCTTCACTCTACAATAGTATCATGCTTGTAAGATATGGTAGGACAATAGTAGCCAAAAATTGGGGAAGTAACCAACCAAGGCCTGATTTACCTTAAAGGACACTCTGTAAAACACAATCCACACCGGACACTACTTGAGTGATCAATAAAAACTAAATAGCCCAGGCAAATAGGAAACAATTAGATACTGCTGGTAAAAACAAAGACAAAACTAACAAACAACAAAACAAAACAAACAAAATGAAACAAAATGAAACAAAATGAAACAAAATAGGGACATAAATTACACTTAATGTCATTCTGTCCTACTCATAGATCCATGCCTTGCTCAGCCAGCATCAGAGATGTTTTCTCCTGCAGCTGATGAAGGAAAAAATTACAAAGACCCATAGCCAGATACTATGCAGAATGAGAGACCTTGGAACACTTTACTTTAAGTGATATGTCTTCATAAACCCTTCCTTCAGGGCTCAGTAGACACAGTGCATATACCAGAGAAAACAGCATATACCAAGAAAGCAAAGCCATCTAAATTTACATAATCAAAGCTCATATGAATTCACAGAGACTGAAGCAGCAAATGCAGGGCCTGCACAGGCCTGCACCAGGTCCTCTGTATATATACCATGGCTTCTACTTCATGTTTTTATGGAACTTGTAAAAGTGTGAATGAGTGAGTCTCTGTTTCTCATGTTTCTCTTGGACTCTTTTCCTTCTGTTTGTCTTGTTCAGTTCCAATGAGGTATATGTTTCATTATATTATATTATATTTATTATTATTACTTATAACCCCGTTCTTTTTAAATGAGGGACAGAAAAAGAGTGCATGGGAGTACAAAAAAGGGAGAAACAGAAGGAGTGGAGGGGGATTAAACCAAAATCAATATATATTATTTGAGAAAAGAATCGATTAACTGGCAGGAAATAAAAAAAAAAAAAAAACTAAAGCAAATTCCTTAAACATAGTGAGTTTGCTGTAGCCTCTAAAATATCTCCTTGGGTTGATTTCTAGAGAAAAAGATGTAAATGAAGGAAGAAATATTCATTACAAAGCTGCTGTATGACTTATTAATAGATGGTTACCATTGACCAATAAAATATATTTCAATTCATTGTGTTTGTAATCACTCATGAAATGTCATTAATAAATTCTGTTTAAATCTATTAAACAGAATTATTCTTTTAAATGAAACATGCTAAATTTGCACCTAAACATTTATAACTTCTTTAAATAACTAATAAAATTAGCAGATGTTGAAGAAATATTATTAAAATATTAACTTACTTAAACAACAACAAAGAATTTACTTGGCTCATAATTTCAGGTTTCAGTCTATCACTGCAGGGGAGCCAAGACAGGACTAAAATAATTAGTCACAAGCAAGGATAGAGAGAGAATAAATTATGCATGCTCAGTTCTCCTGATACAGTCCATGGCTCCACCCATGAAATGTTGCCACACACACACATTCAGAATTGTCTTTTCACATGAATTAAGGGAGCCAAGATAATCTCCCACCACATGTCTATAGGTCACTTGATTAAGGAATCTGTCACTGAGACTGTCTTGGTTGTACAAAGATGATATTTAAAAAAAAATAACTATTAAAACCGTTGACCTAGCATCAGTGAAGCCCTAGGTTCTACCACCAACTATACCAAATAAAACAACAACAACAACAAAGGTTGAAGTGTTTAGAAATTTTCAGAGTATTTTGACATATGCTTTATATGAATAAAATTTTAGGAACTGGGTTTGTGCTGAGGATGGGGAAAACCACCTGAAATCACTGTAACTTTCTATGGGTTAAAAGAGATGGCTCTGTGGTTACATGTGCTTATTGCTTTTTAGAGAATGTGAATTTGGTTCCTTGCATCCACACAGGGTATCTCACAGCAGCTACAATGCCAACTACAGGGAATATTGGGAATATGATACCCTTTTCTTGTTCCCTGGGTACCTGTACACATGTGGCAGATATTCACACAGATACATATGTACATATAAATAAAAATAAAATCAATGAATTCATTGTCATGATCCAATCCCACATGGGCTTACAGTTCTCACAACTTAGTACTTCCTCTTAGCATTTTATAATCCTTATTATTTAAAATGTTTTTACATGTAAATATATTTTGATCATATTCTTCAATGCTCCAAGTCCTTCCATATATTTTCTCCCTCCAATAAATCCATGTTTTAAGCTCTGTTTCAAAAACAAACAAAAACTCAATAGAACAATAATATTCCTACCCCCAAAGCAAGAAAACAAAACTATACCCAAAATGAACCAAAATCAACTTTTAAAATGACCTTTTCATCAATTCACATGTAAAAGAAGATAGTGTATGAAATTACATTAAATGAATTCAAAAAGTGTATCATACAAACCATTATATCAAAAGAATGAAGTGATGGACACAGAGAAAAACATTATTTCATATTTCAAAATGAAAGAGAACATTATTGAATATAGCATGCCCAGAGATAGTGTATAACCAGCTGCCTGGGGACCTTATGGTCAATCAAGTAGGCATGTAAAATTCACTATCATAACTAAGTTGGTGCTCTTTCATTTAAGATTCTAAATTAGTGTGAAAATCTGTTTTATAACTTCACTTGTTTAATATTTTCTAGCTAATACAGCTCTATAGACCTATATTACTTCTACATAACCACAGAGCTAGTCTTTTTCCTCTGGGTAAACGTAAGTTACAGTGCCTTCTCATCAAAACAGAATGTTAATCACTAACTATGAAGTGATAAACTTGTCTTTGAATGAAAGGCATTTAGATATTTATTTGATTGAAAAGTACTCAACACTTTCCCTCATGTTCATGATGTGTGCATTTATAATGAATGCACTGATAAAGCAGCTGAGCTAATATCAGCAATAAACCCTAGTCAGTGATTTAACATCACTGAGTAGCGATAGGCATTGTGGTCCTGTCAGCTGAGATGTAAAGAATGCTACGATTCTTCTGAACTCCATAAATCTAGACAAGAAACTCATCTAGGATCACTTTCCCCACCACCCAGACTTCCTTTGCATAAATGTAAGAGACTCTAGGGAAATGTATACATTAGTACCCGTATCCTAGAGAGGAATAAAAGTGATTTGGCTAGCAGCATATAAAATTGAGGCCATCTGAAAGATTCATAGATCTGCCCTGTAACTGAAAACCATCCAACTCATTTTCCTTCATGCTGTGAAAGAGCAAACTGCAGAGAAGGCTATTCCTGTAACTGTCACTAAATAACGTGCCCCATGATACTGTATCCAAGGAATGAAACAGCCTGTCATACTTCAACATGGAACCAAGATAAGATAAAATATATAAATAAATGAGAAGACCCTTTCATCCATATGAAATTTGACTTTTTGTCCCCAGACAGAGTTTAAATCAACTATTGAATTCTATTATTTATTGTAATAGACATTGTATTTTACTTCCTGTCTTGAAATAATCAGACCTAATTCTTACCACACTTTCCTATGCTCATTCCATGAAAAACTGAATATTGGAATAAACTCTAAATAACTGATTAATGTTTTATTAATCTTTTTTCCTGCTTCAGTATCATGGTTACTAAAAGAGTAAAGCAAATTAAAATGGCAAAGCAATAAGAAATCTACTATTTTATAAAATCAAAATAGATTGTATTAAAGTAATGATATTTTGGAAAAGATAGTTATATAATTTTTATTTAAATAATTAAAGGGAAATTTTCTATTTTAATAAAGCAAACCCCGAGAGATGAGCCATTCTTCTCATTTTTCACAGTGCTTTTCAATATGTCACTAATCCTCCTTCACTGAAATGAGGTTTAGTGTCATTGACATTCTTATGGGACTTTTATAATATAAATCCATAGACATGATGTTTCAATGTCAAATAAAATCATCTAGCAAGTCTGTGGAGATATATGTCAATGATGCAAATGTTTCCACCTGTAGAAGTAGTAATACATGAGGATGTCTGTAAATGACATTCAGAGACTCCTCTCCATGCTATTTACTACAGCACAAATTAGAAGTCAGTGCAATTCACACACACACACACACATACACACACACACAAATCAAAAAACAAAACAAAGCAAAATCTCCCAAATCAGTGTTGGTGCTAGTCTATCTTCACAGTGACATGATTATCAAGGCTATAACAAATGTTATTTATGATCATATCCATTAGTTTTTACTGTGTTTTTAAATTGTTATTTTATGTACCTCCATAGCAAAGTACTTAAGAGCTTTTAGTGCTTTAAAAAAAGTATTTCACATCTTATAGCAGAGCTATATCAAGAGGGACAGATGCTGTTCAGGGAACTTTATATCCAGAATGGCTACCAGAAATTACTCATGCTTTGTCTGATTCATATTATTATCTGTAGAAAACATTGATAATCTTAAAGAATACTTGTTTGTGTTAGGGATAATTTTGCTTTGCCAAAGTCTCAATTGGCTGGGATGTGGCTCTCTTGATTCAGTAACTGCCAAGCATTTGGGAAACTCTGGTTTTATCATTAGCACTGAGTTAAAACTATGACAAGTTTGTAGTCTCAGCTCTTGGGAGGCAGAGGCAGGAGGAACAGAAGTTCAAATACATTCTTGACCATATGGAGAGGTCAAGGCCAGTCTGGGATGCAGGAGTAAAAGGAAGAATAAATATTAGGCACTGAGAAACTGTCAGATGTTGGTAGTAGACACTTGAACCATAGAAAATGATATAAAGCTAACAGTTTATTTTTAACCTTCATTTTTAAAGAGATTTTGGTGACAGATAAATGCACATTAGCAAAAATGTAAGCCCTAATATAAAGCTCACTGCGTCAGAACATCTATTCTGACTTCATTAAGATGTCAGTTAATTTTGGTGTGTGTGAGTGTGTGTATGTGTGTGCGTGTGCATGTGCGTGTGTATTTGTGCTTAGTTTACAAGTTGATCATGATAAAATTTTAATTAATAAAAAATAGAAATGACCTTTAAACATTCGAATTTGGTTAGTCAAATGGGCTCATGATAATTCTTAAATGTGATTTAAAAACAAAGTGAGTCATTAATCAGATATGTGGAAGAAAGGAGAAAAATTGGATCATTCATGATTTATTTAATTCATTACATGTCTTTAAGATAATGCCTGAAGGAGGGTCTTACTGAGCACAGCAATTCATTATAAATAGAGATATATTTGGTGCCACTTATTTAAGTTTCACAGCATGGATAAGACTTAAAATAAAATATGAAATTGATGATTCTGAGTTATATGAGCTGTTCAGTTCTTGCTTAGGAAGAAATGGGAATGAAGGCTACTTTCCAGAAATACTGTTATAGTTATGGTGGAATGCCCAAGGAAGCAAGTCCTGATAGAGTTCATCAAGACATAATCTCAGTCCTTCAGGAGAAAGAGGATAACACACAAGCATTTGTCTAAATCCTTGTGAAAAGCTTTAAGTACTTTCAAGTGTGTATCATAGAGAATTTATGCCAAAAATGATATCTGAAATATCTCAACTTTTGCTTACTTAAAGGTTGTGCAGATGTTAAGATAAAACTATGCTACTTTTAAATGTTTTGTTTGTAGACAATTGCATATATGCACCCATTTGATTTTGATACAATTGACATTTCCCCCTCCACTGAAATTCATCTCCATGCTTCCACCACTTTTCTTGCCAATTTTACTCTCTCATCTCTGTCTGTCTGTCTGTCTGTCTGTCTCTCTCTCTCTCTTCCAATTCTCTCCTTTTTTTCTTTCCCTCTTTTCCCCCCTCTCTAACCCCACTCAGTCCAATTATTGCTATTTGTGTGTAGGCAGTACTAAATATAAGACCATCTACTGGAACATGGGTAGATTTTCAGGTACTACATCTCTGAAGAAATCTGAAGCTCCCATCTTTGAGCTGATACAAATTGCCAACAGCTTCTCAGCTACCCATAGGATTTCATAGGCCTCCCTTTTATAGAAGGAATTTGGTCTGGCTTGATCTTGGGTAGGTCTTGTGCATGAAGTCAAATATGTTATGATTTCATGTGTTCAATGGTACTTTCATGTCCTGCATATGTCACACTTCTGATGCCAATTAATCCTGGTCATTAAAATCTTCTGCCTCTTCCTAGGCAATGATCTCTTAGCCTGAGGGAAAAGGAGTGTGGTATGATGACCCACTTAGAGCTCAATACTCCAGAGTTCTCACTCATTCTTGGCATGTTGAGCAGTTGTGGGTCTGGGTATTACTCTGCATCTATTGCACAAAAAAATTGTGATGGCATTGAGCAGTGCACTAAGCCATGAATATAAAGATAAAAATATTTATGGAATACTTTAATATTATGTTTATTTAGCAAAGTAATAGTGTTCAATTCTCCCCAAGTGACTTTTTTGGGAAGTTAACAGCACACAGCTTACATTCCATTTTAAATTTTGTTTTTAATGCATGTCTTAATAATTCGATTTAAATTTACATTTAAAATTACATTTAAAAACGTAATTAACTAGCTCTTTATATCCTTCTACTTACCTTCTGCCTTTTAAAATTCTATTATGATCTACTGAAAACCAGAGTAGACTCAGTGTAACTTGAAATTTATTGTGCTCCATGTACTTTTTTGTTGGAATATTATTTAAAATGACTTTATAATCATTGATATAATAACTGGAGCAGGAAGATATTTCCAAAATCAAGTAGCAAATTCCAACAAGGTTTTCAAAGCATTCCTCATTATTACTGAACTCTGGGTTCTGTAGGATTCAGGAAGATTCTTTCTTCATTTTTCCGTGTGCACAAAAACATATTTTAGCTGTAAATAGTTTAATATACTATTACCAATCATAATCTATATAACTAATATGCTAATAACTTCTTGTGGCATGATTTTCCCTGTCCAATTACATTAAAATAATAGTGCAGCAGGAGGCCTGTGATTGGACCGGAAAGAGGGAGGTTGAGGAAAGTGTTGCAGAGTGACAGAGAGTGACTCAGAGGATGGTAGGGTCAAGCCAAGATGGAGGCAGATGGACAGGAAGAAGATCCTGATCCCGTGTGGTTTTAAATAACAGAGGTAGTTATGAATATCATATAGGGATAGAATAATTGGGATAACTTGTCTGATATAGGTGGGCAGCTTGTATCATTATCAATTGGCTCTGAAATTATTGTGTGGACATCTGGTGAATTGATAATTTATTGATGTATAAATCTGACTTGTTAATTATGTTTGTTTCTCCCGCATTGCTGGGTGTTGTGGCGGCTGACTGTGGGGTGTTGGATCAGTCGCTGTCGGGCTAGCTAGAGACAGAGCCGGCAGATCCGTGCCAGGGCAGGAGAGTTGCAAGCATGCTGTTTTTAATATTTCCCATAACAACTTCCTGGTGATGATTTTGCAATTACTCAGCATATTATGTCTCATACATTTTAACATGAAGGTATCACGATAGTTTCCTACATGCTCTGGAAATATTTTTTTTTATTTAAAAAAAAACTTCATTCATGCATATAGGTAGCTTCTTGTTTCTAGCATATTTGAGCATTTATTATTTAACCTTATTTTTCACTCTAGATTTTGTTATCTGGGGTATGAGGTTTATCTGTAAGTTTGTTATTGTACAGATTTAATACAAAATGTTTAAATCAATTATGGTGACATTTTGCCTTATCCCAGGGTCAGTTGTCTAATTAATTGGTTGCATGACAAGTTAATCACGCACATTTTTAACATGTTCTTATACATGAAAAAGAGCTTCTTTAAGCTAAAGAACTCATTTAACAAAACTATTTAAAAATGTTTTAATCTGTTTCTTGTTTTGTGCAAAGCCTGGAAATATGATGGATATGGGACTTAGAGAGGTTTTTATCTTTCTTTTTTAATCTTTTATTTTTCTTATACTCCATATTTTATTCTGTCCACCCCCAGGTTACCCTCCAACTGTTTCACATCCCATACCTCCTTCTCATCCTCCAGTTCCCATGAAGATGTCCATATATATATATATATATATATATATATATATATATATTCACACTTATATGCTGGGACTTCATATAAGTTTATGAGGAGGATGATAGCTGTTGTTGGTTGTCAACCTGAATTAATTACAGTCCAAAAATGGAGGTGACATCTTTGAGAAAGTTTTTGCTTGGTTTGAAGTTGGTGAGTCCACTTCTAGTCTAGACCTGTAAGGGAGGAAGGCATACTTGATCTGGATCTTGAGGTGATAAGAATCATCTTTAATCTCAGCCACACCTTCTGCTGGAAGTCTCATAGGGACATAGGAGAAGGAAGTTCCTACTCTTTGTGTGTTTGCCCACTCCTTGCTAGCATATCCATTCGTTCCCTGGCATTTAGCCTATTTCCTTGGTATTCCAGCATGTGCTGAAGACTAGTCAAGATATCCAGCCTTAGCCAGGCATGATGGCGCACGCCTTTAATCCTAGCACTCAGGAGGCAGAGGCAGGCGGATTTTTGAGTTCAAGGCCAGCCTGGTCTACAAAGTGAGCTCCAGGACAGCCAGGACTATACAGAAAAACCCTGTCTCAAAACAAACAAACAAACAAACAAACAAAAAGATATCTAGCCTTGTGGACTGAGAAAATATTGGGTTCTTAGAGTTTCCATTCACAGCCAGCTATTGTGGGATTAGATGCATCCTGTAAGTCATTGAAATAAAGTCTATGACCCTTTAATATACTACCTTATGTTGTGGTCACACCAACCATAAAATTATTTTGTTGCTACTTCACAACTATACTGTTATGAATTGTAATGTAATATATGTGGTTTAAGATAGCCTTTTGTTAATTATGACTCAGAGATTGAGAGCTGCTGCTCTAGATAACCCTGACTAATACATGAAGTAAAACACACACGTAAATGAAGTCTCACTCTAACACATGTAAGAATCCTGCTTTCAAGGAAGTGAGCAAAATTTGTAGTCATGTTTGATATATAGAAATCCAAAGAAAACTAAAATACTAACCTATGAAATGATAATACTTTGCTTTTTATTTCTTTATTTTTAATGTGTTATGGATATTACTGCAACTCATTGATATGTGTTCCTTAAGTCTGCTGCAATGTTTTGCCAATAAAAATACTCTACCTGCTTTCCTTTGATTGGCCTATCATGTGTAAATAATTTACTGATGCCTCAAATGGAATCAGTGTTAGTAGCCCAAATAATAACCAAAATAAGAGTTGCAAGTTTGTTTTGATTCTTTAAGATAGGGCATCCAATGCATAACTTACATTTGAAATTTAATAAAGATGAGATTTGTGGTTATTATTTATTATATAAGCCTATAAATAACACTAGGAAAAATCCATTACTTATATAGCTATTGCATCATGTAGCAGCTGCTACATTTCTGTTTTGAGTGATACATCTAAGACATAATGACAGATTTTACAATGGCAGATCACCAGGGTGGGATGGAGACAATGTGGTTTAATAGCTTTATTTATTTTTATGGTTTTGAAATGTGCTTAATACAAATGATGAATAACTGAGTTGCTTCAAAATTAAATTCTATTTCCCAGAAGGGGAGATTTTAGTGCAACATTCTGCATGTCTGAGTTATACTGTGGCTTTGTCATCTTTTACATCACAGTGCAAGAAATGGTCCTGATTTATTGCAGCATTTTAAAAGGGTAATGCTACACTGGAACCAGAGACTAAAGCAAACTGAAAACCACATTTGTCAGAAACTCAGCCTTGACATAGTTTATGATCACTGACTATCGGTTTTATTTATAGGGCTGTATTTAAAAATAAGCTAATTTTTAAAACATGAAAGGTGATTGATATGTTCCTATTCGTTATTTTTCAATGTTTCACTTTGGGGCTTTAAGGTGATTATGAGATAGATACGAGATATATGAGGTTATGTAAAAATTGAAGAATATGTAATGATTTTCATTTTTGTTATATTCATTTGAAGAGAATTATTTTTTCTAAATATTCAGCTGGGGTGTGATTGGCATCCAACATAATCAGGGTAGTTTTGAAATTGCCAGATGAATTATAACTCCCTCTTCAGCCACACGTGATGTTCAATGATTCAACAAAGCTTTGACAATGGGCTAATGTGTAAAATAATTATCACCCATGGAAAAGATATTTAGGCCTATAAATTTGTAAGAGTTCAAGTATTATAAAAACTCAGCTATCTGGTTAAATAAATTATTGTTTGTTTGTTTACATTTTTCCCCAGGGTGCAACAAAAATTAAAGACAACCTTTATTTTTCTTTCTTTTCCTTTTGCTTCCTAACGTTCTATTTTTTAATTGGATATTTTCTTTATTTATAATTTCAAATGTTATCCCCTGTCCCAGTTTACCCTCCAAACCCCTAGTCCATCTCTCCTCCTCCTGTTTCTCTGAGGGTGTTCCCCCACCTACCCACCCACTCCTACTTTCCTTCCCTGGCATTCTGCTACACTGGGGCATCAATCCTTCACAGTGTCAAGCCCTCTCCTCCCATTGATGTCTGACAAGGTCATCCTCTGCTACATATGCAGCTGGAGCCTAGGTCCCACCATGTGTAATCTTTGGTTGGTGTCCCTGGGAGCGCTGGGGATTCTGGTTGATTGATACTGTTTTTCTTTCTATGAGGTTGCACATGGAGCTCAAAAAGAAGGAAGACCAAGTTTGGTCCTTCTTAGAAGGGGAAACAAAATTCTCAAGGGAAGAAATGCGGAGACAAACCGTGGAACAGAGACTGAAGGAAAGACCATCCAGAGATTGCACCACCTGGGGATCCATCCCATATACAGTCACCAAACCTAGACACTATTGAGGATGCCAAGAAATGCATGCTGACAGGAGCCTGATATAGCTGTCTCCTGAGAGGCTCTGCCAGAGCCCTACAAATACAGAAGCAGATGCTTGCAGCCAACCATTGGACTGAGCACGGGGTCCCCAGTGGAGGAGTTAGAGAAAGGACTGAAGGAGCTGAAGGGAGGTTTGTTTACTTTTTGTAGTGAACTTGACAATTAATACGTGTTCTCAGTGAAACAGAAATTCATGGTTTTGTCTAGACTGGCTGACCAGTGAGCTCCAGGGATTTGGCTTTCTTACCCAGCAGTGCTTGGGCTTCAAGCACATACACAGGTCACCAGTCTTTTTGCAAAGGTATGAAGGATCCAAACTTATATCTGCATGCTTGTACAGAAAGCACTGTACTGACCGAGACTTCTCCAGAACCCTACAACTAATTTTGTTTGTATCTTAAATGCATACAAGGCTCATATGTTGAAGGCTTGTCCCAGGCTTATGGCAATTATGGAACATAGAAGACTTTTAGGATATGGGAACTAAAGAAGAAAGTTATGTCATTTTAGAGTTGCCGTAAAGGGAATATCGAGTTCTCCACCCTCAATCTCTCTTTACTTTGCTGCCTCTCTGAGGTGAGCTCTTCTATGCACTCCTGTCCTAAAGCTGTAAATCATCTCAGCATGCAGGGACAGTGACTAATCTGAAGCCTCAGAAACTGCTTATGCTAATAAACTTTTCTACCTTTTAATTCCATTGTCTGTGGCAGAAAGCTGCCTGACATGTTTCATAGAAGGGGAAAATGGCAGCCATATTTTCTTCAGTTTTTAAACAAAAATTCAGTGAATTTAAACACTGCCTGAAGTTTTAATGTAAACAGCAATGTGTTTACAAATCCTTTGAGAAGTAGGCATCTGATTCTTTGCCCCACAAGACAGTTATTTAAAGTGTGGTCAGTATTAGAAAGCTTAGCAAGCTGCTCAAACCTCAAACTAGCAGATGGGGACACAAAAGAATCAAGAAAAACTCATAAAGTCCATTGAGTTCAAAGCTCAGTATAACTGGATGAGAATGCCTGATTGACTAAGCTGTGTGAATTTAATGTAGTAAACTGAACACTAGATTTGAAACTTCATAGAAAGATGACATTCCCATTTGGACCAAGAAAAAAAAATGTAATTGTCATATGCTTTCCAAATATGCTCAATAACCTACAACCCTGAAAAAGGACTTCCTATTTCCTTTGCAAAATTCAAGTGTTAGTGTTGAGTGTTTCCAGATTTTAAATCACAACAGGGCAAAGAATGAAAAGCTGAATTAACAAAGCTCAATCTATAATTGCTCCTTATACTGGGCAAGGAAAATATGTTATTGCAACTGACCTGAATATTAGAGTGGCATAGAAGGAGTGAAGCCTATTTAATTGAGACACTGTGTGAAACCTGAAATACAAAGGGGAAAAGGCAGTTTTGCTGAAAATAAAATATTCATGTTGATAAGTTACATAAAACAAAAGATGGAGTGTTTTCTGCAGGGAAATTACTTTGTTTGATGAGCTCCATTTATGCATGAGGGAGTTTTAAATTTTTGAAAAACCCCTTGGTTATTTTTTTTTCTTCTTTCAATTCTGGTGGCTTTAATTTCACACATAAACAGATGTAAAATTTTCTAGCTAAAAGCTCCTTACTCTGCTTAAACTTGAATTTATAGCATCAGGGGAAGAAAGATGCCTTTTTATAATGAGAGTGATTAAGAAATCAATGGTTAAAGCGTCTACTGCATTTTGAAACTGCCCTATGATAAAATATATCTTCATTTTCTTTGTTCACTTTTAATATCATTTTGATTGAAGCGTATTCTTCAGGGATGCTGAGTGTCATGTCTGTTAATGGCTTGAGTTCTAGCAGCAACCTCATTTGAATGAAATCTACTATATAATGCACTTGATTGAGTGGCATGCAAACCTCGTGTTAAGGTTTAGATGTTTAGGTCTTGATGTTGGAGAGTTGTTGCTTTTACTTGGTAATTAGTATGGAAAGCATTTTAGTGTCACATCCACATCCGCTAACACAGGTTTGCATCTTGTATATTGCTAATCAACCTGACATTCAGAGAAAGAAAAGTAAAATGTTCATCTATGTCTGGAGACTTAAGTTTCAGTGGTAGAATATCAGAGTAGAAGAAACATAATGGTTAAATTTTACCTTGTAAATTTCTTTGGTTGTGCTTCATACAGATGGTACCCATTGTGACATCTTTGATGGGAGTTGCTATGATCTGTCTCATGAGGATAAGAACAAGCATAGGAGTGACTGTTTACACACTAATGTACTTCTGGTAAGCTTTCACAGTGCTTGTTCATACAAAGTTGCCTGATCCATTAATGACAGGCTATTATGAAATGTACTTAGCTAAATATCTATAAATACTCTTCCAGAGAATTGCCAAGTGTGATAAATTAGTAACTCTGCTTGTAGAGAGTCTACAAATTGTCTGTCTACATTAAAGTAAAATGTCAACCTCTTTCAGGGATGTACTGGGCTCCTGGATAGCAAGGATTCAGTAAAGAGAAGTAGGACTATGTTATCATTGTGTATATTACAGAATCATCTAGTGACTATAGCATGCTTTGGAAACTTAAACAATACTGAACTAACAAGAAAATATACATTGATATTCTGTTAGAATTTTTTATACATGTGGGCATATATTTGACCCTTTATTATGGTTAGATGATTTAAAGGTACAAGGGCTCATGAAAGGATAATGCTTAAGAAAATTTGAAAGATAAGTACATCTCCACTTCAATGTTTAACTTAGTGGTTTTTATAATACTCATGTGTGTTTCAAAAATATTGACTGACTATGACTTCTTGGGGGTCCAAGACAAATCTGGCCCATTTATACTCAACAGAAGAATGAAGGTAATTGGCACTTTTGTCACTTAAAATGGCAAGTGCACAGACAGTACAAATTGCTACTTGACTCTGCTCCATATGAGGAGAGCATGGTTGTGAGAGGATAATGGGCTGTTTGAACTCTGGTTTTGGAATTTAGTTTTGTAAATGAGTAGAGGTTCTGATGGAATGAGGTTGTGAGTTCTTCATTGAAAGACATCATAGTCCTATAAGGAAATTTGACCTTTGCTGGTAACAGGATATTTAAATAGCTATGCATGTAGTCCCACTGTGTGCAAAGATTAAGAAATCAGAGACTTTGAAGCAAGAGCTGGGTTGGGTCTCAGCTCTTAGTGTCTTTTAGATCATTTAAGTTATACATTTTATTTATTAAAGAGTAAAGTATATTTATTTATTTATTTATTTTAACATTGTCAACTATTATATTTTTAAAGTCAAGATAATGCAATATCCCATCTAAGTACTTAATTTCTGCAATGACTAATTTTTTTAATTAGGTATTTTCCTCATTTACATTTCCAATGCTATCCAAAAAGTCCCCAATACACTCCTCCCCCCACTCCCCTACCCACCCACTCCCACTTTTTGGCCCTGGCATTCCCCTGTACTGGGGCATATAAATTTTGCAAGTCCAATGGGCCTCTCTTTCCAGTGATGGCCGACTAGGCCATCTTTTGATACATATGCAGCTAGAGTCAAGAGCTCTGGGGTACTGGTTAGTTCATAATGTTGTTACACCTATAGGGTTGTAGATCCCTTTAGCTCCTTGGGTACTTTCTCTAGCTCCTCCATTGGGGGCCCTGTGATCCATCCAATAGCTGAGCGTGAGCATCCACTTCTGTGTTTGCTAGGCCCTGGCATTGTCTCACAAGAGACAGCTATATCTGGGTCCTTTCAGCAAAATCTTGCTAGTGTATGCAATGGTGTCAGCGTTTGGAAGCTGATTATGGGATGGATCCATGCTGAGAAAGCCTTTGAGAAAATCCAACACCCATTCATGATAAAGTATATTTAATACCTTGCCTTTTATATGTGTTTGAGGTTCATACAAGACTGGAAGAGACTGTGGTAATTAACAATGTACTTTGCCTATAAGAGTTAAGAGTATGGGCTTTCTACAGAATTTACCTCAAAGTTTGCTGTTTGAGTTGTATCTCTATAGAAATGTTATTATCTAGATAGTAAACTAAAGGAAAATATGGTAAATTAAAGCAAACAGGGCATCGAAGAAAATAGTTGGCACTAGAGAGGTGGCTTGTCAGTGAATACTTGCTGTGCAAATATGAGAATTGCAGTTTGATACCCAGACACATACAAAAATTAGAGAAAATTGTGATCACAAAAAACAAAACAAAACAAAACAAAAACAAACAAACAAAAACCAACTTTTGATCACAATGCTAGGGATGTGAAAAGAGCAAAAATACTGGTGCTCAGATTAATACCCTGGTGAGTCCCAGGATAGTAAAAGACCCTGTCCCAAAAAGAAAGTGAAAAACAAAAAGGAAAGAAAGAGAGAAACTTACCAAAGCAAAAACAAAATAAACAACAGCAAAATACACATAAAACTAACCAAATGACAAAACTACCACCACCACAACAGCAAAATATAGGTAGCTCCTAATGAGTGACTGTTGGATGGGATTATGTGCTATATCCATATGCATATACTTCCTTACCTCCCCCCACTCCACCATGCACTGATAGCCTGCATATAAGACATTTACACTGTGAGATAAATGTGCTCATCTCTAGGGCAGACTCCTGAGGGTCTTTTGGCCTTTCTAAGGGACATGTGTCACCATTCCAGAGACTGAGGATTATTTGGTTGGGAAGCATGCTTCATATGTCATAAATATGCTTATGTTAGTAGATTTATAGGAAGGAAGGAAAGTCGTTGGGGATACAGGAAGACTTGGGTTTAATCAAAGCTTGTTTGTGTTCATGGATGAAATTCTCAAGCGATTTATTTAGAAAAGGACACTCTAAGAAGGACTTTAGCAAGTAGTAAGATTGTCTTTAAGATATACGACTTCAGCACCATATCACCAGCACCTGTTAAAATGAGCTATTCTTCTACCTAATCTATTTATAAAGTAAATTATTAAAATTTACTGAAGTTGACTTGTGGAGACAGATTAAACCATACGTGTAGGTTTTTCTGTGTTCTGGAATTCTCTAATCAACCAAAAATACAGCAGTTAACATTAATACTTTTGTAACTTTAAATTTCTTGCAGTGCCTAGAAGGATCATGGAAACAGTAGCTAAAAAAATCTAACTTTGAGTCCATAGAGATTTTGAAAGTACCACTGTTTAGTCTATCTAACTGGTGTGCATCACCGAAGAGTGTGACACTCGACTTTCTTGTGAAACAGAGCAAAAGCAATCTAGCTTAGGTGTCTAACCAGAGCCCTGATGACTGACAAATGCAGTTCTAACTTGTAGGAGTCAAGAGGAAAGGAAGTAGACTGTATGACATCAGAGAAAAGAAGAAAAGTCTAAAGATATACTTGCTAGAGTGATGTTAACCACTTTGCCTTAAACAATTTATGCCCCCCCCCAGACTATTATAAATCAACTCTGCCATTGTATCTTGGTTCACAGTAAAGGCATATCTTTGCCAGAGCATATTCTGTGATATTAAACATCAGAGAAGCAAAAAATAAGTAAAATGTTGTCAATGAATAAATATCCCTGTAAGTTAAGGTTTGCAATGTGTATAGTTTTTAATTTTTACACGAGGAACAACTGCACTGATTGTGGGAAGAACTGAATAAATAATAATGTGATTGATATCTTGAACCTCTGGAAAAATGAATTATTCTGCCCTTGCATTTTTCTTCCCATAAAAATATGCCATGATAATTGGAATATAATTAACTACATTTATCCTCATGAAAGTTCTTTAATATTGTAGAAATATTTCCCGGTGAAATATAATTGTTGCAATAGTTCTCAATTGGCTTTTGCATTGTTGATCTTGGTTTAAGAGTACATGAGGTAGCATCATTGTCTAAGAGGATTTTTGCACGGATATCTTAAACTTCTTAAGAGACTAAGAAACATCAGCAAAGTGGTAGAGATAAAGAATTAAGGATTATACTATGTATAGAGTAAGAGATAATCAGTGGGAACTTTTGTTCTTCTTCACAAACTTCTGTGAATTGCAAACTCCTTGCGCTTCTTTTACAGACTCCACAGCAGCCTTATTCTGTTTCTGGCGTTCTGTGTCTAACCCACTGGTCACTGTGCAGGTCTTTTATGCTGACATTCCTCAGGCACTTCATGTTGTTAGCCTTTTGTTAGTTTAATACATCACAAAACGACTACAAAGCATATGTGTGTAGTCAAGACCTTTATAGTGGTGGTTCACGGAAGGAGACTAGATGCCATTGGGACTGAGAGGTGTCTTACTAAGAGAGGAAAGAATATATTTGGTTATAGGACATAGGCTAAATAGACAGTGAGGAAGAAGGTTCCACAAGTAGATCATGAAGTGTTTTCAGGAAGAAGGGAGAAGTTGATGGCTCTGCCTGTGAGCATGTGACAGTATGTGTGTATGTGTGTGTGTATACAATTACATGTGTATGGCTTGAATTTATGTGAATGTGTATAAGGATAATTATGTGTGCATATATATACTAGACAATAAACCTGCTAAAGTCAGAGGTAGAAAATCCAGGGTTTGGCTTTGTGGATGAGTTGCCTGATGGGAAAGAAGGTGATTATTTGGAATTAAAGAGAGATCAAAAAGAGTAACAGACAAATGAAGGCATGAAAAAATAGCAGGAGCAAAAAAAAAATAGAAAATTGTCCAGTTTTTAAACAGAATAAAAGAAAGCCAGAGAATTAGAAGGTGGAATTAAGAGTCTGGGGAACTTATGAGGACCATTTCAGTCAGATCTTAATAAGCTTTTCCTGGCTTTGAAGAATAATAATGTGTCTACAGTTACATCATGTAACCCCTATATAAGCTGCACAGGCTCGTGGGAAGCGAAGCAGCTGGTGCTTCTCCCATTTCACAGATTGCAAGAGGAAGCCTTGTCCCCAAGGTCATGCATCAGGTAAATAACATAAGGCAGAGCAGCCGCCGTGTTCTCAGTTCAACATTTTGAACTTTTCAAAGTGTGGTGCTCATCTTGAAAGAGGAGGAGGAGGAGGAGGAGGCGGAAGAGGAAGAGCTCTATTGTGAGAACGAAAGCACTCTAGGAAGGGATCCAAAAGTGGTCCCTTGTCCACCTACTCACAGCATCTCAGCAAACCAACATGCTGCAGAAAGCTCTGGTTATCACAAAGGGGCAAGGGTAACACTGGATACTTGTTTGTTTTTACATTACCATACACACAGGTTCTACCAAGTGCTGAAGATAGAGACATTAACAAAACAATCATTGTCTCAGAATTTGTAAAGATGATTTTCTACGGGAAGACAGGCTTTGAATCAAATAACAGAAGTTACTTTGACTATAGTCTCAAACACAAAGTCATGGGGTAAGGTGGTTTGAGGAACTATAAATGAATTTCTCTGAACCTTTTAGATCAGGCAAAGATGGGAAAGAAATCAAATATCTTTAGTAGCTAGGTCATATGTGTTTTCATTTTTGATTTTTGGAGAAATCTCCAAACTGATTACTACATTGCCATATAAGTTTGTGTCCCACCAACAGTGAATAAATGTTCTTTTTCTTTCTCTACATTCTTTCCAAAATTTGATGACAGATTTGTTGACTGGGCTGAGGTGATATCTCCACGAAGTTCTAATTTGCATTTCTTTGATGGATAGGGATACTGAACACTTTTTAAAAATAGTTACTGGGCACTTGTGGTTTTGGGGTTTTTCTTAACTCTCTTTTAAGTTCATCTGCATATTTGTTGACTGACAGTTTTCTTCCCTCAGTATTTAATATGTGCAATTTTTTATAAATTATGGACTTCATCCCTTTGTGTTCGGTGTAGCTAGTAACATTTTCTCCTGTTCTGTCGGGGTGTTTCTTAACTCAGTTGATTGTATCCTTTGCTATACAGAGTCTTTTATTCAAATGTAGTCATGCATGTTGATGCTGGGGAGAGTTCATGTTCTGTGGGTTTTCTAGTTTAAAAATTCTTACCTAATCCTACTTCTGATCGTTCTAAGATACCAAGTTCTCAGGGTCATTTTTGTCCTAGGACAATGGAAGCTCTTGGGTGGTTCAGGGACTCCAGCAACAATAAAATAACAGTGGACCACTAAGATTCTAAGAACTGAACAGCAGATTCCAACAAGAGTTAAGTTGGGATACATTGCCTTCATCCTTTTTCTATTTAAAGACACAACAATGAGACATTCACATTCAAGTAGTAACCCTATTTAACAATATTTCAATTAATATAAAAGTGGGCCAATTATATCTCACTTAACTATCAACTAACTTAGAATGCTAACATTCATACACGTCAAGTTATTTAAGGTTTGTCTTTAGATCATGTATTTTATCCTGGAAGCTATGGCCACTGGGTGGTAATTGTTGAGTGAGGATATTTATTTGTATGTCCAGAAAGCAAGGCAGGAAGGGCTTTGCAATGTCAGAAGGCTTCATGACATAACCACTTCAGGGTAATTTTTTCTTTTATTTTTTTATTGGATATTTTCTTTATTTACATTTCAAATGTTATCCCTTTTAGCACATCCCCCCTCCATGAGCCCCCTATCCATCTCCTCTCCCTCTTGCTCTATGAGGGTGTTTCCTCACCCACACACTCTGGCCACCTAGCCCTGGCATTCTGAAACACTGGGGCAACAAGTCTTCACAGAACCAAGGACCTCTCCTCCCATTTTTGCCCTACAAGGCCATTTTCTGCTACATATGCACCTGGAGTCATGGAGCACCTGGAGTCATGGTCAATCCATGTTTACTCTTTGGTTGGTGGTTTAGTCCCTGGGAGCACTGAGGGGTTTGGTTGGCTGATATTGTTGTTCTTCCTATGGGGTTGCAAACATCTTCTGCTCCTTCTGTCTTTCTATAACTCCTCTAGTGGGAACCCTGTGCTCATTCCAATGATTGGCTGCCAGCCTATACCTCTTTATTTGTCAGGTTCTAGCAGAACCTCTCAGGAGACAGCTATATCAGGCTCTGGTCAGCAAGCACTTCTTGGCATCCATAATAGTGTGTGGGTTTGGTGACTGTATATGGGTTGGATCCCCAGGTGGGGCAGTCTCTGGATGGCCTTTCCTTCAGACTCTGCTCCACACTTTGTCTCCATATTTCCTCCCTTGAATATTTTGTTCCCCCTTCTAAGAAGCACTGAAGCATCCACACTTTGGTCTTCCTTCTTATTTAGCTTCATGTGGTCTATACTTTGTATTTTGGGTGTTCCAATTTTGGGGCTAATATCCACTTATCAGTAAGCACATACAATGTATGTTCTTCTGTGACTGTGTTACCTCTCTCAGGATGATATGTTATAGTTTCATCCATTTGCCTATGAATTTCATGAAGTCATTGATTTTAATAGCTGAGTAGTACTCCATTGTGTAAATTTATCACATTTTCTGCATCCATTCCTCTGTCTAAGGACATCTGGGTTCTTTTGAGCTTCTGGCTATTATACATTAGACAGCTATGAACATAGTGAAACATGTTTCCTTGTTATATGTGGGAACATGTTTTGATTATATGTCTAGGAGTGGTATAGCTGGGTCCTCAGGTAATACGATGTCCAATTTTCTGAGGAACTGCCAGACTGATTTCCAGAGTAGTTGTATGAGCTTTGAATTTTGTCTTGGTTTGTAAATGTTTCAGTGTTTCAGGTTTTAAACCAAGGCCTTTGAACTCTTTTCAACTGATATAACTAAAGAACTCCATGCTCTGTCACAGGAATATTCCCATTTTTATTACTGTTTAATTCTCTATAGCAAAGAACTAGAATCAATCCAGCTTGTTAATCAAAAAATTAATGGAAAATGTGAACTTGGTTCACACATCCACACCCATATATATATATATATACACATACACACACACACACATATATATATATACACATATATATATAAAAATATACATATGCACACACACATATATCTATATGAATGTGTGTATATATGCATATGTGTGTATATATATATATATATATATATGTGTATATATATTCACATACATAATGGAATACTACTCAGGTCTAAACAAAAATAAATATATAACTTAATAAATTCGTAAAAAAAATGGATGGATTTAAATATAGAAAACTAAAACACACTACCGCAGAAAGAAACCACATATTCTTTCTCAAATAAGAAATCTAGCCAACTATATTTGAGTATAAGTGAACAAATGTACATGTAGATAAAATAAAAAATTAACAAAAGAGGAGAAAAAAGTTACATATAAATAGAGGCAAACGCTGGGTGTGGTGGCAAATGCCTTTGATTCCAGAACTTGGGAGGCAGAGGCAGGTGAATTTCTGAGTTGGAGGCCAGCCTGGTCTACAGAGTGAGTTACAGGACAGCCAGGACTATACAGAGAGACCCTGTTGAGAGAGAGAGAGAGAGAGAGAGAGAGAGAGAGAGAGAGAGAGAGAGAGAGAGCAAATACAGGTAATGGATATGAGTTTATAAAAACGGATATAATGCAAATGGATTTTAAAGTTCTAATTCTGTTGTTGGATTTTGTTTTAGGTTGTGAATAAGTGTATAAGAAATATTCCATACTGCAAGTGTAAAATTTAATGTGAAGCTTCACAGCTTCTGTTTTGAATGTCAATTCTAACTTTATAAAGTTCATTAAGTTTCATAGCCTTTTTAAGTATGAAACTTTATAATTTTTAAAAAGAAAGCAATGAAGCACTTGGGACTCGGTAAGCCAGGGGTCCCTCCTGATAGATTCATACATGGAAAGAAGTGAAAGAATTTCATATGACCAGAGAGTTTAGTTTCCATTTTAACTGGCATAGAATTTTCTGTTGATGTTGTTTGTGGTAAGGGTGAGACATTTCATTTTAATTCAATATTTTCCCAAATGATAATAATTGAAAGATAAATTATAAAAATTTGCTAAGTGGTCTTATGAGCTTGGCTGAAAGTGATGCATCAAGGAATGTCTCTCGGAAAGGTGGAGAGTGCTCTACTGGATGAGGCAGAGAGTTGATTTTTGTCAAGTGGGAACAAGCATTTAAGATGACAGATAATAGGAGATTGGTTAATATCAATAATATCAGGTCATTTTCCTTGTAAGCATTAAAACAAAAGGAACTTCATTATTCTGCCACATCAGAGTGGTAGGACCTTCCCCCAAGAAGTTCTGTAAGTCTCTTGTTTTCACGGGGGAAATCTCTATTGGGGGAGATTCTTGGTTCCTTAAAAATGTCAGATTGATTGCATGATACTCAGCACAAAGCATTCTGTTAGGATTTGGATTCTTTAAATCTTGTCTGAAACAATGATTTCCTACACATGAGGGAATAAATGTATTAGCTGCTATAAAGCCCGTGTGTGTGTGTGTTTGTGTGTGTGTGTGTGTTTGTGTGTGTGTGTGTGTGAGAGAGAGAGCGAGAGACAGAGAGAGAGACAGAGACAGAAAGACAGAGAGAGACAGAGACAGAGAGACAAAAAGAAGACAAGAGGGATGCCTAAAACCATATGTGTTTGTGTATGGGATAGTTGTCTGCTATGCTTTAAAACTCTGGCCTCATCCAAAGCACCCCACCATCCCAGAAGCAGTGCTGTGATGAACTGCTGTCTCTCTGGGTTTTTCAGTGTGGCAGCCATAAGCTGCATGTGATTATGGAGTACTGAGAATTTTAAAACTTTCTTTCATTTAATTCAAAAAGATACATATGGCTAGTAAGTACCAACTGTACAATTGACACAAAAGGGAAATTCAGGGAAAGAGTCTTCAGTTCCCAGTACAATATGCTTGATACATTTGACATAAAGTTTAAATTTCTGTGTTTTGTGGCCTGAATGTAATTGGAAAAAAAAAGTGTTTTCTCCATGTAAGGGAGAACTTACCTGGAACAAAAATGAAGGTAAGAAAAAAAGCTCATTTTCCAAACTCACTAGGGGAATTAAAAAGTATAGATGTTCATATAAAAACATTTCACCCAAACATGTAAATAGAAATTCACAGAATGTAATTCTTTCAGAACCTTAACAAGTTAAAATAAACATCCTCCTTTATATTTCCACTTGAGGAAAGCTATTTGAGAAAAAAAATCACAGAAGAAAAATAAAATTAAATTAATAAAATTAGTTATGCAATAAGCCATCAGGAAAGTCTAAAAATTATTGCATAAGATAAAATGGGAAAATAATCTGTGGTCAGCCAAGTCATTTCTTTTCACGAAACATACTTTCTCTCTAAAAATATATTTGGATCTGAAGACATACTTTTGAATATGAAAAAAATATAACAGTACACATAACAAGAAATACCTTTTAGATAAGGAGATGACTCAGTGTGTAAAAGCACTTGCTTCCAAGAATAAAGAACAGACTTAAATCCCTGGGACTTAGATGATAGGAGAGAAACACCTCCTACAAAGCAAGTACAGGTCTAGTGGAGTCAGCTCTGAATGGACACTGTGTCACACACTCAACCACATTCACATACACAGACAAACACACACTTGATACACTAATAAATATATAAATTCAAGAAAAAGTATGTTATGCATCTTATATCATAGCCATGTATTAACATTCCTCAAGGATAATTATAATCATTGTTTTAGCTAAATTTCTGAGCTATGTATTTTTTATTTCTCTATGTACCAAATATCTATGCTAATTTAGATGATGTTCTAAATACTGAGCTGGTATTGTATATAGTAATAAACAGACCAGGGGCTGGAGAGATGGCTCAGTGGTTAAGAGCACCGACTGCTCTTCCAGAGGTCCTGAGTTCAATTCCCAGCAACCACATGGTGGCTCACAACCATCTATAATGGGATCTGATGCGCTCTTTTGGTGTGTCTGAAGACAGTTACAGTGTACTCATATACATAAAATAAATAAAACTTTAAAAAAAGAAAGAAAGAAAGAAGGAAAGAAAGAAAGTGACCATATACAATTAATTCATTGAGAGAGAGAGAGAGAGAGAGAGAGAGAGAGAGCTATCAGGGACCACCAGATGAGACTCCTATCCCAGTTCCTCTCTGCTGGCCCCTCCAGGCAAACCCAGTAGCAAGTTCTTCCCAGTCTCCTCTGAACTCTATTCCCAAGGCCATAGCTCTGCTGCATCCTTGAAAGCCTGCTGCCAGCCAGTACAACCAGGTGAGATCCCCAACCCTAATTTCCCTGCCTGCTGAGTCCCCTGGAAAGCCCAGAAGCAATTAGGTTTGCCCCATTCCATCTGCATTCAGTCTTCTAGGCCACATCTGTACCTGCAGTCTTGAAGCCTTGAGCCATCAAGGAACACCAGTTCTACTTTCGTTCATGGAGGTTGCCCTCTACTCAGAACATCCACAGACCTGAAGGCATCAGGGATAAACAGCTTTGCCTTCATCCCTGAAGCCAGCTGCCACCCTGGACAATCCCCTGTATCTGTAACCAAGAGGCCTGCTGCCATCAGAAACTGCCAGTTCTTCCTGCATTCCCAGAGGCCTTTTGCAACCTGGTATTATCACCTCTAACTGCAACCCCAGAAGGCTGCTGGCATCAAGGAACACCAGATCTACCAGCAGTCCCAGAGACCTGCTGCTATCAGGGACCATCAGTAAGCCCTGCCAACACCAAAGAGAACCAGATTGCTAAAGGCCAGTGTAAGAACACAATCAGCCAAAATAAGGGCAAAATGGCACCACCAGTACCCATCTATCTTACTACAGCAACCCACAAATGGCCTATTATACCTGAATTGCAGGAAAAAGGCCTCAACTCTAAACTTATGAAGATGATAGAGGCCCTTAGAGAGGAATCAAATAAATCCTTTAAAGGAAAAGAGGAAAATGCAATTGAACAGGTGAAGGAAATGGATAAAAATTCCCAAAACCTGATAATGGAAATAAAAGCAATAAAGAAAATACAGACTGAGGCAATCATGGAGATGGATAACCTAAGAGAAAAGGGGTTACAAGCACAAGTATCACCAACAGAATACAAAAGATGGAAGAGAGGATCTCAGGAGTAAAAGATACAGTGGAGGAGTTGATACACTGGTCCAAGGAAATGCTAAGTCTTAAAAGTTTATAACACAAAACATCCAGCAATTTTGGGACACTATAAACAGACCAATCCTAAGAATAATAGGAATATAAGAAGATTCCTAACTCAAAAGCCCAGAAAGTATCTTCAACAAAATCACAGAAGAAAATTTCTCTAAAGAAAGAGATTCCTATAGTCTACCAGAAGCTTACAGAACACCAAATAGATTTGACCAGAAAAGAAAATTCTGTGACATAATAATCAAAATACTAAATATATAGGACAAAGAAAGAATATTCAAAGCTGCAAAGAAAAAAAAGGCCAATTAACTATCAAGAATTACACCTGACTTCTCAATAGAGACTTTCAAAGTCAGAAGGGCCTTGGCAAATATCTTGCAGACTGGAAGAAGCCACAAATGTCAGCCTAGACTACTGTACCCAGCAAAATATTCAATTACCATAGATGGAGAAACCAAGATATTCCATGAATAAACCAAATTTAAACAATACCTTTCCAATAATCCAGCCCTACAGATGATACCAGAAGTTAAACTGCAACACAAGGAGGGTAACTACACCCATCAAAACAAAAGAAATAAATAATTTCACATCAACAAAACCAAAGGACAAGAAGCACATACACACACACACACACACACACACACACACACACAGAAAGAGAGAGAGAGAGACAGACAGACAAAGACACAGTCAGACAGACAGACTGAGAGATAATTTTACTACCAATATCAAAATAACAGGAATTACCAATCATTTATCATTAATATCTCTCACATCATTGGACTCAATTTCCCAATAAAAAGATAGAGACTAAGAAAGTAGATACATAAACAGGATTCATCATTCGGCAGCATACAAGAAACACACCTGAGTATCAAACAGATATCACCTCAGAGTAAAGGGATGGAAAAAGGTCTTCCAAGAAAACATACCCAAGAAGCAAGTTGGCATAGCAATTTTAATATCCAATAAAATCAACTTTTAACCAAAATCAATCCAAAGAGATATTGAAGGAGACTTCACACACATCAAAGGAAAAATCTCAAGTTGATGTCTCAATTCTGACCATCTATGCTTCAAATGTAAAGGGCACCCACATTCATAAAAAAAAATTACTAAAGCTTGAATCACACATTGAACTCCACTCATTAATAGTGGGAGATGTCTGTCAACATTCAACTCTCATCAATGATCAGGTCATCAAGATAGAAACTAAACAGAGATAACAAAACTAACCAAGGTTATTAATCCAAAGTACCTAACAGATATCTACAGAACATTTCAACCAAACATAAAAGATTATACATTCTTCTTAGTACCTTATGTAACCTTCTTCAAAACTGACCATATTGATAGTCACAAAGCAGCTCAGCAGACACAAGAAGATCGAAATAAGTCCCTTCTTAGAACACCATGAGTTTAAGCTGGACTTCAACAACAACAGAAACAACTGAAAGCCTACAAGCTCATGGAAACTGAACACTGATGGAAAATGACACTGGATCAAAGAAAAAATAAAGGAAGATGTTAAATACTTTCTAGAATTCAGAGAAAATGAAGGCACAATATTCCCTTGCTTATGGAGGATAATGAAAGCAGTGCTAAGAGGAAAATTCATAGAACTAAGTGCCTTAATAAAGAGATTGGAAAGACCCCATACTAGCAACTTAACAGCACAAATGAAAGTTCTAGAACCAAAAGAAGCAAACATGCCACACCAAAGATGTGTAGAAAGTAGGAAATAATCAAACGCAGGGCAAAAATCAATCAATTAGAAACAAAGAGCACAATACAATGAATCAACAAGATAGACAAATGGTTACCTAAACTAACTAAAAGGCAGAAAGAGAATACCCAAATTAATAAAACCAGAAATGAAAAGGGGGACATAACAACAAACAGTGAAGAAATCCAAAGAATCTTATGGTCTGTACAAGATCAACAGAGACAATTCTTGGGGGCTCCCAGAGACTTAACCAGAAAAGAGCACACATGGGCTGGATCTAGCTCCCTGACATCCACCCATATGTAGCAGATATGTGGCTTTTTCTTCATGCAGGTCTTCCAATAATCAGAGCAGGCAAGTGCAGTCGCTAACTCTGTTGCCTGTCTGGGGCTACTGTTACCCTAACTGGGCTGCCTAGTCTGGCCTCAGTGGAGGAGGGTGTACTTGGGTCTGCAGTGACTTATTGCCAGGGTGGGTTGGTAACCATCAGAGGGCTCCCACTTCCCAGAGGAGAAGGGAAATGGAGAGGAGTTGTGTGAGGGGGTACTGAGAGGGGGACTGTGAGTAGGATGTAAAGTGAATAAATATGTAAATTAATGGAAAAAATATAAACAATTCACTGAGAAAAATACATGCTGGATGAATGAAAAGTATCTGAAACACATAGAGCAAGTATGACGGTTAAACTACGTCAATTGAACAGATTTAAAAATTTTGGCTGATTTTATGTGGAGGTCCTTGATCCACTTAGACTTGCGCTTTGTACAGGAGATAAGAATGTGGGGAAGAGTCTCGAACATATGGGCACAGGGGGAAAATTCCTGAACAGAACACCAATGGCCTGAACTGTAAGATCAAGAATTAACAAATGGGACCTCATAAAATTGCAAAGCTTCTATAAGTCAAAGGACATTGTCAATAAGACAAAAAGGCAACCAACAAATTGGAAAAAGATCTTTACTAATCGTAAATCTGTTATAGAGTGCTAATATCCAATATATACAAAGAACTCAAAAAGTTAGACTCTAAAAAACCAAATAACCCTATTGAAATATGGGGTACAGAGCTAAACAAAGACTTTTTAACTGAGGAATATCGAATGGCTGAGAAGCACCTTAAAAATGTTCAACATCCTTAGACATCAGGGAAATTCAAATCAAAACAACCCTGAGATTCTATCTTACACAAGTCACAATAGCTAAGATCAAAAACTCAGGTGATAGCAGATGCTGGCAAGGATGTGGAGAAAGAGGAACACTCCTTCATTGCTGGTAGGATTGCAAGCTAGTAAGACCACATTGGAAATCAGTTGGGTGGTTCCTCAGAAAATTGGACATAATACTACCTGAGGACCCAGCAATATCACTCCTGGGCATATACCCATAAGTGGCTCCAAAATGTATAAGGCTATATGCTCCACTATGTTTATAGCAGCCTTATTTATAATAGCCAGAAGCTGGGAAAGAACCCAGATGTCCTAAAACAGAAGAATGAATACAGAAAATGTTTTATTTTTACACAATGGAGAACTACTCAGCTATTAAAAACAATGAATGTATTAAATTCTTAAGCAAATGGATGGATCTGGAGGATATCATCCTGAGTGAGGTAACCCAATCACAAAGAACACATATGATATGAACTCACTGACAAGTGAATGTTAGCCCAGAAACTCAGAATAGTCAAGATACAAGTTACAAAACATATGAAACTTAAAAAGGAAGGCAAAATGTGGATACTTAGGTCCTTCTTAGAAGGGAGAACAAAATATCCTTGGAAGGAGTTACAGAGACAAAGTATGATGCAGAGACTGAAGGAATGACCATCCAGAAACTGCCCCGCCTGGGGATTCATCCCATAAACAACCACCAAAACCAGGCACTGTTGTGGATGCCAACAAGAGCTTGCTAACAGGAGCCTGATATAGCTGTCTCCTGAGAGGCGCTGCCAGTGTCTGACAAATACAGAAGTGGATGCTCATAGCCATCCATAGGATGAAGCACAGGGTTCCCAGTGAAGGAGCTAGAGAAAAGTACCCAAGGATCTGAAGAGGTTTGCAGCCCCACAGGAAGAAAAACAATATGAACTAACCAGTATATCCAGAGCTCCCTGGGAGTGAACTACCAACCAAAGAAAGCACATGGTTGGACTCATGGCTCTAGGTGCATTGTATCAGAGGATGATCTAGTCTGTCATCAATGGGAGAAGAGACCCTTGGTCCAGTGATGGTTATATGCCCCAGTATAGGGGACTGCCAGGGCCAGGAATAGGGAGTGGGTGGGTTGGTGAGCAGGGGAAGAGGGAAGGGATAGGGGTTTTTCAGAGGGTAAATTAGGAAAGGGAATAATATTTGAAGTGTAAATAAAGAAAATATCTAATAAAAAGATAAAATATAAGGTTTTGAAAAAAATTCTGACTGAGCTGGGGTTGTTTAAAAGAAAGTGGGAAAATAAAATGAGTCTCTCAGTAGGGAAGGAGGTTACATTTTAAATATGAGGACCACCAAGAGTTGGAGGAGTAATTGGGCAAGATATCATGTAGAAAATTACATATTCAAAAGCCTAAACACATATGCCTGTCTAGCTTCTTCAAGGAATTATTTCTCTTATGGAATGAGTTGTAGAATACTTCTTAAAGAAATTAACTGGTTCTTCTGCACTCAATTGATACATCCTGACATGGTGGTTAGATTTAGTTGTCAGCTAGGTACAGTGTAAAATAACCTATACAAAAGAGCCTGCGTGAGGAGTTTTTTTGTATTTGGTTGGCTGTGGGCATAACTTTGAGAGGAAGTTTTATCATGTTAATTGATTTGAAAAACCTACTCTCACAGAGGGGCACTATTCCTCACACAAGGAATCCCATTGTGCAAGAGTAGAGACAGTAGGTTAATTCCTAGGAAGTATGAATACATGTACTGTTCTCTGTTTCTGATCATACATATGATATGACCAGCTGCCTAAGCTCCTGCTGATGTGACATCCTGCTATGACAGATTCAAAACCCTGAGCTGACATAAACCCTCTTGGTCCTGAATTGCTTTCTGTGGGTATTTATCACAGCAACAGCAAATAAATGTAGGATACCCCATAAACAATTGCTAAGTTGGTACATAATTATAATAATAAAATCATTGTGTATAAGAAGGCTTATGAAAGAAGCCTTGACATGGAATTAGTGTATTAATGAATATATCAAAATCTAGGGAGAAGTAAAATGATGTACCCACACTGACATGATTCACAATAATAGTGATTACTGCCAATGTTATCCTGTGTTTACCATGTGAGAGATACCATGTGTAGTTCTTTCTACAGCATCATGAGACAGCCATCATTGCTCACCACTGACTGCTAAGGAACAGGAGGGAAAGAAGCATCTTCAAAGTCACCTGGATGGTGAGCAGTGGAGCAGACGTTCCATCTACACAAGATTCTGTGTTTTTTTTTTTTTTTTTAATCACCAGAATCGAAGATTTTTCAGGAATGGCTGGAGACATTTCTCCTTCAAACAATAGAGATAGAATGTCACTTCTGCCTATGACCTGACTATTGAGAAGTATATATATATATATATATATACTTCTCAATATATATATATATATTGTTGAAAAACAAAATTGTACCTCTGTTTTACTTAAGGGGAAGCTTGATGTTATTTATCAGAAATAAACCAGAGATGGTATTAAAACCTTCTATTTAGTCCATGAACACATGCTTCAAGGGTACATAAAAGGTGCGATTGAGAATAAAACCATTCTGTGTCTAAAGCCGAACATAAGTCATATTTTTTAAATAGAAATTGTAATTGTAATTTTAATTGACATCACAATTTATTGTGGTAGAATCTACAGTTTTCTCCCTGAGTATATTGAACTTAATGATGTATTCATTAGTTCACCCCACACTACCCACTTTAGTTTCCATTCTATTTGTATATATTTGAAATCTCACTTGTATACTAGGAAAAAAGGTTGCATTCTCATCATGAACTGTAATGTTTTCGCTCTGTAAGTAATGCAAGCAAAGAAAAGTACTTTATTTTGACACACTCTCATGTATGGTCCCAGGTTAGGGTTCTAATAGACACTTCATATTTACTTCATGTACGTTGATAGTTTTCCAACTTCAGAATAGAGTTATTGCATCGCTCTGCTAATAAGCTATTCATCTGAATGCATGACTGATTTCCATTGTTGAAGCAAAGTTCCAGTTACCTTGATTGCTGTATTTTGCTAAACATCTTTTTTCTTCTCAAGTTGTTCTTTGTACATGAAACTGATCTGATTTAGCCACAGTGGGAAGGAGATTTTCTTAGTCATTTTACATATTTGTAATGAATTTGCAACAAGCACCCAACCTCCTACTCTGACCTCCTAGGCTGATCAATTGAAGGCATTTACTGGATCACCAACTGAGATTACAGGGTGTAATCTGTGGCTAGGGATCAGAGATTTCTGTGTAAATTTAATTTACTCTTGTGGGGATCAAAAGCTCATTAACACTCTATTCTTTCCAACTGAGCTGTAAGCCTGGAGCAATTAGTATTCAAAAATATTTTCTTTCATTAATATTTTTCACTGTGTAATCTGTTTTTGTTCCAATTTAGGAACCAATATGATGCATTTTAAAATTTAAAATGCACAGGCATTTTTGTTGTTGTTTTGTGTTATTTTCAAATAAATATTTATATACAAATTAAGCAACAGCAATAAAATAAAATCAAATAAAAGAGTCTAGATACCCATTTCTTTCTAGTTTCCAAATGAAGTGACTATAAATTTCAAGGGATCAGGATTATTCTTGCACAAAAGAAGAAGTGAGAAAACATTTTTAATCATTAACACAAGAGAGTTTGCCACTTTGCAGTGGGGAAAGACACTGAGTGCTAGCTGTGTGAGCCTGGGGGCTGTTGATGAGCCACACAGATGT
Organism: Mus caroli; assembly: GCF_978045245.1. Lineage (NCBI taxonomy): Eukaryota > Metazoa > Chordata > Mammalia > Rodentia > Muridae > Mus > Mus caroli. The sequence goes on along the minus strand of NW_028227258.1, from coordinate 119,371,014 downwards.
GTGAGAAACAGTCTTCCAGCAATGTTTAAAATGGATAGAGAATGAATAAACAATTTTTTTTTGTTCTTCATCTAGGACGATCCTATCATCTGTTCTTATATGCAGGCCAAATGCAAGACTGTATGATAACACAGTTCCTTTTAAACCCCACCAAGATCTCCAAGGAAACTATTCAAGAACAGAAAAGACGATAACTTCTGTCAAAAGCAATTTGGTTTTGTTTTGACTTTAAACACTGACATACTTTAAAAGTATGATTTATTTCCAACTATCATTATTGTAATAGCATGGTGACATAATTCTACAATATACATAATCTGTAATACTACAAACCATAGATTAGCAAAAATCCTCTATAAAAAACAAGACTCCCTGCCCTGCAGGGAGCGCCATCTTGGCTCCGGGACTCCGCCGAGCTTAGTCTGTACAGGTCAGAGTGGGGACCACGGGGGCAGACGGCTTCTGGGACAGGCGGGAGCCACAGAGCTGCTGAGGCAGCACCCTTTTGGGGCCGCAGACATCCGGCACCCTCCCAGCCGAAGGACAGTGACCTGACCTGCAGGGAGCGCCTTCTTGGCTCCGGGACTCCGCCGAACTTAGTCTGTACAGGTTAGAGTGAGGACCACAGAGGCAGACAGCTTCTGGGACAGGCGGGAGCCACAGAGCCACTGAGGCAGCACCCTTTTGGGGCCGCAGACTTCCGGCACCCTCCCAGCCGGAGGACAGTGACCTGCCTTGCAGGGAGCGCCATCTTGGCTCCGGGACTCCGCCGAACTTAGTCTGTACAGGTCAGAGTGAGGACCACAGAGGCAGACAGCTTCTGGGACAGGCGGGAGCCACAGAGCCACTGAGGCAGCACCCTTTTGGGGCCGCAGACATCCGACACCCTCCCAGCTGGAGGACAGTGACCTGCCCTGCAGGGAGCGCCATCTTGGCTCCGGGACTCCACCGAACTTAGTCTGTACAGGTAAGACTGAGGACCACAGAGGCGGACAGCTTCTGGGACAGGCGGGAGCCACAGAGCCGCTGAGGCAGCACCCTTTTGGGGCCACAGACATCCGGCACCCTCCTAGCTGGAAGACAGTGGTCTGCCCTGCACAGGAGCCCTCTGCCTCAGGAGCAGGGAGCACATCTTGGATCCAGGACTCCACTGAACTTAGGAACTTAGTCTGCACAGCTGAGAGTGTGCACCACAGAAGCCTACAGCTTCTGTGACCTGCCAAAGCAACACAGCATCTGGGAAAGGTCCTGTTTTCCGCCTTCTTCTTCGGCCAGGAGGAGGTCCAAACGCCAGATATCTGTACACCTTCCCTTTAAGAGGAAAGCTTGTCAGCAGGGAGTGCTCTAACCACTGAAACTCAGAGGAGAGAGCCTGTCTCCCAGGTCTGCTGACAGAGGATACTCAGAATCACCAGAAGAACAACCTCTGAACAGAGACAACTATAACAACTCCAGAGATTACCAGATGGCGAGAGGTAAAGGTAAGAATCTTACTAACAAAAACCAAGACCACTCACCATCATCAGGACCCAACACTCCCACTTCGCCCAGTCCAGGGCACCCCAACACATCTGAAAAACTAGACCTGGATTTAAAAGCATATCTCATGATGATGGTAGAGGACATCAAGAAGGACTTTAAAGAACTACAGGAGAACATGGCTAAAGAGTTACAAGTCCTTAAAGAAAAACAGGAAAACACAACCAAACTGGTAGAAGTCCTTAAAGAGAAACAGGAAAACACATCCAATCAGATGATGGAAATGAACAAAACCATACTAGACCTAAAAAGGGAAGTAGACACAATAAAGAAAACCCAAAATGAGGCAACACTGGAGATAGAAACCCTAGGAAAGAAATCTGGAACCATAGATGCAAGCATCAGCAACAGAATACAAGAGATGGAAGAGAGAATCTCAGGTGCAGAAGATTCCATAGAGAACATCGGTACAACAATCAAGGAAAATGGAAAATGCAAAAAGATCCTAACTCAAAACATCCAGGAAATACAGGACACAATGAGAAGACCAAACCTACGGATAATAGGAGTGGATGAGAATGAAGATTTTCAACTCAAAGGACCAGCAAACATCTTCAACAAAATTATAGAAGAAAACTTCCCAAATCTAAAGAAAGAGATGCCCATGAACATACAAGAAGCCTACAGAACTCCAAATAGGCTGGACCAGAAAAGAAATACCTCCCAACACATAATAATCAGAACAACAAATGCACTAAATAAAGATAGAATACTAAAAGCAGTAAGAGAAAAAGGCCAAGTAACATATAAAGGCAAGCCTATCAGAATTACACCAGATTTTTCACCAGAGACTATGAAAGCCAGAAGATCCTGGACAGATGTTATACAGACACTAAAAGAACACAAATTCCAGCCCAGGCTACTATACCCAGCCAAACTCTCAATTAACATAGATGGAGAAACCAAAGTATTCCACGACAAAACCAAATTCACACATTATCTCTCCACGAATCCAGCCCTTCAAAGGATAATAACAGAAAAAAACCAATACAAGGACAGGAACCACGCCCTAGAAACAACAAGAAGGTAATCCCTCAACAAACGGAAAAGAAGACAGCCACAAGAACAGAATGCCAACTTAAACAACAAAAATAACAGGAAACAACAATTACTTTTCCTTAATATCTCTTAATATCAATGGACTCAACTCCCCGATAAAAAGACATAGACTAACAAACTGGCTACACAAACAAGACCCAACATTTTGCTGCTTACAAGAAACTCATCTCAGAGAAAAAGATAGACACTACCTCAGAATGAAAGGCTGGAAAACAATTTTCCAAGCAAATGGTCTGAAGAAACAAGCTGGAGTAGCCATTCTAATATCAGATAAGATTGACTTCCAACCCAAAGTCATCAAAAAAGACAGGGAGGGGAACTACATACTCATCAAAGGTAAAATCCTCCAAGAGGAACTATCAATCCTGAATATCTATGCTCCAAATACAAAGGCAGCCTCATTCATTAAAGAAACTTTAGTAAATCTCAAAGCACACATTGCACCTCATACGATAATAGTGGGAGACTTCAACACACCACTTTCACCAATGGACAGATCATGGAAACAGAAACTAAACAGGGACACAGTGAAACTAACAGAAGTTATGGATCAAATGGATCTGGCAGATATCTACAGAACATTTTACCCTAAAACAAAAGGATACACCTTCTTCTCAGCACCTCATGGTACCTTCTCCAAAATTGACCACGTAATTGGGCACAAAACAGGACTCAACAGATACAAAAACATTGAAATTGTCCCATGCATCCTATCAGATCACCATGGACTAAGGCTGATCATCAATAACAAAATAAATAATAGAAAGCCAACATTCACGTGGAAACTGAACAACACTCTTCTCAATGATACCTTGGTCAAGGAAGGAATAAAGAAAGAAATCAAGGACTTTTTAGAGTTCAATGAAAATGAAGCCACAACATACCCAAACTTATGGGACGCAATGAAAGCATTTCTAAGAGGAAAACTCATAGCTCTGAGTGCCTCCAAAAAGAAACTAGAGGGAGCACACATTAGCAGCTTGACAACACACCTAAAAGCACTAGAACAAAAGGAAGCAAATTCACCCAAGAGGAGTAGAAGGCAGGAAATAATCAAACTCAGGGGCGAAATCAATCAAGTGGAAACAAGAAGAACTATTCAAAGAATCAACCAATCAAGGAGCTGGTTCTTTGAGAAAATCAACAAGATAGATAAACCCTTAGCCAGACTAACTAGAGGGCACAGGGAAAGTATTCTAATTAACAAAATCAGAAATGAAAAAGGAGACATAACAACAGATCCTGAAGACATCCAAAACACCATCAGATCCTTCTACCAAAGGCTATACTCAACAAAACTGGAGAACCTGGATGAAATGGAGAAGTTCCTAGACAGATACCAGGTACCAAAGTTGAATCAAGATCAGGTTAATGATCTAAACAACCCTATATCCCCCAAAGAAATAGAAGCAGTCATTAATAGTCTCCCAACCAAAAAAAGCCCAGGACCAGATGGGTTTAGTGCAGAGTTCTATCAGACCTTCAAAGAAGATCTAATCCCAGTTCTTCACAAACTATTCCACAAAATAGAAACAGAAGGTACTCTACCCAACTCATTCTATGAAGCCACAATTACTCTGATACCTAAACCACAAAAAGACCCAACAAAGATAGAAAACTTCAGACCAATATCCCTTATGAATATTGATGCAAAAATACTCAATAAAGTTCTTGCTAACCGAATCCAAGAACACATCAAAACAATCATCCATCCTGACCAAGTAGGTTTCATCCCAGGGATGCAGAGATGGTTCAATATACGGAAATCCATCAACGTAATCCAGTATATAAACAAACTCAAAGACAAAAACCACATGGTCATCTCGTTAGATGCAGAAAAAGCATTTGACAAGATCCAACACCCATTCATGATAAAAGTCTTGGAAAGATCAGGAATTCAAGGCCCATACCTAAACATGATAAAAGCAATATACAGCAAACCAGTAGCCAACATCAAAGTAAATGGTGAGAAGCTTGAAGCAATCCCTCTAAAATCAGGGACTAGACAAGGCTGTCCACTTTCTCCATACCTATTCAACATAGTACTTGAAGTCCTAGCCAGAGCAATTCGACAACAAAAGGAGATCAAAGGGATACAAATTGGAAAAGATGAAGTCAAAATATCACTTTTTGCAGATGATATGATAGTATATATAAGTGACCCTAAAAATTCCACCAGAGAACTCCTAAACCTGATAAACAGCTTCGGTGAAGTAGCTGGATATAAAACTAACTCAAACAAATCAATGGCCTTTCTCTACACAAAGAATAAACAGGCTGAGAAAGAAATTAGGGAAACAACACCCTTCTCAATAGTCACAAATAATATAAAATATCTTGGCGTGACTCTAACTAAGGAAGTGAAAGATCTTTATAATAAGAACTTCAAGTCTCTGAAGAAAGAAATTCTAGAAGATCTCAGAAGATGGAAAGATCTTCCATGCTCATGGATTGGCAGGATCAACATTTTAAAAATGGCTATCTTGCCAAAAGCAATCTACAGATTCAATGCAATCCCCATCAAAATTCCAACTCAATTCTTCAACGAATTAGAAAGTGCAATCTGCAAATTCATCTGGAATAACAAAAAACCTAGGATAGCAAAAACTCTTCTCAAGGATAAAAGAACCTCTGGTGGAATCACCATGCCAGACCTAAAGCTTTACTACAGAGCAATTATGATAAAAACTGCATGGTACTGGTATAGTGACAGACAAATAGACCAATGGAATAGAATTGAAGACCCAGAAATGAACCCACACACCTACGGTCACTTGATCTTCGACAAGGGAGCTAAAAACATCCAGTGGAAGAAAGACAGCATTTTCAACAAATGGTGCTGGCACAACTGGTTGTTATCATGTAGAAGAATGCGAATCGATCCATTCCTATCTCCTTGTACTAAGGTCAAGTCTAAGTGTATCAAGGAACTTCACATAAAACCAGAGACACTGAAACTTATAGAGGAGAAAGTGGGGAAAAGCCTTGAAGATATGGGCACAGGGGAAAAATTCTTGAATAGAACAGCAATGGCTTGTGCTGTAAGATCGAGAATTGACAAGTGGGACCTCATGAAACTGCAAAGCTTCTGCAAGGCAAAAGACACCATCAATAAGACAAAAAAGCCACCAACAGATTGGGAAAGGATCTTTACCTATCCTAAATCAGATAAGGGTCTAATATCCAATATATATAAGGAACTCAAGAAGGTGGACTCCAGAAAGTCAAATAACCCCATTAAAAATGGGGCTCAGAATTGAACAAAGAATTCTCACCTGAAGAATACCAAATGGCAGAGAAGCACCTGAAAAAATGTTCAACATCCTTAATCATCAGGGAAATGCAAATCAAAACAACCCTGAGATTCCACCTCACACCAGTCAGAATGGCTAAGATCAAAAATTCAGGTGACAGCAGATGCTGGCGGGGATGTGGAGAAAGAGGAACACTCCTCCATTGTTGGTGGGATTGCAAGCTTGTACAACCACTCTGGAAAACAGTCTGGCGGTTCCTCAGAAAATTGGACATAGTACTACCGGAGAATCCAGCAATACCTCTTCTGGGCATATATCCAGAAGATGTCCCAACCGGTAAGAAGGACACATGCTCCACTATGTTCATAGCAGCCCTATTTATAATAGCCAGAAGCTGGAAAGAACCCAGATGTCCCTCAACAGAGGAATGGATACAGAAATTATGGTACATTTACACAATGGAGTACTACTCAGCTATTAAAAAGAATGAATTTATGAAATTCCTAGCCAAATGGATGGACCTGGAGGGCATCATCATGAGTGAGGTAACACAATCACAAAGGAACTCACACAATATGTATTCACTGATAAGTGGATATTAGCCCAAAACTTAGGATACCCAAGATATAAGATACAATTTGCTAAACGCATGAAACTCAAGAAGAATGAAGACCAAAATGTGGACACTGTGCCCCTTCTTAGAATTGGGAACAAAACACCCAGGGAAGGAGTTACAGAGACAAAGGTCGGAGCTGTGATGAAAGGATGGACCATCTAGAGACTGCCGTATCCAGGGATCCATCCCATAATCAGCTTCTAAACGCTGACACCATTGCATACACTAGCAAGATTTTGCTGAAAGGACCCAAAGATAGCTGTCTCTTGTGAGACTATGCAGGGGCCTAGCAAACACAGGAGTGGATGCTCACAGTCAGCTATTGGATGGATCACAGGGCTCCCAATGGAGAAGCTAGAGAAAGTACCCAAGGAGCTAAAGGGATCTGCAACCCTATAGTTGGAACAACATGATGAACTAACCAGTACCCCGGAGCTCTTGTCTCTAGCTGCATATGTATCGAAAGATGGCCTAGTCGGCCATCACTGGAAAGAGAGGCCCATTGGACTTGCAAACTTTATATGCCCCAATATAGGGGAATGCCAGGGCCAAAAGAATGGGAATGGGAGGGTAGGGAAGTGGGGGGCGGTGTGGGGGACTTTTGGGATAGCATTGGAAATGTAATTGAGGAAAATATGTAATAAAAAAAACAGTGGAAAAAAAAAAAAAAACAAGACTCTATCTTGCCAATAGCTCTCTCTCTCTGGCAGTGAATATAACAGAGTAACAGTTCTTTGTCTGTTACTTTTGTTTTTGTGTTTGTGTTTTACTTTGTTCCCTACCCCCTCCCCACAGTTCTGGAGACTTTAAGGAAGAGAATCGAAGTGACTACTTTTTGTAGGATCTAAGCTCCAATTTCATTTTCATTAACTTTGAAAGAAAATTTATATGTTTTTATTGTTAACGCAGGCCAAAAATTTCAGTTGTGCTTTCCTAACATCCTGTAAAACTGAAGACTTTGACATTAATATAAAAAACACATTTTAATTAATTAATTAACTAATTAATTAATTAATATAGTCTGACTACAGTTTTTCCTCCTCCCTCTCGTCTCAGACAGTACCTCAACCTCCTCTCCTCACCCCCTGCCCTATCCACTCCTTCTCTGTTTCTCTTCAAAAAATAGCAGGCCTCCCATGGATATCAACCAGCACAGCAAGATGGAGCAAGACTAGACAGCTCATCTCCTATTAAGGCTGGTTTAGGTGACCCAGTAGGACTAGGGTCCCAAAAGCAGGCATCAGAGTCAGAGACAGCCCTTGCTTCGACTCAAAGCACACAATTTCAGATGACATTAATGTTTCGGTGGGTATCTAAAGCTTCTTGCATGTGATGAGCACAGATTTGTTTTAAGAGGAGCTTAAGGCAACCATGTGTAAATGTCTTCAATGGCTGCATTTAGACTATTTAAAGTTTTCTTTGTATAAAACAGAAAATGCTTCAATCAATACAAAATGTTTAAAATGTAATTTGAATCTGATTATTTTCACTACTTTCCATTACGAATGTCCTCATTCTATCATTAGAATAATATGAAATCAGTGCATTATTTAATAAATAACATTTATAAGCAAAAGTAGAAATATTTTGTGTTAGTTGAACTGAAGGATGATATTTCACTGTTATACGTTTGTCTTCAAATGAATGAAGACTTATTTTTCCAAAATAGAATTATCATACAGTGAGTACATCAAGTGAGTACACATGAGATGATAAGGATAATATTGTTGATATATTGATTAATAAGGAATTTTCAAAACAAATAGCATTTAGAAACAAACTTATTATAAAACACATTACACATATTTTTATATTAAAATAAACACACCAATATGAATCAAACTATACAATTCAATGAATTTCTTTGCAACTAGAATAGGATTTTATACTTTCATCATCAAATGTGTTTTTAGGTACTTATCCACCACCAAAACTGAAAACTTCATGGCAGACTTAAGTTAGAAAGCAATTAGCTTTAAATACCTCTCATGTCTCGTGTCCAATAGCTACTAGTACTGTGACTTGCTGTCCATCACAAATCTCCCTATTTTTATTTTTTGTCCCAGGGACTGCATTGATGACTAAAAACAAGACAGAAGCTATTAGACTCATTGGAGAGACAACAAATTATTACATAGAAGTATATGAATTAAATGATTTTAAAGGAAACAACTAGGATTATAATACAGAGAAAACATGGCAAGGCTAGGAAGAAGGAACCTTCAGAGTATCTATGAACTCTGAATAGTTGTTTATCAAGGTTTTACAAAACTAAAAGTTCACATGCAGTAAACATATATGTGCAAAGTTGTACTGGGATTTGGGCTGTTGTCTGCCGAGGCCCGCAAAACCATTCTGGAACCCACCCAGGTTTATGTAGCAAAAGGAATTTTTCAGATAACCATTCTGAGTTAAAGACATTTGTCCTGGATTAGCATAAAGAGACATATGTGTAATTACTAGTGTCTTGAAAACAGAAAGAGAGTTTTGACAGGTGAAGAGGACACAGGCATGTGTGGTAATACATGATTACTAAGGTACACGATTAAGTAATGGAAAAGAAGTATTAACAAGTGAAAGGACAGGGTAATAATTATCTTTTAAGAGGTTTGAGAAAGAGTCAGACCTGCTTAAACCTCAACATTTACCCTGGCATCTGAAGTTAGATTATTGTTTCCAGAACACAGATATAGCACATCTGTGTTATTTTGTTCCAATGTTTTTAGCCATTTGTTGTACCAGCACTAAGAAACTAATGAAAGCATGAATTTGCACCTATAAATGCCATAATTAAAGTGCTGCTGGATGTTAAAAGCCCTATGGGGTCCTCTTAGACTCAGTAGTTAGTTAGCATTGCAAATGTGGCTGATATTATTATTTTTTTTTTTTTTTATTTTTATTTATTTTTTTTTTAATATTTTTATTACATAATTTCCTCAATTACATTTCCAATACTATCCCAAAAGTCCCCCATAGCGCCCCCCACTTCCCTACCCACCCATTCCCATTCTTTTGGCCCTGGCATTCCCCTATATTGGGGCATATAAAGTTTGCAAGTCCAATGGGCCTCTCTTTCCATTGATGGCCGACTAGGCCATCTTTCGATACATATGCAGCTAGAGACAAGAGCTCCAGGGTTCCGGTTAGTACATCATGTTGTTCCAACAATAGGGTTGCAGATCCCTTTAGCTCCTTGGGTACTTTCTCTAGCTTCTCCATTGGGAGCCCTGTGATACATCCAATAGCTGACTGTGAACATCCACTCCTGTGTTTGCTAGGCCCCGGCATCGTCTCACAAGAGACAGCTATATTTGGGTCCTTTCAGCAAGATCTTGCTAGTGTATGCAATGGTGTCAGCGTTTAGAAGCTGATTATGGGACGGATCCCTGGATACAGCAGTCTCTAAATGGTCCATCCTTTCATCACAGCTACGAACTTTGTCTCTGTAGCTCCTTCCCTGGGTGTTTTGTTCCCAATTCTAAGAAGGTGCACAGTGTCCACACTTTGGTCTTCATTCTTCTTGAGTTTCATGCGTTTAGCAAATTGTATCTTATATCTTGGGTATCCTAAGTTTTGGGCTAATATCCACTTATCAATGAATACATATTGTGTGAGTTGTTTTGTGATTGTGTTACTTCACTCAGGATGATGCCCTCCAGGTCCATCCATTTGGCTAGGAATTTCATAAATTCATTCTTTTTAATAGCTGAGTAGTACTCCATTGTGTAAATGTACCATAATTTCTGTATCCATTCCTCTGTTGAGGGACATCTGGGTTCTTTCCAGCTTCTGGCTATTATAAATAGGGCTGCTATGAACATAGTGGAGCATGTGTCCTTTTTACCGGTTGGGACATCTTCTGGATATATGCCCAGGAGAGGTATTGCTGGATCCTCCGGTAGTACTATGTCCAATTTTCTGAGGAACCGCCAGACTGATTTCCAGAGTGGTTGTACAAGCTTGCAATCCCACCAACAATGGAGGAGTGTTCCTCTTTCTCCACATCCTCGTCAGCAACTGCTGTCACCTGAATTTTTGATCTTAGCCATTCTGACTGGTGTGAGGTGGAATCTCAGGGTTGTTTTGATTTGCATTTCCCTGATGATTAAGGATGTTGAACATTTTTTCAGGTGCTTCTCTGCCATTCGGTATTCCTCAGGTGAGAATTCTTTGTTCAGTTCTGAGCCCCATTTTTTAATGGGGTTATTTGACTTTCTGGAGTCCACCTTCTTGAGTTCTTTATATATATTGGATATTAGTCCCTTATCTGATTTAGGATAGGTGAAGATCCTTTCCCAATCTGTTGGTGGTTTTTTTGTCTTATTGATGGTGTCTTTAGCCTTGCAGAAGCTTTGTAGTTTCATGAGGTCCCACTTGTCAATTCTCGATCTTACAGCACAAGCCATTACTGTTCTATTCAGGAATTTTTCCCCTGTGCCCATATCTTCAAGGCTTTTCCCCACTTTCTCCTCTATAAGTTTCAGTGTCTCTGGTTTTATGTGAAGTTCCTTGATCCACTTAGACTTGACCTTAGTACAAGGAGATAGGAATGGATCTATTCGCATTCTTCTACATGTTAACAACCAGTTGTGCCAGCACCATTTGTTGAAAATGCTGTCTTTCTTCCACTGGATGTTTTTAGCTCCCTTGTCGAAGATCAAGTGACCATAGGTGTGTGGGTTCATTTCTGGGTCTTCAATTCTATTCCATTGGTCTATTTGTCTGTCACTATACCAGTACCATGCAGTTTTTATCACAATTGCTCTGTAGTAGAGCTTTAGGTCCGGCATGGTGATTCCACCAGAGGTTCTTTTATCCTTGAGAAGAGTTTTTGCTATCCTAGGTTTTTTGTTATTCCAGATGAATTTGCAGATTGCACTTTCTAATTCGTTGAAGAATTGATTTGGAATTTTGATGGGGATTGCATTGAATCTGTAGATTGCTTTTGGCAAGATAGCCATTTTTACAATGTTGATCCTGCCAATCCATGAGCATGGGAGATCTTTCCATCTTCTGAGATCTTCTATAATTTCTTTCTTCAGAGACTTGAAGTTTTTATTATACAGATCTTTCACTTCCTTAGTTAGAGTCACGCCAAGATATTTTATATTATTTGTGACTATTGAGAAGGGTGTTGTTTCCCTAATTTCTTTCTCAGCCTGTTTATTCTTTGTGTAGAGAAAGGCCATTGATTTGTTTGAGTTAATTTTATATCCAGCTACTTCACCGAAGCTGTTTATCAGGCTTAGGAGTTCTCTGGTGGAATTTTTAGGGTCACTTATATATACTATCATATCATCTGCAAAAAGTGATATTTTGACTTCCTCTTTTCCAATTTGTATCCCTTTGATCTCCTTTTGTTGTCGAATTGCTCTGGCTAGGACTTCAAGTACAATGTTGAATAGGTATGGAGAAAGTGGACAGCCTTGTCTAGTCCCTGATTTTAGAGGGATTGCTTCAAGCTTCTCACCATTTACTTTGATGTTGGCTACTGGTTTGCTGTAGATTGCTTTTATCATGTTTAGGTATGGGCCTTGAATTCCTGATCTTTCCAAGACTTTTATCATGAATGGGTGTTGGATCTTGTCAAATGCTTTTTCCGCATCTAAGGAGATGACCATGTGGTTTTTATCTTTGAGTTTGTTTATATACTGGATTACGTTGATGGATTTCCGTATATTGTACCATCCCTGCATCCCTGGGATGAAACCTACTTGGTCAGGATGGATGATTGTTTTGATGTGTTCTTGGATTCGGTTAGCAAGAACTTTATTGAGGATTTTTGCATCAATATTCATAAGGGATATTGGTCTGAAGTTTTCTATCTTTGTTGGGTCTTTTTGTGGTTTAGGTATCAGAGTAATTGTGGCTTCATAGAATGAGTTGGGTAGAGTACCTTCTGTTTCTATTTTGTGGAATAGTTTGTGAAGAACTGGGATTAGATCTTCTTTGAAGGTCTGATAGAACTCTGCACTAAACCCATCTGGTCCTGGGCTTTTTTTAGTTGGGAGACTATTAATGACTGCTTCTATTTCTTTGGGGGATATAGGGCTGTTTAGATCATTAACCTGATCTTGATTCAACTTTGGTACCTGGTATCTGTCTAGGAACTTGTCCATTTCATCCAGGTTCTCCAGTTTTGTTGAGTATAGCCTTTGGTAGAAGGATCTGATGGTGTTTTGGATGTCTTCAGGATCTGTTGTTATGTCTCCTTTTTCATTTCTGATTTTGTTAATTAGGATGCTTTCCCTGTGCCCTCTAGTGAGTCTGGCTAAGGGTTTATCTATCTTGTTGATTTTCTCAAAGAACCAGCTCCTTGATTGGTTGATTCTTTGAATAGTTTTTCTTGTTTCCACTTGGTTGATTTCACCCCTGAGTTTGATTATTTCCTGCCGTCTACTCCTCTTGGGTGAATTTGCTTCCTTTTGTTCTAGTGCTTTTAGGTGTGTTGTCAAGCTGCTAATGTGTGCTCTCTCTAGTTTCCTTTTGGAGGCACTCAGAGCTATGAGTTTTCCTCTTAAAAATGCTTTCATTGCGTCCCATAAGTTTGGGTATGTTGTGGCTTCATTTTCATTGAACTCTAAAAAGTCCTTAATTTCTTTCCTTATTCCTTCCTTGACCAAGGTATCATTGAGAAGAGTGTTGTTCAGTTTCCACGTGAAGGTGGGCTTTCTATTATTTATTTTGTTATTGAAGATCAGCCTTAGTCCATGGTGATCTGATAGGATGCATGGGACAATTTCAATATTTTTATATCTGTTGAGGCCTGTTTTGTGACCAATTATGTGGTCAATTTTGGAGAAGGTACCATGAGGTGCTGAGAAGAAGGTATATCCTTTTGTTTTAGGATAGAATGTTCTGTAGATATCTGCCAGATCCATTTGATTCATAATTTCTCTTAGTTTCACTGTGTCCCTGTTTAGTTTCTGTTTCCATGATCTGTCCATTGGTGAAAGTGGTGTGTTGAAGTCTCCCACTATTATTGTATGAGGTGCAATGTGTGCTTTGAGATTTACTAAAGTTTCTTTAATGAATGTGGCTGCCTTTGTATTTGGAGCATAGATATTCAGGATTGATAGTTCCTCTTGGAGGATTTTACCTTTGATGAGTATGAAGTGTCCCTCCCTGTCTTTTTTAATGACTTTGGGTTGGAAGTCAATCTTATCAGATATTAGAATGGCTACTCCAGCTTGTTTCTTCATGCCATTTGCTTGGAGAATTGTTTTCCAGCCTTTCATTCTGAGGTAGTGTCTATCCTTTTCTCTGAGATGAGTTTCCTGTAAGCAGCAAAATGTTGGGTCTTGTTTGTGTAGCCAGTTTGTTAGTCTATGTCTTTTTATCGGGGAGTTGAGTCCATTGATATTAAGAGATATTAAGGAAAAGAAATTGGTGTTTCCTGTTATTTTTGATGTTAAAGTTGGCATTTTGTTCTTGTGGCTGTCTTCTTTTAGGTTTGTTGAGGGATTACCTTCTTGTTGTTTCTAGGGCGTGGTTCCTGTCCTTGTATTGGTTTTTTTCTGTTATTATCCTTTGAAGGGCTGGATTCGTGGAGAGATAATGTGTGAATTTGGTTTTGTCGTGGAATACTTTGGTTTCTCCATCTATGTTAATTGAGAGTTTGGCTGGGTATAGTAGCCTGGGCTGGAATTTGTGTTCTTTTAGTGTCTGTATAACATCTGTCCAGGATCTTCTGGCTTTCATAGTCTCTGGTGAAAAATCTGGTGTAATTCTGATAGGCTTGCCTTTATATGTTACTTGGCCTTTTTCTCTTACTGCTTTTAGTATTCTATCTTTATTTAGAGCATTTGTTGCTCTGATTATTATGTGTCGGGAGGTATTTCTTTTCTGATCCAGTCTATTTGGAGTTCTGTAGGCTTCTTGTATGTTCATGGGCATCTCTTTCTTTAGATTTGGGAAGTTTTCTTCTATAATTTTGTTGAAGATGTTCGCTGGTCCTTTGAGTTGAAAATCTTCATTCTCATCCACTCCTATTATCCGTAGGTTTGGTCTTCTCATTGCGTCCTGGATTTCTTGGATGTTTTGAGTTAGGATCTTTTTGCATTTTACATTTTCCTTGATTGTTGTGCCGATGTTCTCTATGGAATCTTCTGCACCTGAGATTCTCTCTTCCATCTCTTGTATTCTGTTGCTGATGCTTGCATCTATGGTTCCAGATTTCTTTCCTAGGGTTTCTATCTCCAGTGTTGCCTCATTTTGGGTTTTCTTTATTGTGTCTACTTCCCTTTTTAGGTCTAGTATGGTTTTGTTCATTTCCATCATCTGTTTGGATGTGTTTTCCTGTTTTTCTGTAAGGACTTCTACCTGTTTGATTATGTTATCATGTTTTTCTTTAAGGATTTGTAACTCTTTAGCAGTGTTCTCCTGCAATTCTTTAAGGGATTTTTGTGCTTCCTCTTTATTGTCTTCTTCCTTTTTAGCAGTGTTCTCCTGCATTTCTTTAAGTGTGTTATTAACGTCCTTCTTGAAGTCCTCTATCATCATCAGGAGATATGCTTTTAAATCCGTGTCTAGCTTTTCCGGTGTGTTGGGGTGCCCTGGACTGGGTGAAGTGGGGGTGCTGGGTTCTGATGATGGTGAGTGGTCTTGGTTTCTGTTAGTAAGATTATTACGTTTACCTTTCGCCATCTGGTAATCTCTGGGGTTAGTTGTTATCGTTGTCACTATTTAAAGATTGGAGCAGAAGCTGTGTTCCACTCACCAGCAGTCCCAAAATCCTGCGGCGGGGGTCGTGGGTAGCTGGCGGGTGTCAGGCAACCCTGCGCTCCCGCTACCCTGGCGCTGATCCGGCCGGGTGAGGCCTGTGGCCCTACTCAGGCTGGTTTCTGCTTCCCTAACTAATGCAGTCTCAGGTCCCGCGCAATTGGATTGGAGCAGAAGCTGTGCTCCCCTCACCAGAAGTCTTAAGATCCTGTGGCGGGTGTTGTGGGCAGTTGGCGAGTGTCAGCAGACCCTGCGCCCCAGCTGCTCAGGTGCTTTTCTGACCGGAAGAGGCTTGTGGCCCTGTGTGGGCCGGATTTCTCTCTCCCCAACCAGAGCAGTCTCAGGTCCCGCGTGATTGGACTGGAGCAGAAGCTGTGTTCCACTCACCAGCAGTCCCAAAATCCTGCGGCGGGGGTCGTGGGTAGCTGGCGGGTGTCAGGCAACCCTGCGCTCCCGCTACCCTGGCGCTGATCCGGCCGGGTGAGGCCTGTGGCCCTACTCAGGCCGGTTTCTGCTTCCCTAACTAATGCAGTCTCAGGTCCCGCGCAATTGGATTGGAGCAGAAGCTGTGTTCCACTCACCAGCAGTCCCAAAATCCTGCGGCGGGGGTCGTGGGTAGCTGGCGGGTGTCAGGCAACCCTGCGCTCCCGCTACCCTGGCGCTGATCCAGCCGGATGAGGCCTGTGGTCCTACTCCGTGGCTGATATTATTGTTAGGGTTCTCAGTTCCTATGTATTGTGATGTGCTGTGTGGTAAAGACATGACTCTACTTCTGGGGGATCCGAAATCTGACCTGGAATTTACTTCCATACTCTGGGAAGATAAGTTATCCACAGTACTTCCCTCTGGAAATATTATATTCATTCATAATAATGTTTATATTCTTTTAAAATCCCCCATAGGTCACAGGCTTAATCCACATTTTAAAAACACAATTTTACCATTAGGTTACAAGGCTAAAATGGTATATTAGAAATTATCAGAAGATACTAGAAAACATGTGGGTAAGAATTTTTCTATTCAATTGCATTGGAAATGACAGCATAGACACCTTAGAGAGCTATTTTGACTCTAGAATCAACTATCTTTAACTAGTGTTTTGAAGATTGACTCTGAAATCTACAGCTTCATTCGTTGGATTTTCCTGCAGCTAGATTGAAAATGAATGTGCACAATGAAAAATATAGTTTTCTGGGCATTTAGTTTTAGATTCCTTCTGGATTTCCATGTGAATGTTGGTACTTTAAAAGGAAATATTATAGAGATGTTGATTAAAATATGAGTTTGAGCAATAAAGGCAACTATTGCTTTGGTGTTTTTGAGAAGATCACCTGGCGGGAATGCACATCTAATTAAAGTCCTAGAAAGGCACTGACATCTGAGTGGAGAGGAACAATAAGACAGTTTGAGAGCCAGCTAAATGGTAACAAAGGAGAAAACGAACAAACAAACATACAAACAACTGAAACCTTACAAAAAAAGAAAAATAACTGGTGCTGTTGTGTTAAAAAGAATTCTA
Source organism: Mus caroli (assembly GCF_978045245.1). Classification (NCBI taxonomy): domain Eukaryota; kingdom Metazoa; phylum Chordata; class Mammalia; order Rodentia; family Muridae; genus Mus; species Mus caroli. The sequence continues at coordinate 119,354,306 of NW_028227258.1, read as the reverse complement.
GAGTGATAATTCACTCTTATCTATCAAGGGAGAGGAGAGAGAATGGACAACTGAAAACAGTGCTAACATGCCTAGCTGCTATGATAATTGCTAAATGTGTAGATGTTTTCATTAAAGATTGAGGTTAGCAATATAAAAACAAAAACAAAACATGGTCCTTAATGGCTATATATGGGTCAAAGTAAATGATCTTTCTACTGGTCTATGATCTGTGAAGTGTCCTGATATAGGATGTTTAAGGAGCAATGTGCTGCTTCCCTTTAGTTCCTCCCATTCATTGCACAAATTCTGATAATAGTTCCTTAATTTTAACACTGTATATAACTTGGAGGAAAGTATACACACACTCAAGTTTCTATGAAATGAAGATGCATTCTGTGTCTACTCAACTTTTGCTTTTTCCATACTAAGGTAATTGGTTTGTTTGTTTGTTTAACACCAGGAGAGCACTGTTTTCTATTTCCCTTATGATTATTGATACAAAAATACACAATAAAATTCTTGCCAACCAAACCCAAGAACGAGTCAAAGTGATCATTCACAATGATTAACTAGACTTCATCTGAGGGATGCAGGCATGGTTCAAATATAGAAATCCATCAGTGTAATCCACAACATAAAAAACTCAAAGGAAAAAAAATGCATGATCATCTCATTAGATATTGAAAAAAACATTTGACAAAATTCAACATCCCTTTAGGTTAAAAGTATTGGAAGATCAGGCATTCAAGGCCCATACCTAAACATAGTAAAAGCAATGTACAGCAAACCAGTAGCTAACATCAAACTAAATGGAGAGAAACTTGAAGCAATCCCACTAAAATCAGGGACTAGACAAAGCTGACTTATCTCTCCCTATGTATTCAATATAGTAGTTGTAGTTCTAGCTACATCAGTCAGATAAGAAAAGGAGGCCAAAGGGATACAAATTGGAATGGACGAAGTCAAAATATAGCTATTTGCAAATTATTTGATAGTATACTTAATTGACCACAAAAAACTTCACCAGAGAACTCCGACCACTGATAAACAACTTCAGCAAAGTGGCCGGATATAAAGTTAACTCAAAGAAATCAGTAGCTTCCCTATATTTGAATGATAAACAGGCTGAAAATGAAATTAAGGAAATAACAAGTTTTACAGTAGTCACAAACAATATAAAGTATCTGGATGTGACTCTAACCAGTCAAGTGAAAGATTTGTGAGACAAGAACTTCGAGTCTCTGAAAGAAGAAATGGAAGAAGACCTCAGCAGATGTAAAGATCTCCCATGCTCATGGATTGGCATGATTAATATAGTAAAAATGACCATCTTGCTGAAAGCAATCTACAGATTCAATGCAATCCCCATAAAAATTCCAACTCATTTCTTCATATAGTTAGAAAGAGCAATTCTCAAATTGGTCCGGAAAACTAAAATCGCAGGATAGAAAAACCTATTCTCAGGGATAAAAGAACTTCTGGGAGAATCAGCATCCCAGACTTCAAGTTGCACTACAGAGCAATTGTCATAAACACTGAATGGTATTGGTATAGTGACAGGCATGTTGATCAATGGAATAGAATTGATGAGCCAGAAATGAACCCACAAACCTACAATCACTTGATATTTGATAAAGGAGTTAAAACCATACAGTGGAAAAGAGATAGCCTTTTCAAAAAACTGGTGCTGGTTCAACTCGCAATTAGCAGGTAGAAGAATACAAACCGGTCAATTCTTATCTCCTTGTACAAAGCTCAAGCCCAAGTGGATCAAGGACCTCCATATAAAACCAGATACACTGAAACTAATAGAAAAGAAAGTGGAGAAGTGCCTCAAGCACAAGGTACAGGGTGAAATTTCTTGAACAGAACACCAATAGCTTGTGCTCTAAGAACAAGAATTGACATATGGGACCACATTAAATTACAAAGCTGCTGTAAGGCAAAGGAAACTGTCAATAGGAGAAAATGACAACCAACATATTGGGAAAAGATCTTTGACAACCTATGTCTGATCTAGAGCTAATATCCAAGATAAAAAAAAAAGAAAAAAAAAAAAGAAATCAACAAGTTAGAGTCCAGAAAACCAAATAACCCTGTTTAAAAAATGGGGTATGGAGCTAAACAAAGAATTCTGGACCAGGGAATATCAAATAGTGAGAAACACCTAAAGAAATATTCAACATCCTTAGTCATCAGGGAAATGCAAATAAAAACAATCCTGAGATTCCACTTCACACCAGTCAGAATGGCTAAGATCAAAAATTCAGGTGACAGCATATGATGGCAAGGATGTGGAGATAGAAGAACACTTCTCAACTGTTGGTGGGATTGCAAGCTGGTACAATCACTCTGGACATCAGTTTGGCAGTTCCTTTGAAAATTGGACATACTACTACCCAAGAACCCACCTATAGCACTCCTGGGCATATACCCAGATGTTGCTCCAACATGCAATAAGGACACATGCTCCACTATGTTCATAGAAGCCTTATTTTTAATAGCCAGTAGCTGGAAAGAACACAGATGTCTCTTAACAGAGGAATGGATACAGAAAATATTATACATTTACACACCAGAGTACTACTTAGCTATTAAAAACAATGAATTCATGAAATTCTTAGAAAAATGGATGGAACTAGAAAATATCATCGTGAGTGAGGTAACCCAATCACAAAAGAACACACATGGTATGCATTCACTTATAAGTGGATATTAGTCTAGTTGCTCAGAATACCCTAAATACAATTCACAGACCAAATGAAGCTCAAGAAGAAGGAAGACAAAAGTATGGATAATTCGGTCTTCTTTAAAGGAGGAACAAAATTCCCTTCGGGGAGATAGAAAGCAAAATGTGGAGCGGAAACTGAAGGAAAGACCATCCAGAGACTGCCCCACCTGGGGATCCATCCCATATATAGTCACCAAACCCAGACACTACTGTGGATGCCAGCAAGTGCTTGCAGACAGGAGCCTGATACAGCTTTCTTCTGAGAGGCTTGGCCAGAACCTGACAAATACAGAGGTAGATGCTCTCAGCCAACCATTGGACTGAACACAAGGTCAGCAATGCACGAGCTAGAAAAAGAATTGCAAGAGCTGAAGGGGTTTGCAGCCCCATAGGAGGAACAACAATATGATCCAACCAGTAACCTGCGAGCTCTTAGCGACTAAACCACCAACCAAAGAGTGCTCATGAAGGGACCATGGCTCTAGCTGCGAAAGTAACAGGAGATGGTTTTGTTGGACATCAGTGAGAGGAGAGGCCCTTGGTCCTGAGAAGGCTTGATGCTCCAGTGTAGGGGAATGCCAGGACAGGAAAACAGGAGTGGGGGTGTTGGTGAGCAGGGGGAGGGGGATTGGATTGGGGGGTGTTGAAAGGAAAGGAGATAAAATATGAAATTTAAATATAGAACATATCTAATTAAAAAAGAAATTTCAATCATTCTTCCTTTTGAGCTATAGATTGTCTTCGCTGCAATCTATGAGCCTTTCTAACTTGAGCTGTTATAAAATGTTAAGTCAAGTTTAATTAAGCTATTCTAATGGTATAGGGGAGATATATTTTCACATTGGACATATTTATCGCATGGAGGTGCATATATTCATGTACAATGGACTGAACTTTATTTCTAAGATGCAGCTGAGTTGCTCTGGGCAGTCTCTTTTTACATTACTCTTTTACTCACCCATGACTTATGCAGCTTGAGCTTATATAGAAGTATATGCAGATTTTCTTGAAGGCTTGAAAAAAATTACATAAATCTCATTTCACATCCCAAGCCCTACCTATATGACCTCAGGACTATAGTATATCTTTCTTAGATATGCATTTCATTGGTTGGGAAGCCATGAATGGAATATCAATATAAAGACATAATAGAAAATTATATTTTTTTATTGGGTATTTATTTCATTTATATTTCCAATGCTATCCCAAAAGTCCCCCACACACGCTCTCAATTCTTGGCCCTGGCTTTCCCCTGTACTGAGGCATATAAAGTTTACACAACCAATGGGCCTCTCTTTCCACTGATGGCCAACTAGGCCATCTTCTGATTCATATGCAGCTAGAGACATGAGCTCCAGGGGGGGGGGGGCGGGGTACTGGTTAGTTCATATTGTTGTTCCACCTATAGGGCTGCAGACCCCTTTAGCTCCTTGGGTACTTTCTCTAGCTCCTCCATTGGGGGCCCTGTGATCCATCCAATGGCTGACTGTGAGCATCCACTTCTGTGTTTGCTAGGCCCCGGCATAGTCTCACAAGAGACAGCTATATTATCTTTATATTACAAAAAATTTGCAAAAACTTTCAACTTCTCTCTCAACCTTACCTTCTGGAAAAAAAAAATGATATGCTGAGAATAGTGAGTAATTTCTCATCAAGACTGCTCTCACCTGGTATTGTTGAGGGTTTATACCTAAAATATCACTTGGAAAATAATTTGAGTAACTGGAAGATCAACTGTGATATCAAATGTATCTGTTCATTTCATAGGATAGACCATGAAGAACTTAAATAACTTTGGGACCAAAACTTATAATTCATTCACAGCCATGTTTTTTCATTTATGAATGTTATTTGTGTTTGAGCCATATGAGGTTTATGCAACATGGTAAAAAAATAAAATCATTAACACAGTGTCTCACTCACAGAAGTTATTAACTAAAAGGCAGTTTTTAAATTATTATACAATTATGTATAATGCATATGTTATTATGCAACAGAATTAGAGTTGCTATTGAGTTTTAGAAATGTAGGTCAGATGACAATTATGGTTTAAATCCCTTTGTTCTTTATTGGGATTTTTTTTTTTTAAATTCTGAACCTACCCACACCTGGAGTACTTAAGAACAAACAGGTCTTCTCAAAAGGTTGTAACAACAAGGGGGTTCAATCTTGAGTCTATTTTTGTAGTTTACACTAAGAAATTCATATATGTTACTTTATTTATTTAATATCAATTTGGTGAAAGATTACAATGAATGAAAAACATAGTTTTTCGATTCATATTTTTTGTTGAGGGGCACAGAGAGTAGCTTTCTGTGTTAGAAGATCCCTGTGGGAGACACTGTCATCATACTGTCCTGGAGTAAACAGCATTGAGCAGGATCACGACAATGTAAAGTCCATTGGTGAGACAAGCAGTTCAGTATGTTTCTGAACACCAATGAAGTGGTAATCCGTGGACATTAGAGATGGCTCACTGTGAAAAGAGGCTTGTTATACAAACCTGCTGACATATGTTCTGTCAACAGAACTCATGAAGTTAGAAGGATAGAAATAATTCTACAGAGTTGTCCTCTGACCTTCACATGTTTAGCACACACACACACAAAGACACACAGAGACATACACAAACAGATGCATGCATGCACACATACACAATGCACTCATAAACAAATACATAACACACATACACATGCACAAAAACACGCATGCACGCACACATGAGCACTACAGTGATGATTAGTTGTTTTAAAAATTAAAAAACAAGTAAGTAGACAGTTTCACTTGTTTATAAGAACATGTATAATTAAATGTTATAATAATTATATTTATCATTTGAATTAATTATGTAAAATATATATGTTATCTTTTTTGCCTCTACCTTGATGAGGTAACAGAAACTCAGAACAGTTGAAGAACTTTGCAACTAGTAATCTTAGGAATAGATATTAAATTCTTTCTAGTATATTTCAAGGATAATACAGTATTGAATTATTACAAGCTCTCAAAACCTATATTCAATGCTACATGCAGAAAACATAGGTAGTTAAGACTTAGAAAATAGAAAAATGGCCACTAATATAATATTTTTTAGTAACAAAGACATACTTTCTATGTAGTACTTCTTTCTCTTCTAGGGTCTATATAAAAAATAACTATGAATATAAGAGTGAAGATATTTTTAAGATTTTCAGAGAAAATATCAAGTCTCAAGAAATACCCTAGAATTGACAAAATGATCCTTAAATACAAATCCATCATAATTCTGAAACTCACAAAATTGTACAATCAAACTTGGACAGAATGAACAGATAACTCATTTTTAGAAACATTATTGATATGTTCAATGTTTTGTGTTTCTTGACACAATTTTAATTCTGCCACCAAATAAAATGAGATAACTTTGAAAATGTGTGTCAGTAATACCTGTCTCTCCTTTCTTAATTTATTTTTAAATATTTCACTAATTCTTTGAGAATTTCATACAATGACTTTTTTGTCATTTATTTATTTATACTCCAGATTTTATTCCCTCCTACTCCACTGGTCCACCCTCCCACCGTTCCACATCTCATACCTCTTCCACACCCCTCTGTCTCCATGAGGATGTCCTTACCACCTACTACCCAACCAACAAGATCTCTAAACTCCCTGGGGGCTCCTAGACTCTTGAGGGTTAGGTGTATCTTCTCTGACTGAACCCAGATCTGGCAGTCCTCTACTGTATATGTGTTGGGGGTCACATATCAGCTGGTGTATGCTGTCTGGTTAGTGGTCCAGTGTTTGAGAGATCTCTGGGTTCCAATTTAATTGAGACTTCTGCTCCTCCTACAGGGTTACCCTTCTCCTCATCTTCTTCCAGCCTTTCTTAAATTCAACCACAGGGGTCAGCAGTTTCTGTACATTGGTTGGGTGCAAATATCTGCATCTGACTCTTTCAGCTTCTTGTTGGGTCTTGTAGGGAGCAGTCATGATAGGTTCCTTTTTGTTGCACTCCATAGCCTCAGTAATAGTGTCAAGCCTTGGGACCTCCCCTTGAGCTGAATTCCACTTTAGGCCTTTCCTGTGTAGGCAGCCAATGCCTAAAAGATGGCACCAGTTTCCCGTACACCATGGCTGTAAACAACACCACTGTGCAGGCACTAGTCCGAATCTGGAGCCAACCCCTCCTGAACAGGTGCATGCAAATTAAGGTGCCAGCAGATTGACCAATCCCAGGAGGACACAAAGCTTTTCCCTGTGCTGGGGGTTATATAAGGAGTTCCCCCTGGTTGCCCCAGGTCCCTGTAGCATCTAGGCATTCCTGCAATAAAGCTGTTGAGAAGAATCTGACCTTGTTGCATTTTCCTTGCTGTACGAGGTGGGCGCAAAAAATTGGTGGCCTGTATGGAGACCAGAGGATCTCCTGGATTCAGAACTCTTCAGCTGAGGAATTGTGGTACCTGTAAGTCTCCCAAATAGATCCCCAGTTAAAAGGGGGGATATGTTTTTCTCGCCTGTGGACCCAGTGTGAGTAGCTCTTATCCTTGTTGTTTCATTTTTTGTAATTTCTGGCCTCTGCTTTTGTTTGATAGAAGCAGTTAAGGCAGGTCAGAAAATTCTCAAAGAACAACAAGAAAGCATGTCAGTGGAAGATAGGAAAGACATAAGCAAAAGAAAGAAAAAGGGTGAAAAAGAGAGAGAAAAGGAGAAGGGAGAAAAGGCAAATTCAAAAGGAAAAGGAAATAATGAGAAAGAAAAGTAAATAGCAAAAATATATCCCTCATTAAAAGACTTAACAATAAGTTCAGCAAGTTCTGACTCCAGTGACTCAGAGCTTGATAAAGATGAGGAAGTTGACCTAGAAGAAGAGGCAGCTATAGGTATGATCCAGATTGGTCATACAAAACCAATCCTTTAAAAAAGGGGGGGGGGGTCAGCTGGCAAAAGAGTAAAATCAAAAGTGCTGACTACTCCACCTTTTAACCCTGAGTATACAGGAAAAAAAGAATCCACAAAAGCTGGTAAACAAGGTACCTCATTTTGCCCAGAGGTTTGGAAGGAAGTTGGACTGACTTTCCCTGTCTTCTTAGATGGCCAAGGACGACAGTATCATGAGCCAATAGATTTTAAGCAACTCGCTAAGTCATTCCGTACCTTCGGGGTGAGTGCAACTTTTGTAGTTGCACAGGTCGAGGCACTTGCTAGATATTGCCTCATCCCGGGGGACTGGAATAATAATACTCGGGCTTGTTTGTCATCCGGACAGTATTTAGACTGGAATTCCTTGTCCTATGAATATGCAAACAGTCAGGCAGCAGCAAATTTAGCTACAGGACAAGATCCTCAGAGACGTTGGGATGCAGACATGCTTCTGGGTTTAGAACGCTTTGCTTTAGATCAAACAAATTATCCTGAAGCAGTCTATGCCCAAATAAATGAGGTACCTACCAAAGCCTGGAAGGCATTGCCAAACAAAGGCACAGTCTCAGGCAATCTTACAAAAATCTTGCAGGGTCCCACAGAACCATTTTCAGATTTTGTAGCATGCCTCATTGAAGCAGCCGCTAGAATTTTTGGAGACCCAGATACAGCTATGCCTTTGGTGAAGCAACTAGTATATGAGCAATGTACTAAAGAATGCAGAGCCAGTGGGACTCAGAGGTCCATTTTGAACAGCAGTGGACTGCTCTCAAGCCTAACACCAACAGCAGGGACACATCCAGCAGGGTTGCCTTCCCCATCCTTGACCACTTTGCCCGGGACCAGCGGGGTCGGGAGATGGAGGAGGTCCTCATGATGACTGAGACTAGCCAGGGCCTGAGCTTTGAGTATGTGTGGGAGGCTGCCAAGCACGACCATTTTGATGAGCAGGGCCGGGGCCACCCAGATGAAGCCTTGTCTTACTCCAGTATGTTCTTCCCAGTGGGGGTGTTTGAGAATTCACTTTCAGATCCTGGCCCTGGCAAGCAAGATGACAGTGGCCAGGAGGTGCCCATGAGGGCCCCTGGTGTGGTCCCTTTGTTTGATGCACACAAGCTCTCTGTTGGAAGTGACTATTACATCCAGGAGGAGAAAAGCAGCAGCATTGTGGGCCTGGACTGCTCGGCACTGCTCACCACTGAAGTGGATGATCTAGGAAGGGCTGGCACTGAGCTGCCCCACCTGACGGTCCCTAAGAACTTGGTGTTTGAGGAACCCAGGACAGAAGAGGATTTCTTCCAGAGCAGTGCTCACCCCAAAGACGCCAGCTCTACCGAGGACTCAGGTGCTACCAGCATCCCTGGGAGCCCTTTCAACCTATTTAGTGACCTTGACAAAGCAGATGACCTGCCCAGTCACCAAAAAATATTTGATCTAATGGAACTAAATGAAGTTCAAACTGACTTTAAGCCAGCCATCTTGAGTTCAAGCCTCATGACCCCAAGGACACCTGCCAGTCTGACAAGGAAAAGGCCCATAATCTTTTGGACCAGGGCCCTCTGTGCTTATCAGAAAGCCTTTTGCACCAACATCACACAGATCCACTGTATCTAGTGATAGGCAACTTTCCTTATGCACAGACCAACCTAAGACACAGGGCCTGAAGGTGATAGGGTAACCCTATGATGGGTAAGGCTGTGACATGAAAGGATAGACCTAAGACAGGAGCTGTGGCTGATGGACAGGCTTGCCCAGACCTAGTCCAGCATAATATTATTAAACAAAAAAGGGGGAGATGTAGGCAGCTGATGCCTAAAAGATGGCGCCGGTTTCTGGTACACTGCGGCTGTAAACAACACCACTGTGCAGGCTCTAGCCCGAATCTGGCGCCAACCCCTCCCAAGAGGGTGCATGCAAATTAAGGTGCCAGCAGACTGACCAATCCCAGGAGGACACAAAGCTTTTCCATGTGCTGGGGGTTATATAAGGAGTTCCCCCTGGGTGCCCCGGGTTCCGGTAGCATCGAGGTGTTCATGCAATAAAGCTGTTGAGAAGAATTCTACCTTGTTGCGTTTTCCTTGCTGGATGAGGTGCACGCAACATCACTGGACCTTCTTTACTTCAGGCTCCTCTTCATTTCCATCCCTGCAGTTCGTACAGACAGTAACAAATATGGGTCATAGTTTTGACCTTGGGGTGGCAACCCCTCCCTCACTTGAAACCCTTACTACTGGAGGTGAGCTTTATAAGTTCCCTCTCCCTACTGTACAGCATTTTATCTAAGGTCCCTCCCTGTGAGTCCTGAGAGTCTCTCACTTCCCAGGTCTCTGGTGCATTCTGGAGGGACCCCTCAACCTCTTAATTCCCGAGGTTGCCTGTTTCCATTCTTTCTGCTGACCCTCAGGGCTTCAGTCCTTTTCCCTCACCCAATATAAGATCAGGTTCCCCTCCAACCCCACCCACCCCTAGTTCCTGTAGCCTTGCCTTTCGCCTTTCACTCCCAAAGTTCTCTCTTGGGCCTCTCAGCTTGTTGATTTTAGTTCTGTGAACTATATCTTGGATATTCTATACTCTTCTTTCCTTCTTTCTTTCCTTCTGTCCTTCCTTCCTTTCTCTCTCTCTCTCTCTCTCTCTCTCTCTCTCTCTCTCTCTCTCTCTCTCTCTGTTTCTTTTATGGCTAATATCTACTTATTAGTGAATACATACCATGCATGTCTTTTTGGGTCTGAATTACCGCACAAAGGATGATATCTTCTAGTTCCATCCATTTGTCTTCAAAACTTAGGATGTCCTCATTCTTAATAGCTGAGTAGTATTCCATTGTGTAAATGAACCATATATTTTTTTTAATCCATTCTTCTGTAGTGGGACTTCTGGGTTTTTTCTAGCTTCTGGCTATCACAGATAAGGCCACTATGAACATAGTGGAACATGTACCCCTGTGGCATGGTGGAGCATCTTTTGGGTATATTCCCAAGAGTGGTATAACTGAGTCTTCAGGTAGATCTATTTCCAATTTTCTGATGAACCTCCAGATTGATTTCTAGAGTGGTTGTACCATTTTGCAACCCCACCTGCAATGGAGAAGTGTTCCTCTTTCTCCACATTGTCACCTTTTGTTTTTATTTAGCCATTCTGATTGGTGTAAGATGGAATATCAGGGTCATTTTGATTTGCATTTCTTTGATCACTAAGGATTTTGAACATTTCTTTAGGTGTTTTCCAGCCATTCGAGATTCCTCTGTTGTGAATTTTCAGTTTAGTTCTATACCCCATTTTTTGATTAGGTTGTTTGCTTTTTTGGTGGTTAGCTTCTTGAGTTCTTTATATATTTTGGATATTAGGCCTCTAGCAGATGTAGTTAGTGATGATTTTTCCCCCAATGTGCAGGTTGGCGATTTGTCTTATTGACAGTGCCCTTTGTCTTACAAAAGCTGTATTCATTCCCCAACTCCTCCCCTTACCACACTCTGAATCCTTCCACACCTCCCCATCTATCTTTGAGATTTCTTCCCCTGTATATCTTCTCCTCCTATTGACACATATCCTTCTCTTTTCTTCATTTCCTATCTAGTCCACTTTGTGCTGGGGAGTTAGTCTTAAGAGCAGGGCTTCAGTAGGCTCACCATTGTTCATGCACTTAAAGAAAACTAACCTGACCCTCCCTCTCTTGGCAGTTGTGAAGTGCCAATAGCTCCTTGTTAATGGTGGAATTACATATCTGTCTTTCCCATTTTGTATTGGAGTTTTTTGTCTGACTGGAGGTTGCTCAACTCCTGGCTATGCTGTCATAATCACTGTGAATTCATATGTATATCTGCTGTGTTGTGTCTGAAAAGGGGGTTCTTTGAAGTTACCCTCTATTCCTGGCCCTTGTACCCTTTCCATCTCCTGTTCTCTAAAGTTCCCCAAATCTTAGAGAAAGCTATGAATCTCTGATTTAGGTCCTGCCACCTCACAGAATTTTGTTCTCATCTCATTGACCTTTTGGTCAGTCTCTGCATTGATTGCCATTCACTACAAGAAGAAGTGTCTGTATCAGTAAGAGTAATATCCTAATTTACCTAAAGAATATGTTAGCTAAATAAGTAAAATATTATTTTAAGCTGTGAAGGTGGTAAAATTTAAATTTAAAATGTTACCATAAGTTTAACTTACTGACTGTTAGGCTATATGAAACTTTTAAAGTTGAAATCCCCTAAGAGGCAATGTAGATACTTTTAAGAAAGCACTTGTACCATTTTAATATTCTGCAGTTAATATAAAAAGTACTAAATGTACTTCTTTATTGAGGAAAGGGATGGCTATCTCCCATTATTTTTTAGTAGTCTTTAAAAACTCTCTACTCACAAGTTGAATTCTTTTAAAGCTAGGGGGGAAAGTCCTAATGGAAAAGTAAGATTCCCAACTCTAATGCCTGAAACCATGTAACACAGTTTCTAAATGGGAAAAGAGGAAGAGAGAAAAATGTGATGAACCCTTAATACTCTAAGCTCCTCTAACTGAGATGTGGTAGTAATTGCTTTTTTTTTTTTTTGTGCCATCTCCTGGAAATGGTAATGCTTTCAAGTGAGGATCAAAGAGAATGACCTACATACAAAATAGATTGTAGTATGTAGTTACATTTTCATCCTTTGTAATATGCTTTTTGCAACCATACTTCTAATAAGAAACACAGCATAATGCTCCTCATTTTTTAAAATGAGTTGCCACTAAGGTCGGATCAGGTATTTAGGAACCAGAAAGGAAAAAAAAATGATTTTGTCCAAGGTGTTAGTACAAGATATGAATCAGTATGCACAGACCACACTTACACACTTAAATAAAATTCAAGATTCAGAAATACACATTCAGAATAGATATATTATCTGTCTAATGCAATATATGTATGTGTGTGATATGTGGGTTTCTTTGTGTGCGTGTTGAGAGAAGGAGAGAAAAAGAGAGAGAGAGAGAGACACCAGAAATATTAAATTATCTATATTTTTAGCCCCAAAGAATCTTATAATGCAAATGTTATAATATAAGGAAGAACAATAGAATGCTATAATTTATAATCACAATTAATACACAATCACATTCAATACACAAAAGAATTTTATGCTTTTTTTTCCAAAACTGGTCAGATTCTCATATGTCAACCACATAATCACTATGAATATTTCACAGGAAAAGATATCCCTTGTCAAGCTATGACAAGATGGTCTGGTCCCTAATAATGTAAATCTTCCCAGGGAGCAATATATAAACATATTCTTTCACCTGATCCACTAGATATTCCCAGTGATAAAAAGCACCTGAAGCATCAGGTTGTATTGGAAGTTTCCTAACTAGGAAACGCCAGAGACCAGATTCAGGGTCATTAGGAGAAAGGAGAATGTCTCATTTGTAAATTCTTCCCAGTGTCATTCATTTACAATATTCTTTCCTTTAACAAGTTAAAACTGTATCGGATACTCTTATGATACTTACAATGTACTAGTGTTTGTTCTTTGATGTCATCCATTTGATAACAGAAGGCACATTATATTTATTGACTTTTAAGGTAGGGTGAGTAAATATAGGGGAATGCCAGGGCCAAAAGAATGGGAATGGGTGGGTAGGGAAGTGGGGGGCGCTATGGGGGACTTTTGGGATAGCATTGGAAATGTAACTGAGGAAAATATATAATAAAAATATTAAAAATTTAAAAAAAATAAAAAAAAAGAAACTTATTGCACAAGTTGAGATTTAGATGACATTACTTCCATAAAGATATCCAAACTGGAAATTCATTCTTATCACGCTTTCCCTCCTTTAAAAGGAAAAATATACTTTTGGCATATGGTGTGTATATGTGGAGTGGGGGGTCAGTCATTTCAGAGAGAAGCAAGTGAACTGATAAATGTTGGCCAAGGTGTATTTATTTACCAACTTTGGTATATGTACAAATAGCTTTAAGGATATATAATAAAATAGAAATAGATTAAACAGTATACTTGCAGTAGTAGAAGCTGAGTCTATAAAAATATAACTACCTTTATTTTAGATACAGAATTTATATGTTTTGTGCAGAGCCTGATATGCTGTGAGGAGGGCGTGTGGCAGCAGTCCCAAGATGGCGCCCAGGACTGCAGCCAAGTCTTATGACTTGCACCTGACTTCCTCATACACCTGAAAATAAGCCACGGCCATCATGAGAACTGCACAGGTGCACCATGATGCTGGTGGTGTAAACAAGTCCATATTTGGTGGAGATGCGCCCCTGCCACCCTGGCTGGCTGAAGCTGCGTGCCTGGTGAGGTGACATGGCCTGCCATGAGTGGATGGGGGCTGAGAGTATATAAGAGTGAGAGGCCCGGGATTCAGGGGAGAGAGATGAAGAGGGAGAGAGATGAAGACTGAAGCTTGCTGAATAAACTGGTGTTAGAAAAACTGGTGGTCCTGTAGTTCTTGCTGGTTGAGAGCCAATTTGACAAATGGTGGCCCGTACAGGGAACTGACTCCCCCACCAACGAGTTCAGAACTTTCAGCAGTCAGTGTTTGCAGGCAGGGTTAGTTCACTGTAAGTGAAACTTACAACACCAGGAGTTTTGGGAAGGACCTCGGATAAAACAGAGGTGAATATAAAGTTGCCAGGAAACAGGCACAAAGTAAAAGTGAATTGGGGAGAACCTCAGATAAAACAGAGGTGAATATAAAGCTGCCAGGAAGCAGGCACAAAGTAAAAGTGAAACCATGGGAGCGTCCTCATCACATCCAATTTCTTCAGCTCTTCAGGAGCTCCTTAAGTCCAAAGGTTTAAAAATTCAAAGAAAGCCGGGCATGGTGGCGCACGCCTTTAATCCCAGCACTCGGGAGGCAGAGGCAGGCAGATTTCTGAGCTCGAGGCCAGCCTGGTCTACAGAGTGAGTTCCAGGACAGCCAGGGCTATACAGAGAAACCCTGTCTCAAAAAACAAAACAAAACAAAACAAAACAAAACAAAAATTCAAAGAAAAACCATAGAAAAGTTTCTTGATGAGTGCCATACCGTCGCGCCTTGGTTTGCCTTCTCAGGCAACCTCACAGTCACTTGCTGGGAGAAGCTAGGTAGGGACTTAGATGTTGCCTGGGAGCAGGGGATCTTGGAGGGAGGCATAAAGGCAGTGTGGAGGATAGTAAGGGGCTGTTTGGATGATAAACACTGTTGCAGGGCACTAGAAGCTAGCCAGCAAGTTCTGGAGCTATTAAAAGAGGAGAGGTTGTTACAATCTGAGAAGGACGAGACATCATTGAGCAGCTCAGAAAGTGAAACAGAAGAGGAATTAGAGCGATTAGCAAAGAGAGTGGAAAAAACCAAATTGTACCCTGACTTGACTAAGCAAAAAGGGGAGAAGTCCAAGGAAAAGGGAAGTAAGAATGAGAAAGAAGACACAGTGTTATCAGGTGGACAGAAAGGACAAAACAAAAGAGCCAAGGCAGAGGAGGAAGGCGAATTAGCTTCTGGGCCCGCTCCCTATGCCTCCTCAGCAGCCACCTATGGGCAGACTTTCTGTCTGGAGGTTTGGAGAGAGGTTAGATCCTCCTTGCTGGGATGTCCTATTTTTACTGACCAAGCAGGGCAGAGATATCATGAGCCTCTAGATTTCAAAGTAATCAGGAATTTGGCTGAGTCCATGCAGAGGTACTGCCTAACTGCCTCCTATACTGTGGCTCAAGTAGAGGCCTTGAATAGACACTGCATGACGCTGTCTGTCTGATTGGGCAGGCTTGGTGAAGGCGTGCCTTTCACCTGGGCAGTATTTAGATTGGAAAACCTTTCTTATTGAATTTGCAAATGAACAGGCAGAGGCTAAAGCTGTTGTAGGAAATCTAGCATGGGATAGGGATATGATGCTTGGCCAAAGTCGCTTTGCACAACAACAGACAGGATATCCAGTGCAGGTGTTTGAGCAGGTGAATCAGATTGCCATAAGGGCATGGAAATCATTGCCCAACAGAGGGGAAATTAGTGGAAACTTGACTAAGATTGTGCAATGTCCCACTGAGCCATTCTCAGACTTTGTAGCCAGGATGGTTGAGGCAGCAGGAAGAGTCTTTGGTGATCCTGATACTGCTATGCACTTGATAAGGCAGTTGGTTTATGAACAATGTACCCAAGAGTGTAAGGCTGCCAGTATGCCTTTTAAAAGCAAGGGTATCAAGGTATGGATGAAGGTTTGCTGAGAGCTTGGTGGGCCATTGACCAATGCTGGTATTGTTGCAGTTGCCATGCAGTTGCAAAAGAGGAAGTGGGATGTGTCTCCCGGAGCTTGCTTTAGGTGTGGCAAGCATGGACACTTGAAGAGGAATTGTCCTGAAAAAGGAAGTGGCTCCGGGGGAAGTGGAACTTGTCCCCCTGGGTTGTGTCCAAAGTGTAGGAAAGGGAATCATTGGGCTAGTGAATGCAGATCAGTCAAAGACATCCATGGCCAGCCTCTTACTCCTGGATATGGAGGTGCATGGTCAAAAATGGACAGTGGGGCCCTCACTTCCAGGGCCTGCAAATATGTGGACAACTCCCAGGGGGAGGAGGAGACCTGGCCAACACTGAGACATCCCCACAATGTGGAGAGCCACTGAAGGTTCAGCAGGATTGGATCTCCGCTATACCACCAGACTGGTATTGACTCCCCAGATGGGCACACAGGTGATTGAGACAGATTTTAAAGGTCCTCTACAAAAGGACACTGTAGGACTGTTATTTGGCCGCTCCTAGTCTGCTTTACCCAGGCTCATCGTCCATCCCGGAGTTATTGACCCTGATTATCAAGGGGTAGTTAAGGGTATGGTCTCATCACCACAAGGTATTGTGTCTGTCTTCCCTGGGGATCGAGTAGCTCAAATTGTCCTTTTACCTAGCCTTCATAGGCACTTCCCCTCCACTGGTAAACAAAGAGGAAAAGGAGGGTTTGGTGCCTTGGGCATAGACTTGACATGTCTCTCTCTCCAGATAGACCAGCATCCAGTTCTGGAGTTGAAGGTGAATGGCAAGTCCATCCTAGGGCTCCAAATACTGGAGCTGATTGCAGCATCATAGCACAGAAGGATTGGCTCCAGGGATGGCCAGTGCAAAGTTCTAATCAAATGCTGCAAGGCCTAGGATATGCAAAAGCTCCGGATATGAGTGTACAGAGTCTGAAATGGAAAGATGCAGAGGGCCATTCAGGGGAAATTCAGCCTTACATGCTGGAGCTCTCCATTTCTTTATGGGGAAGAGATCTATTAAAAGATTTAGGCTTGAGACTTACCAATGAATCTTCACCTACTTCTTGACATCTGATGCAGGATATGGGGTAGCACCCTTCCTATGGGTTAGGGAAATATTTGCAAGGAAGAAAGTCCCCCATAATACAAAAGAAGAAAATGAATACCGAAGGTGTGGGAGTTTTTCCTAGGGGCCACTGAGGAGGGCATTCCCATAACCTGGAATAAGAGGGACCCAGTGTGGGTACCTCAGTGGTCCTTGTCTAAAGAAAAATTACAGGCAGCCAAAAGTTTGGTTGAGGAGCAACTTCCATTAGGCCATATTTGTCCCTCTGTTTCACCATGGAACACACCTATTTTGGTAGTAAAAAAGAAGTCAGGCAAATGGAGATTGTTGCATAATCTTCGAACCATCAATGCACAGATGCAGGTTATGGGATTCATACAAAGAGGCTTGCCATTGTTGTCTGCTTTGCCCCAGGATTGGCCCCTGATAGTGATAGATATTAAAGATTGTTTCTTTTCTATTTCACTTTGTGCCCAGGATAGTGAATGTTTTGCCTTTACTCTTCCATCATGTAACCATGAGGAGCCTGGTGGAAGATATGAGTGGATTGTGTTGCCCCAAGGCATAGCTAATAGTCCCACCATGTGCCAGTTATATGTTAGTCAAGCCATAGAGCCAATTAGAAAAGCCTTTTCCAAATTGTGTTGCATGCATTATATGGATGATATCCTCTTGACAGCAAAGACAGAAGAATATCTTCATTCAGCCTATACTGCCTTGGTAAAAGAGTTACAAAGGTGAAAGCTGTATATAGCACCTGAAAAGGTTCAACAAGATCAAGTAGTTTCCTATTTGGGTGCCCAGATTTCTCTTACTTGGGTGCAGACACAAAAGGTTCAGTTAAGATTAGATTTTTTACATACCCTTAATGATTTTCAGAAGTTATTGGGAGATATCGATTGAATTAGACCATATTTAAGGATACCTAATGTTGTATGAAAGCCTTTGTTTAAGATATTGGAAGTAGATTCAGATTTAAATTCAGTGCGGTGTCTGATGCCTGAGGCTAGACAGGCTTTATCCCTTGTAGAAAAGGAGCTGAGTAAAGCACAATTAATGAGATGTGAGGAGGAAGTGGCCATCAATCTTTTGATACTGCAAACAGAAATGCAGCCTACTGGCTTAGTTTGGCAGGAAGGATCTTTGCTCTGGATTCATCCAAGAATATCCATGGATAAGACTGTGGAACATAATCCTACTACAGTAGCAAATTTGGCGTTGAAGGGAATTCAACAATGTTTGCAGCATTTTGGATGTCAACCGGGCATGTTGATTATTTCCTATGATGGTCATCAGCAAAAGGTTTTGGTAGCCACAGTGGATGAGTGGGCCATTTTGTTTTGCAGCTTTAACGGCATAATAGATAATCATTATCCTAAACATCTGTTGGTTACCTTTTATAAAGCTCATGCTGTTGTGTTTCCTAATCTAGTGCAGGAAAGACCCATTCCAGGAGCGGTGAATGTGTTTATGGATGTGTCCAAAACTGGATTTGGAGCCTATCTTATTGAATCTCAACAACTGGTTATTAGGCAATATCAACCTGGAACGCCCCAACTGGTGGAGTTACAAATTGTGTTAGAAGTATTTAAAAATTGTCATTTTTCCTTCTATTTAATTTCTGATTCTCAATATGTGGTTAATCTGGTTAAAGGATTAGAAGTTGCAGTACAAATTTGATCGCATAGTCCCATATTTGAATTGGCGCTACATTGCAGCAGCTCATTTGGTAGCGCTTCGCTCCAGTGCATGCTAATCATAATCGTGCCCATACAGGACTCCCAGGACCTTTGAGCAGAGGGAATGATGTTGTGGATGCCTGTACGTGCATGCAACTTGTGTTCTTATCTACCTTAGAATTGGCCAAAGCCTTTCATGATAAGTTTCATGTTAATGCTAGTACCTTGCAGAAAAGATTCCATATCTCTAGGGCTGAAGCACGAGACATAGATGTCTCCTGTGGGCATTGCACCGTGTTCCAACATCCTCCTTCTTTTGGAGTGAATCCTCGAGGCTTATTGCCCCTTCAGGTATGGCAAATGGATGTTACTCATGTTCCTGAATTTGGAAAGCTTAAATATGTTCATGTCTCAGTGGATATCTGCTCAGGTATCATGCATGCCACCCCTATGTCGGGGGAAAAGCAATTCATGCTATCTAGCATTGTGGGTGAGAAGGTCTTTTTGTGTGTTTCCACAGGACCAGACGGAACCCCTTTGGGTGCCCGAGAGGTTGGTGAGACACTGCAAGAATGAGGCTCCTGATCCAATTGCCCCTGTGGATGTGATGGATGATCCCATGAGCACAAACGATGGAGCTGAGTTGGGGAATACTTTCAGTGTTCCCAAAGCTGATGCCAGTTCGACATGATGCTCAAGTTTTTCCACACTTTTTTGCTAGATCCCTGAATACCCCTTAAAGAGATAGTCCCTATAGAAGGCAACGTTAGTATTAAGTTAAAGGGTATTTTTTTATAGTTAATCAGATTAAGGAAAGTAGTGATTGTGTTCAGCTTTATAATCAGTCTGCAACTTGGTTTGATAAGCCTGGTTTAAATCATGGCTTTCTGGCTATCTATCCCTTGCTTCAGGGCTGATGGGTGGCAATGGGAGCCCTGGGATATTTGCTTGTAATAGTGTGTGTGTTGTGTGTTTGGTGCATGCAGGCCCACACTTCCACCATGGTGGTGCAGGCCTTTGCCTCAGTGGAGGCGGGACAATCTCCTCAGATTTGGCTTGCTGCCCTAAAGACATAATGCTGCGTTATGCCGTGGGTTGCGAGGCTAAGCACTGCACAGAGGATAGCTTGCTGTTGACATCCTGTGGAAGGCAAGTCTGATTGCATGAAGGTTCAGTGTCTAGTTCTCTTCCCCCAGGAAAAACGACACGGGAGCTGGCCAAGACCTCTCTGGGTGATGAGCCCAAGGGATGGTTTTGTGTAGGGCCCCTATGCTTGCACACTGGGAATCAGACCATTACCTTCACCCATGAGGCTTGCTTGCAGCAATCAAGATCAGGCCATAGATTAATCAGTGTCCTGGCCTTCTGTTGCACCTGTCGCATGCAGACAGGACAATCTCCTCAAGTGTGGCTTGGCATGCTAGAGAAGTAGTCAATGATGAATAAGACTCCCTGGGCGTGTCACCAACCTAAGACAGGAATCAAACCCAATGCTGTTTGTCTCCCAGAGACGGGTAAGGGGCATTGCTGCAGGAGGCAATCTAAGACAGACATTCTCTCTGCCGAAAAAGAAAAAAAAGAGGAGATGTGAAGAGCAAGTGTGACAGAAGTCCCAAGATGGTGCCCAGGACTGCAGCTAAGTCTTATGACTTGCACCTGACTTCCTCATACACCTGAAAATAAGCCATGACCATTGTGAGAATTGTGCAGGTGCACCATGATGCTGGCAGTGTAAACAAGTCCATATTTGGTGGAGACAAGCCCCTGCCTCCCTGATTGGCTGAAGCCGTGCTTGATGAGGTGACGTGGCCTGCCGTGAGTGGATGGGGGCTGAGAGTATATAAGTGTGAGAGGCCCGGGGTTCGGGGGAGAGAGATGAATAGGGAGAGAGATGAAGAGGGAGAGAGATGACTGAAGCTTGCTGAATAAACTGCTGTTAGAAGAACTGGTGGTCGTGTCATTCTTGCTGGTCAAGAGCAGATGCGACAGTATGCTATATTTGGATACTTTGGATAACTACTTATTGAGTCTTTGTCCTATAATTTTAATAAAACTTAATATGTACTCCTATTAAAAGAAAAAATATTCTACATTATCATACTCAAGACAAAAGGGCACTTAAACAATTGAATAATATTTGTGTCTGACAAGAAAACAGAGTTTGTACAAAGCATATTCTACATAAAACACCAGAGAAAATGCTTTTATTTGTATGCTTGTGCTGTATTACTCTGCTACGTTGCAGAAGAAAATCTCCTGAATGAGATTGCAATATCTACTGAAACATTTTTATAGTGTTCTTCTAATCCCAGCTCTGCTTGAGTGTGCTCTCAGTGATACTTTCATAGATGAGCAAACACCTTCAAATCAAACTCAGGAGATGAAAACATAACATTTGCGCAAACTAAAAATGTTTGAACACATATGAAAATGTGCTTCTTATTTACAAAAAAAGTTATATTCTATAAAGCTATAAAATCCTGCATTTGGAGGACACAGTAAAAAAGTAAATTGTTAAACATACAATAAGAAAATAATAACAATAAGCAACATTGCTAAAAATTAAGCAAGATTAAACATGAATTGACTACATTAATTATTTAATATATCAGTATTGTGAACTTATATAAGGAATATTCTAAATCATTTCTGCCTATGTTGCATAGCTTGTCTCCATTCTCACTTCAGTTATTAACCATGAGAGAAGTTATAACTTATAAAATCAGTGGGATTTTTTAAAAAAAATTATAACATAAAAACTGAGGTGATGGGATTTCAAAGCATGTATTTCAAACTATAGTATCTTTCTTATGTTGAAGATTCTCTTTTGGTGAGTGGTTAAAAATTAAAAATAAAAATAAAAATTTTGATTAACATAAATACACAGATTTTCTCTTTTGGTTTTTGATGCTTTCTGCCATCATTAAAGCAAGTGGAAAGATAGTTAATGAATGGTGTGTGCCAGAAAGGCAATATACTCTTTACACAGATACTACAATCTTGGCTAAAGAATATGAATCTATAAATTCTGTGAGAAAAATAAAGAAAAAATAAAAAAGAAATGTTCAGCATTCAACTAGTTCTAACGAGCAAGGAATCCAGTGAGGTCATAAATTTGAGTTAAAGATTCAAAGTTTTGGGAATAATTTAAGAATATAGTTTCAAGAAAAAGAGCCGTTGTATATTTCTTCTTATTTTACTCCTCCTCATGTTTCTCCTCCTGATTTTCCTCCTCCTCTGCCTGATGTTTCTTAACATCATTGGAATTTATCATATGCACAGGCTATAACCCACAAATCAAGGAGGTATTCTAGTGGGTGAATAATCCGATTTACTGAAATCTGTCATGAAGTCACCTAACCCACGGTGCTTTTATATGCCTCCAAGTACTGAGAAGTATTAGCTCTGCATTTCCTTGCCCCCTAATCTATCTAGAAACTTATCTTTCTAGAAAATTCAATTACATATAGCAAATTAAAAAAAATAAACTGTTTTATATTATGAGAATATAACTTAGTAAACCATTGCTACACTAAGACAAAAGATATAGGGAATGGAGTCTTGGGCTAGTCTGATAGGGTAAAAATTCAGAATACTCATTTGATTATTTGATGATAATAATACAAGACTAGTAAATGTCATGTGAGTTATTTATCTCATATTTTAGGAATGGGGACATCTCTAAAGGAAGAGAATTTTCCCTATAATTTCAGTATATCTGCTAGATACTTGGGATAATCAAGTTCACATTTTTGAACATACTTGCTGACTCTGGAGCAGTAATTTCTCACAGGACTCTTAAAAAGTCCCACAAACAAATACATCTGTGGAACAGGTAGATACATTTTATTCTTCATACAGAGATGGAATTCAAGAGTGGGTCCTTCTCTATTATATCTAAAGTTGAGGTTGAACTCCCTAACTTGTGAGTAGGAAATATCGTATCAAATATGTAGAGAGCTCATTCACATTTACCTCTTAAGTTGGGCTGTTCACTGAGCTCCTTTACTTAAAGAGTCTCTGACCCTCAATGGATAAAGACTCATGAGACATCTATTCTTCATTTAGGACAGTTTTCATGTCCCAAATACTAAAGTTTGGATTTGTCAACTACAGTGACAAAACCGCAGAAAACTGGCTTTCTAACACCAATCAAGTAGACAGCATCTGGGTGGCTTGTGTCTATGATGCCCCTCAAATCCTCAGTGAGATCATGGTATTGCAACTCTGGTTTGGATGGCAATATTTCATCATCCACTTTTTTTTAAATACTGGTACAGTCTGCATCAAAATACATATTATTATACTAATATTCTAACATATTCATTTTCATGTTATTTATGCTTATAATACATTTTTGTTCAAACGTAATTTTTCATTGCTTGAGGAGATATCATACTTGCAAACAGTGTATTGGAACTTAAAAAGAAGCTACAACTTTAGTCTCTCTCTCTCTCTCTCTCTTTTTTTCCTTCTTTGACCTGAGCAGCCAGAATGCAAATTACTAATAATTTAGTGTTAATATTATTCTCACTGAGTTGCTGAAGTAATTTATGCACATGTACTTAACTCCTGTGTCATGATGATCCAACTAACACTCCCTTAAATCTGTAGTATGTGGATAAGTGACACAGTTACTAAGACCTCATGTCTTAACACTTTCTACACCAGTGCTTCTCAGCCTTTCCAGTGCTGAAACTCTTTTATACAGTTCCTCATGTTGTGGTGAAACCCTACCATAAAATTATTTTTGTTTTCATCGTGTAACTGTAACTTTGCTTCTGTTATGTATCAATGTATATATCTGACATGCAGAATATCTGATATATGAGCCCTATAAAAGAGCCATATGATCCTCAGTGCAGTCGTGAACCACATATTAAGAACCACTGATTTACATATATAATGTGAGGGTCCAGTTTAAAATATAACAATCCTTTAATTCAGTGGTTTTTACTTTTTTTATTTCCTACTTAAAAGTCCTGTAACAAAAGAAAAGAAAAGAAAACAAACAAACAAAAACAAAAACAAAAAAATGGAGTAGGGTAGTAAGTTTCATATTAATTAAATGAAAATTTTATATAATTTATATAAGAGCATAAAACATATATAAAAGCATTAATAATACTTTTCTCTAAGTAACAATGAAAGTCTGTATGATACATATTTAATGTTTCATTCTTATTTCTTCCATTTTACAAAATATCAAAATGAAATACTAGTGGGTTTTATTCCTTCTTGCTGAGTGCCATCAAATTCTATGATCACTATCTATTCACTGTTCTACATTAGTTTATCTTTTGTTATCTGTATAATAGAGATCTAATTAAACAAAACATAGTCTAAAATTTTAACCTGGAAATATTTCCTTTGAGGAGAACTTGAAGATAAATATGATATGTGTGTGAGCTTAAGTGCAGTCATTCCCACATCCGGAAATCACAGAATAGATCATCTTAATTCAATCTAAAGTAAAATTCTTATTAACACTGATTATTTCATCATTGTCCTATACATAAGTAGAGTCCACATTTCCACATTCTCATATCTTAATATAACCTGCAAAGCTGTCAAAAGCACATATTCAAAATGACTGTCAGTCAGTGTCAATTAATCTATTTAAATAGTATCTACAACACCATCAACCTAAGAATTGGCAAACAGACACTGTATCTTGCTAGTCGCTGCCTTATTATGATAAGGATTTGTTTTATTTTAGTTATTTTGAGAACACATTTATATGAAGTGTAGCCTAGAAAACACATCAAGAACTTTCATTAAAAATAACAATATATACATATATAAATATATATGATATATAAATTATATAAATATCAATATAAAAATAATAAATAAGTCTTTAAGAACTCAGCACCTTGTAAGATGGATCCAAGAATTCTGGGACACTTGCTTCAAAATTGTCGGGATGGTGCCTAATAGCTTCTGTGTGTTCAGTAGAGACACTGTAGGTTAGATGATTCTGCAGAAGGGTCTCTAGAAATGTTATCTCTGGGTGCTTTTTATCTGAATTTATTATGTCTAGCAGTACCATACACTAGTAGAAAGTAGCAGATAACTACTACACTTCTGAGATATAGTGACTCATTGGAGAAACTGGAGTTTCTCCAGATACTATTTTGACATAAAATAGACTCAACTGCTAAGATCTGCCTACTACACCTTCTGTATTACTGGTCCACAAATTAAGGACTACTTATTTAGTGGTTTTAAATGGATGAACAAATCATGCCCAGAGGTTTTTTAAATGGCATTGAATTAAGCCAGGGTTAAAATTGGCATAAAAGCAGTGAAGGGAAGGGGAATTATAAAGTTCTTTCAGATGTTTCGCTGTAGCAATCTATTTTCAAGGACAGCAAACTAGGCTGATTAACTCATCTTAAACCTAGAAATAGGAGAATTATTACTGATGTCAGACTGGAAATGACAGATAGTGGCTGCCCCAGGGAAAAATATACCTGATCTCATTAATGGTAAAAGAGACTAGTATGTAAATTGGTAGATAGTAGGCATTTTAAAAAATAGTGTTTGTGGACAAATTTTGCTGAGGAAATTCTGAAACTTTGGAAAAGCATTTTAATGGCATATTTTCTAGCTTATTATGAAATATGAAATATCAACTACCTCACACTCATATTAGAGTATCAGAAATTAAAGTCATTCAATATTTAATATTTATTTAGAGAATTACTGTATGTTCGTATCCTGTTGGATGCTTATCTATGTGTAAAAATGTCAATAAGGATATAAATTCATAGCATGAAGATGGTTCAAAGGACAAGTAACATAAATTCCTGATAATCAAAAATGGATGAGCACATAGATATGCTGAAACACAAAGAATAAAATATAATTAATGAGTTTCAGAATTAATTCTAACAGAACTTTGGCTGAGTACAGTTACAGCTTTTCGCTCTTTGAATATTGTACATTGAATTCTTCCACACCATTTTCTCAATGTATTCAGTTGCCTTGGTTCCACAATGCTCCTGGCAACTTCCTGTACCCATAAATTTTGGTATAGTCTTAATTATTGCTGATCTGGAGTTGTACCAGGAATAGTATATCTCTTATTCTGAGAATATTATAAGTTTTCCCCCTAACTTATCTTGTTCATTATGTTTTCAAGTTTGATATCCACTGGAACTTCCAGTTAACATTAAAGAATTGTGAAATGAAACTAGCAATTATCGTAGAATTGTCTCTAGATTCCTTGGGATTCGGTGTTAGTAACGTTTAACATTACTAAGTTCTTAGATGATGTTTAACCATGCCACTACACTTCACACTGACATTGGATTCCTGTTTAGGTAGTCTCTGTCTCTCTGTCTCTTACTCTCTCCTCTCTGAAATGTGACATGAGGTTTGTTATCATATCAGCATGGAAATTTTAAATGAAATTAAACAAAATAAAGTGTGAGCTTTTCAGCAAAAACTCTCAAAGTATGCTGGTAACAAGTTAATAATGAATTACAAATTTTATTCTTCAAAAATACATACATTTCTATGAATGCAGCTATAATTAAATTAATGCTTCCCAAGATGAATGCTCCTTTTAAGTTTTCAGAACAATTGCATGTCTTCTGAGATTGTACATGCACCATACTGAAGTGATATTTTTAAATGTAACATTTAATTAAAAGAAATTATATTTAATCTTAAAGGAAACCTATTTCTCTGCTCTATTCTCTAATATCAACTTCATGCATTTCCCATATCAAGCCATTCTCCAAGTCAGAGTGGACTTCAATTGGGTTCTATACAACCAACTTCAATCCAAGGCACTAGGCTTAGAACTGATACTATAAGGCCCATTTCACTTCAAGCATCAATTTTAAGCAGTGGTTTCCTATGTAGCTACTGTTATTGTGATTTGTTAAATTGACATTCAATATTCTTATGGACCCTATTCAGCTCAGATGATTAATGTATTAGCTACTACCAATTATTAAAACTGAAATGAAGGTTCATATAGAAGAAAGAGAGCATATCTAGAAAATGTAGATAAGATGAGATCTTCAAGAGCTGAAGCACATGCTCTTGGAGTTGGAATGCACCAACCTCCCAATGTGTATCAGCCTGGAAATTCTCTGCATTCATCGTTTGGGTATTTGATGAGGCTTGCCTTAAATAGACATGGTTGATTAACTCATAAGCCATGTAATTAGCTCAATTGCCAGCCTCCCATTACTCTCTCCAAAAGTCAGGGTGAAGCTGCCACTTCCATCTGTCTCAACTTTGGTTTCTATTCTGCCCTCAAATGACACTTGACATCAAGCAATGAAGAGTCCCCAGTGTCTTATGGGAAATAAGGCTGTGTGTCTTATTCTCTGTACCCTTCTTCACACAGACAAAACAATAAACATCTGTTCCTACTGGCAGCTTTATATGTTATTATTTTGACTCCTTCCTAATGTTAACTGGCTTGACTGAAGATATGCTCCTTTTGATGTTTCCCAAGTTCCTATTAGATTTGGCTTCTCATTTGCTTGCTATTCATGAGTCTTTGGATAAGACTCATGAAGTAAACTCAGGCACCTGATTATCTCTTGTATATGTTCATGTCAGTGGAAATGTAGTTTTGTCTCTTTGATATGTAAGCACAAGATACCTTTTCAGAGATAACAAACAAACAAATAAAACTCCTTTGACTTTCCTAGCCCCATCAATAATACTTGATAGAGAATTGCACCTATATTTAGATAGCTTTGGTAGAAACCTTTAAGACAGGTTAAACTGCCAATGCTGCACTATATCAATTGATATTAAAATCTTCTAAGTGAATTTGTCAATGAATTGAGGAATTTAGAAAAGTAAGCTTTTGAGTATATATAATATACTATCTGTATTTATAAAATTTATAACACGTTTGATTGTAAGAATAGAGAAATAAAGAAATAAAGAAATAAAGGAAGGAAGAAAGGAAGAAAGGAAGAAAGGAAGAAAGGAAGGAAGGAAGAAAGAAAGAAAGAAAGAAAGAAAGAAAGAAAGAAAGAAAGAAAGAAAGAAAGTTCAACATCAACTTTGAATCTCTGCGTTCAAGTCCAGTTTGGTCTACAAAGATATTCACAGGACAACCAGGGCTACATGTCAAAACCTTGTCTTGAAAAAATTAAAAAAAAAAAAAATTAGCTGAGTAGTAGTGGTGGTACTTACCTTTAGTCCTAGCACTCAAGAGGCAGAGGCTAATGGATCTTTTAATTTGAGACAAGCCTGGATTATAGAGTCACAGGACTGCCAAGGCTACATAGAGAAACACAATCTCAGAAAAGGAGGAGGAGAAGGAGAAAAGAGAAGGAAGGAATTAAAGAAAAGAAAGAGAGATAAATAAAGAAAGAAAAATAAGATAATGAGGAAGGAGAGAGAGAAGAGTGAAAGAAGAGGAGAGTTGAGCATTAACATAAATGACTATAAGAACTATAAAAATATATGTTTCATGGATGTTTTACCCTGGGCAATATTTAAGAAGGTGAACCTTCTCATTAGGTGTCCTAGCTCCTTGTTCCTCTATCAGTCAGCTACTCATTTCTCCAACTCCATAAGGCTACATGCAATTCACAGATTCCCTGGAGAAATCACTATCACGTTGAAGAGCCCATTTTCATCCCAGAACCAATGTTTTAAAGAGCCAATTCTCTGCTGGCGATTAGAGGAAATGTACTTTATGTAAAATGCATTTTAAACATTGTTTTTCATAAGAGAGTGAAAGCAAAGGAGGAAAGCTGGTGATTAGCAATTTCCATAAAGACTGAAACTCAGTATTTTAATCCTTCACTTTACACTCTCATTCTCAAACAGTAGGTTTTTAACTCATAAAATACATTTCATCAACCACAATATTTCAAATCTTCCACTTACTTATGGTTACACTTCAAAAGAACATGCTCTTAATCTATGAAGTGGAGTAATTCAGGAGTTTTACTGAACCACAATTCTTTTTAGAAAGTAGCTAACACTTGAAAAAATATAGAAAGATTTCTAGAAAGATATGATGTGGAAACCACACATCTACAAACCAGTTTATACTCTATAAAATAAAGAAAAAAACGTATGAAGAAATGGTGAAGAACAAACTTGTACCTTAAAGTCAAAAGTAAAATTTGATAGGAAATAGCATGCCTGGTTAACAAAAGGCCTCTGATCTACCTTTCTAAAAATAGTCTGAGAAATGGACAAGATTTTAATACTTAGAAAGAAATGCCTGCTGTCAGTCTTGATGACTTGAGTTGTATCCTCATAAATCACTTGGTAGTTGAACAGACATGCCCTGGCATGTGGACACACAGACACAGACACACACAAACACATGCACACACATATACATTTATATGTATATAAGAAATACACATATATGTATAAAAATATACATATATATTTTACATACATTATATATATGTGTATGTATGTATATACATACATACATACATACATACATACATACATATATGAAATATTTTTAAAA
Source organism: Mus caroli (assembly GCF_978045245.1). Lineage (NCBI taxonomy): Eukaryota > Metazoa > Chordata > Mammalia > Rodentia > Muridae > Mus > Mus caroli. The sequence continues at coordinate 119,325,259 of NW_028227258.1, read as the reverse complement.
GAAGTAAGAGGGATAGTGACGAGAAAAGTAAACTCAGAATAGAAAAGCACCACATTTCCAGTGAGGCAGAAAAGAAGGGATGAGCTCTTAAAGGGACAGTGAACCATTCTGAAGATGCTTTTGTTTGTCACAGCTATGGTGGGGTCGTAAGAGCCAGGTAGATAGTATACTGAGAGCAGAGATGCAGCTACAGATCCTATAGCCCAGACCTTCTTGTCTCTCCATCACAGTAAGGAATTATCTTGCCTAAAATGCTAATAGTGGCAATGTTGAGAGAATCTACTTTAGTTGAAACCCCATGCTCTATGAAGCAACAAATTAAACAACAACAAAAACAAACACAAGAAAACGTATACAGATACAAAGAGTATTAAATAAATTGCCTTACATTTTTGTTCTATTAATTTACCACTTACTAAATTACATTCTCAACCATGTAACATCCACTGATAATATCTTCATAAGTGAGTGAAATTGTTTCGGAAACATATATATATATATATATATATATATATATATATATATATATATATTATTTGGTTAAATGGTCTATGTCCCCCAGGCTAATATTTGAAGACTTGGTCTCTGACTAGTGTCATGCTGATGGATCTTTGTGCTGTTATGAAAGAACTCCTGAATAGATTAATCCACTGGCAAGTTTGTTACTGAATGGGCTATTGGTAGATGGGCTCTATCTCGAAGAATTATGTTCTTGGGATTTGTCTTTGAAAAGTAGGCCTTGTCCCTTGTCTTTCTTTTCTTGGTCTTTCTGCTTTCTGGCTTCCAAGAGGTGAACAGCTCTCAATCATGATGCCTTTCCATCATTGTCTTTCTCTTTCCATAGTCAGAGAGCTATGATTTCAATGTTGGAAATCATGAATCCCAAACATCTAACCTTTATTTTTTTCTCACAGGTATTGTGCCACCATAATGATAATTGACAAATATAGAAGACTACTATGAAAGCTAGCCTTTTACTGTATCTGAGCACATGAGTCAAGGACCACTGCAAGTGATCGTGAGAGGAATTTTTGAATTATAGTGAAGTGTCCTAGGCAGAGATTAATGGAAGTTTTTGGCAGGTGCTCAGAAGAGGAGAATTCTAGTGAGGAACACAGACAGTAAAGACCACCTTCTAATTGTTCAAATGAAAAGAAGCATTCTGCTAAGAGTTGGACTACAGACATTTGTGTTACTTTTCTGCCAAGAGCTTGTCTATATTTTGTTTATGCCCTGTTCTTGAGTATGTATTTGTCATGAAATGATTAATTAATCTGCTGGAAAATTTCAAGGCAACTGTATTAATGGCATTTTCCTTACTGTACTAGAACATTTGAAAGGAAAAAAATGAGAGAGGACATATTTCAGATAATTGGTTCATAGGGTATAGTGTTGTGTGCGATATTTAAAAATAAAATAAAATAAAATAAAATAAAATAAAATAAAATAAAAAACTACTCTAATGCCAGCTATGTGCCCACAATGTGGTCTCACCTCCCCCATTGGGAGCTGCAAGTGGCAGTCTTCCCAGGTTCCCAAGGTTAGCCTGACACCACACACCACTTGTATTTCCCAATCCATCCTTCCCCTGTGGCTAGCCTGCTGATACTGTCACCTGCTGGCTATAAACTCCAGAGGTTTATAATTTCTGCATAAGATTTATAACAGTATATCCTCAACCCCCAAAATACCCACACAAAGAACTCAAAACTCAATTGATATAAACCCAAGCTGCACACCTAGATGTGGCAAATGTACCCTGCATAACTCTATAGTACTTCTAAGATATCCAGAGCTACCTATGACTCTTTCAAGCCACATGGATCAGGTTCTTCTTCCTTCATCTTCTCTCTTCTGTCTATCTTTGTCTCCTCTCTGAAACTTTCAGCCTCACCTTCTTTTTTCATTGCCCAATCACAGGGTCTAGACTTATATTTCATCTGCCCTCACCTGCATAATGACAGCAATGCACAGTGTAGCCCATTGCAGTGGTAAAAACGTAACAGAATTCATGGCAACAATAGCATGTGGTAGAAACTTCATAAGTCACCCTGAAGCAGGAAATAGAAAAAAGGTTGGCCAGGAATGTCTAAGTAAATTTTCTGTTGCTGTGAACAGAAAACATGATCACAGCAACACTTATCAATGGAAGCATTTAACTGTGACTTGATTATAGTTTCAATGACCTAGTCACCATCATCTAGGCAGAAAGAATGGTGGTATGCAGGAGGACATGTTTTTGAGAAGTAACTGAGAGTTTTACATCTGGATATGCAGGGAACTGAAAGATTCTGTGTGATGTCCCTCAACAGAGGAATGGATTCAGAAAATGTGGTACATTTACACAATGGAGTACTACTCAGCTATTAAAAACAATGAATTCCTGAAATTCTTAGGCAAATGGATGGAACTGAAAAATATCATCCTGAGTAAGGTAACCCAATCACAAAAGAACACACATGGTATGCACTCATTGATAAGTGGATATTAGCCCAGAAGCTTGGAATACCCAAGATAAAATTCACAAATCACATGAAAGTCAATAAGGAGAAAGACCAAAGTATGGATATTTCAGTCCTTCTTAGAAGGGAGTACAAATTGCCCATGGGAAGAGTTACAGAGACAAAGTGTGGAGTAGAGACAGAAGGAAAGACCATTCAGAGACTGCCCCACCAGGGGATCCATCCCATATACAGTTACCAAACCCAGACACTATTGTGGATGCCAACAAGAGCTTGCTAACAGAAGCTTGTTATAGCTATCTCATGAAAGACTCTACCAGAGCATGATAAATACATAAGTGGACGCTCTCAGCCAACCATTAGACTGAGCACAGGGTCACAAAGTGAAGGAGCTAGAGAGAGGACCCAAAGAGCTGAAGGGGTTTGAAACCCCATAGGAGAACCAACCAGTAACCTCTGAGCTCCCAGGGACTAAACGAACAAACAAAGAGTACACAAGGTGGGACTCATGGCTCTAGCTGCATATGTAGCAGAGAATGGCCTAGTTGGACATCAATGGGAGGAGAGACCCTTGGTCCTGTGAAGGCTCGATGCCCCAGTGTAGGGGAATGCTAGGGCCAGGAAGCAGGAGTGGTTGGTTTGGTGAGCAGGGAAAGGGGACAGTGGGTAAACCAGGAAAGGGGATAACATTTGAAATGTAAATAAAGTAATTATCTAATTAAAAAAAAAGACCCCAGTAAAAGAAAAAAAAGGATTCTGGGCTTGGAGTAGGCTTTTTAAAATATCCAAGCCCACCCCCAGAGACACATGTTTTCCAATAAGACCACAGCTCCTAATACTTTCAAATAATGCTACTCCCTGGTGACCAAGTATGTACTTACAGGGGCCATTCTCATTTTAAAACATCAGAAGAAGTGATTATATGCTTCAAAGTTATGCCCTGAGCAACTTATTTCTAAAGCTCAACCTCACTTTCTAGTAATTCCACTAACTGGGATCCAAGAGTACAAAACACAGCCTTATAGGGGATTTCTCATGCAAACTTCAGTGCTATCTACATTTGCCCTAACCCTCACACCATCCTCATGATGCAAGGTGCACACAATCTAACTGCAAAAGTCCTCATGATATTAACATTTTCCCAACACTGTTCAAAGATTAAAATTTACAGATTGTACTGAGGTCCAAGACAATGTCTTAGCTGTGAGCCATAGGAAATAAGAAATAAAAGTAGAGTTATATATTTTATGATGTCATAGATGTCCAGCTCAAAAAGAAAAAGGATAGGAGAGTAACAGTGAAAAAATGAACTAAAATAAGAACATAATAAAGTACAGTAAATAGTAAATATTATGGCTTCAGTCCAAAACCAGGGGTGCATAGTGTCATCTGAACTGCAATAGGTTGGAACGTCCAAGTCATATGGGAAAGAGAATTGCAGTGACCTTGATATGGTTAGGTATAGTGACAGCCTCACTTCTGGTACTCATTTTCTACATTTTTCAATTATCAACATGATGATATAATATCTGAAGAAAAAAGGTAAGAGAGAAAAATATTGATTTTGTACAAAAAATTTCAAAAGTGTCAATGCATGGCTATGTGAACTACTGCAAAAGGGAAATGGCATTACTAAAGGGCAAATGGCAATAAGCTCTTCTATTTGTGGCAGCCTGGAAACAGAGATACCAAGAACAGAAAGGGCCAGGGACAAGACCTACCCTGTAGAATGTTAGTCCACTTGTTACTTCCCACTTGGTTTAACAAATACACACATACATACACACGCACACACACAAACATATATTGCTGGAGCATATCTATACATATATATGTGCACACACATATACAAATACATATTTTAATAGATATTTTCTTTATTTACATTTCAAATGTTATCCCCTTTTGTGGTTTACCCTCTGAAAACCCCCTATCCAGTCTTGACTCCCCCTACTCACCAACCTATTCACTCCTAGTTCCTGGTTCTAGCATTCCCCTACACTACAGCATTGAGCTGTCACGCGACCAAGGGCCTGTCATCCCACTGATGACCAACAAGTCTATCCTTTGCTACATATGTGGCTGGAGCCATGGTTCCCTCCATGTGTGCTCTTTGATTGGTTGTTTAGTCCCTGGGAGCTCTGAAGTTACTAGTTGTTTCATATTTTTTGTTCCTCCTATGGGGCTGCAAATCTCTTCAGCTACTTGGGTCTTTCTCTAGCTCGTCCATTGGTGACCCTGTGCTCAGTCCAATGGTTGGCTGGGAGTATCCACCTGTGTATTTGTCAGGCACTGGCAGAGCCTCTCAGGAGACAGCTATATCAAACTCCTGTCATCAAGCACTTGTTGGCCTCCACAATAGTGTCTGGATTTGATGACTGTATATGGATTGTATATCCAGATGGGGCAGTCTCTGGATGGTATTTCCTTCGGTCTCTGCTCCACACTTTTTCTGTATTACCTCCCAGGGGTATTTTGTTCCTCCTTCTAAGATGGACCGAAGTATCCACACTTTCGTCTTCCTTCTTCTTGAAATTCATGTTGTCTGTGAATTTTATCTCTCGTATTCTGAACTTCTGTTCTAATATCCACTTATCAATGAGTGCATACAATTTGTGTTCTTTTGTGATTGAGTTATCTCCCTTAGGATGACATTTTCTAGTTCCATCCATTTGCCTAAGAATTTCATGAAGTCATTGTTTTTAATAGCTGAGTAGTATTCCATTGTGTAAATGTACCACATTTTCTATATCATTTCCTCTGTTGAGGTACATCTGTGTTCTTTGAGGGCCAGCTTACTCTTACACATACTCTAGGAAAGGAGTCTGACATTCCTCCATGTTTCATGGCTTCAGAGGCTTTTCTTTGGTTCAAGCTTCCTCAGCCCTGACATTCTTGTAGTTTACATGCTTGCAGAACCAGACCAATGTAACACTAAATTCTGATCCCATTTTAAGGTATAGCCAGGCCTTGCACCATATGCAAGCATAGAAGCTTTATAATTCTGTTTTGAAATGAAAGCTTTCCATGTTTGTTTGTTTGCAACATTTTCTCTTGTAATATGGTAGGCATAATCCCTGTTTTGTACTAAGCAAAAGCAACTTAAAGGAAGAAGTGTTTATTTTGGCTTTAACTTTGGAGCATAATTTCCTTCACAGCAGAGATGATATGGCAGAGTTCCTGGCATCAGAACCTTGTAGGCGATAATCCTCACTTCTTGATGAATCGGGAAGTAGAGAGAGCTAGACTAGATTCAGAGGGAGAACATTAAAAGCTCTTTTTCTAGTGATCTGCTTCTGACATCTATGCTCCACTTCTCAATGTCTTCATAGCCTCCAAGTAATTCAATAAAGTAGGGTGCCATTGCTCAAACATTGCTCAACAGTAACTGAACATGTTGGCTACTGTTCAGGTTTTGCTAGCTGTTTTAATCCAATTTATATTGAAGGATTAGCAGAACAGAAGGATTTGAAAAAACTTGCAATTTGTCCAGAAAAATGCATTTAAATCTAGGTCTAAGAAAGGTATGGCTACTAAAGAGATTAGCATGTTTAAAAAAAAAAGCTACATGCTTTGAATTGGCACAATAATAAAGAGACTTTGAAAGAATATAAGAAATTTACCAGGCTGTGCTCATCATAGGCTCGTGTATCTAAGGGTTTTAAATTATATGGAAGGCTTTACTAGAGCAGTTCCTCCCTCATCAGGCACTTGGCCAGTGTCAAGTATAGTCCACAGAGGTGAGCTGCTGCACAGTTCCATCCTTTATTTTTTGCTTCACAGAAACACAGAAACCATGAGTTGTATCATCAAAGAGAATTCTACCCAGATTCAAAGGAAGGGCTTTTCTGTTACGCCAAAGTATGGCAGGGTTATGTTTGCAGTCACTAAAAGAGCAATACACAAACCTGAAAGAATGCAATCAGACTGTGATAAAAATTCCAAGAATATAACAAAGTCAGGATCCTGGAAATCTGCCAGTGAATGCCAAATACAAGAAATACAGTCAACCTAGGAGAGACCCTATGCCAGAGGGCTGCAGAGGCAGACTTGTCCAATATCTAAGAGGATGATTTCAGCTACACATCCTTAATGCCTGACACGCAGCAAGAGCACCTAGTGTTTATCTAAAGCCATTCAAGTTTTTCTTAGTTCCATCCATCTTTTCTACCACCCCTGTCTTCCTTTCAGATTGGAAATGCTTCCCCTGTGATAGTTTACATTGAAATTTTGTTATATGATTTCTTAATTTTGCAGTGGCTCACAGCAAATGTTTGCCTTGAGTCTAAGAGCCGATATTGAACTTGAACTTTGAGTGATGGTAATACTAAGGCTATAGGGACCTTTAAAGATGGGCTAAATATATTTCTCATTATGAGGCTTTTGTAGAACTTTTCACTTTGCAATTGATGCATTCTATGCACTTATTTACCATAAAGTCTCTACGTTTATATGTGGCTTAGTTGATTCAAGATATAGTGAATTTGACAACTAAGGTTAGCTATCACAAAACCTAATGAATATGCTTATTTGTGATGTGAATATTATATATCATTTATTAGATATACATGTATATAATCAAATATATGTATGTATTCAAATAATCTAACCAAGGTAGTTATTTTTATTTCTTTAAACACTTATTATTTCTTTAACCTTGAAAATTCTTCCAGAAGAGTGACATTGGTAAAGAATTCTGTAAAAGAAAAAGTCTAAGAAACAACTAAATAGGGTTTCTAGAGGTTCACAGAGACTGAAGTGACAATTATGGAACATATATGGGCTTGTATTAAGTATTCTACATATAGTTTATGGTTCTTAGCTTGGAGTTTTGGGGGACACCTAACAGTGAGATTGGGAGGGCATCTGGCTCTTTTACCTACTGCCTATTTTGGGGTTCTTTTTTATCCTACTGGGATTCTTAATTCAGCCTTGATATTAGAGGTTATCTTTAGCTTATTGAATCTTGTTATGCCATGTTCACTTGATATATTTGGGATGCCTGCTCTTTAATGAAGGAAAATGGAGGAGTGAATCTGGGGGAGAGAAGAGGTGTATGTTTCTGGGAGAAAACTACAGTCAGTTTATAATGTACTAGAGAATAATACATTTAAAAGAAAAAATAATTTCTCTAATTTATATTCTTCCCAATGTGGTCTTGGTGATCTAACCCTAGTCAGATAATCTTTGTTTTTTTAATTATAAAGGTTAAGCATTTAATAAGCAAGTATTTTATTTATATAATTTTTACTCTTCCCTCTGGCTCCATACTCTTCCAATGTTCCAATACTCCCTCTTAATGTATTAGTTCATGATCTTTTCTTAAATTTTATTGTTACATGTGTACATATTTGTGTGTGCATGTGAATATTGGGTATATAGAGCCTATTGAATCTATTTGGTGTGTTTTATTTATACATGTGTTCAAGGCTAAATCTTCAGGATTGGATAAACCATTGGGTGGCTAGTCCCTGGAGAAAATAGATTCTTGCCCTGTCAGTAGCCATTGTCTATAGATCTTCAAATCAGTGGTATTTTATAGTCTTCTTTAATTATATATTTCTGTTCACAAAGTATTTTTAAAATACCCTACTACATTTACATCATACAGAAATGACAAACATTGCTCAGACTGAGGAAAATAGGGAAAGTTATATGACCAGTGACTTTCTCAAAGAATCAAGAGCTGTATGGTCAATGCTCAGAAATAGTACAGATTGACACCTTCATAGACAAGGCAATAGATAAGCTTTGTCCACACCCAGCATTGCTAAGGCATGCTTACTTAATTATGTCACTGCATGCAGATGCTCCGAGAGGTCAATTTGTGAGTTCTGGGAATTTCATTCTGTAAATGTTTCCTCTTATGAGATAGCATGAATTCTAGATTTATGGCATATGGTGCAGTTCTTAATTGTTTGTATTAGTGCCCTAAGGATAGCCATGCCTCTAATACACCAAGATGCTGTATACAAAAAGAAGGATTAACGTAGTTTCTCCACAAATTTAAGATTTTCTGTTGACTTTTTTTGGAGCCTCTGTCCTCCACATTTGTGTATTTCTTATATATGAAATTCTGAAATTGGCAGAGGGAAATAATATGTAACACCTCTCTCCATAACAGGAGATGTTATGGTCTCATATTCATTTCCAATTTTAATAAAGTCCCTCCAAAAGTATTCATACCAGAAGTTAGTAAATATTTCAAGTTCAGCAAATATTATTGTAAATGGTATGTTTTAATGTTCCAAGCATTGCATGCAATTTGGCCAGTTGTTTACTTTGGTCTATTCCAACACTGTAACTTGAATAGGATGTTGGGTCTCAGCTGGGTATTGTCATATCCCATTATGTTCCATGTTTTTTCTGTTTTGAACATGCTGGCAAATTTCTCTATCTGATCACTGTTGCATAAAGGGTAGAGAAATGTAAGTGTCTTGTCTTTTGAGTAAGTGATGCATATTTCCTCAAGTAAAAGTTCCACAGGGATAATATAATCTTTGAGATGAAGGACTCTGTTACTAAGTCAACTGAAGATACCATTCTCATTATTTAAGAGATAATAGGACTCAAAGTCAATTGGTGTAACTGGCTTTACCCAAATTGGAACTTTGGTTCTGAAAATATACCCAAACCTTCTTGGTACCCTGTCTATAGTAGTTAATATTTTTGGCTAAAACTGAAAACAGCTTCCACCAAATTTCAGCATTTGGATTTTTGAAGGACATTTTGAGGATGTTGAAAACTTCATTTAAAAATTCTTGTAGTTAGGATGATAAACTTCAGAGACATAAAGAAGCTAACCAAGAAGAAGGGCCCAAGCAAGAATGCTTGAATCTCACTTAGAAGGGGACTAAAATAACCACAGGAGGCAGATAAAGCAAGGGAATCACTGGAGAGAGGGGATTGGACTGGGGACCAGGATCAGGTGTGGGGTGAGGCAGGAGGAAAGTTGACTGGGAGAATAACTGAAAATCTGACACTTGAAAGGCTGAGGGGCTTGAGGGTGTGGGCATCTCTAGGATATACCAGAGATCTGAGATGAGGAAGGCTCCCAGGAGTCTATGAGGTGACTTTAACTGAGACTCCTATGGCAGGACCCCCAGTGAAGGTGTAAGAACACCAGCCCACCCACAAAACATATTTACAAGAAATGTAATGACAAAGATAGAGCAGAGATTGAGGGAATGGTCAAAGAAAAACTGACCCAATTTAAGACCATCCCATGGTCAGGCACCAATCCCAGATCCAATTAATGATACTCTGTTATGCTTGCAGACAGAAGCCTAGCATAGCTGTACTCTGAGAGGCTCCACCCAGCAGCCAATGGAAACAGGTTTTCAGACCCAAGGCCTGAAGTGGTGCAGGCAGACTGCCTCTGCACTTTCTTGTTGCTAGCAGAACTTCCTTTCCATCCCTGCTCTTTCCTATAGCTAACACAGGGCTGTCCTCTCCTCCCTGGCCTTTCAGAGAGGACTGAATCTGGCACTGGAATATTGCCATCCTCATTTTCATAGAGGTATTCCCTAACAAAAAACCCCAGGGAGCAATAGATGCTGGTTTGAGAATAGACAAAGGGCAACCTCTCTTTCCTCTTTGTCACTGTGGCACTCTCACTGATAGATGGCTAAGCACTTCCCAGTGCAGTCTGTCCTGAGAAGAGCAAAGACCAAACATCCCTGAAGAGATAAGGGTTCAGAGTTTGGGCCATGAGAGAATGGTAATCAATCTGTGGCTCGTTGTAAAAACACACTAGTTTCTGATAGCACCATAAAGTTACTTCCCAGGTCAGAAGAATTTCTCTTCCCAGTTGTGCAATTCTGCCCTGTTGCCTGAACAAAAGATACCCTGTTTGAAAGATGACTTCCCTTGTCACCTCCCCTATCAACCTAGAACCCCAAAGAATCCCTGATTATGCTTGCATAAACCTGCAAAAACTCCTGTCCTGCGCAGTGGGAAGGTTTGCAATACAAGTCTGACTCTAATTAATAAAGACTCTTGCATTTCTCTACATCGGGTCAACAGTTCTTAGAGCTCTCCTAGGGATGCTGCAATCACCAGGATACAATAGGCCAAACATTGGAAGGAGGAGCTCAGAAGTTCTTTTGGAAGAGTTGGGGAAAGGATTGAAGAACAAGGTCGGGCTAGGAACACCACAGGAAGACCAACAGAGTCAACTAACCTGGATCCTTGGGGGCTCTTAGTGACTGAACCATCAGTCAAAAAGCAAATACAGGCTAGACCTAGGCCCCTGCATATATGTCGAAGATGTACAGCTCAGTGTTTATGCAGTCCCTCAAGAACTGGATGAGGGTCTGTCTGTTGCCTGCCTTTGCATCTTCTCCTAACAGAGATGCCTTGTTTTGAATCAGTGGGAGAGGATGCTCCTAGCCCTGGAGAGACTTGATTGCCAAGGTAGGGAAATGTTCAAGGGGGGAGGGGCTCTACCCCAGAGTAGAAGGAGAGTCAGAATGGACGAAGGGAGTGTGTGAGAAGGAAACAGGGATGGGGGTAACAGTCATGATGTAAAATGAATAAGTGAGTGAATAGATAGATAGATAGATAGATAGATAGATAGATAGATAGATAGATAGATAGATAGATAGATAGATGAAAATAGATCCTGTTCTAAAAAAAAAACAGCCTCTTTCATTTTGGTGTTTCCTTTTTTTTTTATCTCTGCTGGAAAAAAAACAATAATTTTATTGACTTTAACAAAGGACTTTCTGGTATGTAAAATTAATCTGATTGGATGTGCTGAAACTCAAAAGCTGGCTAATCTTAGTGTCAATTGACAGGCTTCTGGTCATCCTGGAAACACACCCATAATTTGTCTGATGATTCTTAAAAGTTTAATTAAGGAAGAAAGACCTATCCTGAATCTGCATGGCACCATTTCAAGGGCTGGGAAGGATATCTGACTGAATGAAATGAGAAGAATGCAGACTAGGTGGAACAACATTATGAACTAACCAGTACCCCGGAGCTCTTGACTCTAGCTGCATATGTATCAAAAGATGGCCTAGTTGGCCATCACTGGAAAGAGAGGCCCATTGGACATGCAAACTTTATATGCCCCAGTACAGGGGAACGCCAGGGCCAAAAAAGTGGGAGTGGGTGGGTAGGGGAATGGGGGGGAGGGTATGGGGGACTTTTGGGATAGCATTGGAAATGTAAATGAGGAAAATGCTTAATAAAAAAAAGAACTTAAGAAATAGTTTATTCTGGAGTCAAATATGAGGAAGCATAACTAGGAACATAGATTTGGGGTACTGTAATTTCTGTTTTCTAATATGAAAGAAGTTTTATGAAGTGATTTCAGTAAAAGGATGAATAAATTTATAAACCAAGGTACTTTTCAAAAACCTTGGTGGAAATATTAAGTAGGTGGAGATCCTAGTTAGATTGTGTCAAGTTGACATTGGCTGGAGTTATATAGTGAATAGAACCTCTACTGAGGGATAATTTCTATGTGATTGGCATGTTGGCAAGTTGGTAGTGTATTTTCTTGTAAGATGATTAATGTGTGAAGGTGGTACCACTCCTGGGCAATTATCCATGGGTTGTATTAGAAAGCACTGAACAAGCAGACATCAAAAGGAAGAAAGTAAGTAGTGTTCCTCATGGCACGGGCTTCAGTTTATAACTCAGACTCCTTCCTTGGCTACCCTTCATGATGAATTTTAGTAAGCTGAAATAAAACCTGCCCACACCCAACATTACTTTGGTTATAGTGTTATTACTGAAATAGAAACCAAACTAATACAGTGGATTAAAACAAGTTGGGGAAATCCTAACTGTAGAGTGCAGATAGCTTAGCCTTTGGTTGATAAAAACCATGATTCTTGATCCTTTTTTATTTTTTTAAATTAATATATTCCAAGAACTTTTTTGTCTGTTAGTTAAAGACTGATGGATCTGATTCTGCCATGACATTCATATCATGGAGTTGAACGGTGTTTACTGTGGTAACAGGATATTTACCTAGTGAAAGGTGATGCTGCAGAGACAACTGGTTCCCTGGATGGAGTACTCAATGGTCTTCAGTGGACAAGGTCAGGGTTAGATGCTAATGGGAGGACAGGTTTTCCACTAAGAAAGACATGTTATAGACTGTTTCTACGAGTGATAAACATCTGGGACGTTCTCATTTAGTAGAGTGTTCTATAACTTGCTTATTAAGCTTAGCTTTTTATTCTGATTATTTCTTATGTCAGGGTGGCCTCACTGTAGGTAGCAGTTTTTATTTGAGTCATGGAAATACTGTTTATGGGATTAATAGTCAACACTATCATTGAGTTTGTGTGTTGTTAACTTGAAAACCAAGGGTAACTGTAGTTTGATGAATTGCTTTACCATTCTCATTATTGCTGAGGAGGACTTTTGTAGGTAAGAAATACTGCTGAGATGGAGCCAAGTAAATTCAAAACACAGTTCAGTGTTTTTCTGGACATACCAATTACTATGTAATACAACACCTGCTACTGAAAAATCTATATAATATCCTTAGTAGAGAGAGAACATTTTGAACATTTTCACTCATAGCCTTTCAGGACCTTCATGGGGATGGCTGAATTTCAGTCTATAAAAGCCTATGTAGAAGACATAGGGGTCTTTGTGATTAGAGATAAAGACTACAGAACCAGGAAGGTTAAACATATAGGGCTGTTTGTTCAAGAAAGGAATGGATAACCTTAGACCTTATCATGAACTTTTTTTTCCCTCAGTCACTCTATAGAACTCATCTTTATTGAGGTCTTACATGGACTTTGCAAAAACTAAAATTCATGTTACAAACTTAAAATTGTCTAAGTGCAACTTGCTAAACAAAAACTAATTTAGGTAATTTACTGGACAGGTTACTTAAAAAACTTTAAGCATTACATTTTAGAAAAGGAGGGCTGGTGAGATGGCTCAGCAGTTAAGAGCACCAAATACTCTTCCAAAGGTCCTGCATTCAAATCCCAGCAACCACATGGTGGCTCATAACCATCTCTAATGAAATCTGATGCCCTTTTCTGGAGTGGCTGAAGACAACTGCAGTGTACTTACATATAATAAATAAATAAATAAATAAATAAATAAATAAATAAATAAATAAATATTTAAAAAATTTAGAAAAGAAAATACACATAACTTTATTTATATTTTCTTTAGTTGATATGCATGTGTGTGCACATATGCACATGCCACAATGCAGGTATGGAGGTTAGAAGACAATTTAATAGAATTGGTTCTCTCCTTCCATCATATGGGTTCTGATATTTGAATTTCGGTCATGGGTTCCAGGGACTAAGCTCTGGTAATCAGACTTAGTGACAAGTGCCTTTACTCACTGAGCAATCTCAGCCTAATGTTGCTTTTTTACTAAGAGAAAAATCTATACAAAAATACCTCAGAATATGGGAATTATCGATGCCTCAGATGTTTCAAGTACTTGCTGGTTTGTAGAGGACCACGTTTTTTTAATTCTCAGCATCAACCAGGCAGCTTATAATCTTCTTTCATTCTAGCTTTAGAGATTCTGACATGCTCTTCTGAACCCACTGGATTCATGCCCTCACATGTATGTAAATCACATACTGAAACACATACATATGAAAAAATTTAAAACTTTGGGATGCTTATCAAAACTATTATTATTTATGAATATCACTGGGAAATTACTTAGCAATGAAACTTATAAATAAGATTCCATAGCACAGTAACAGAGCAATATACCATGGAAAATAGATTATAACAGTCATAGATGGATGATTCAATATATGATATGCTTAAATATAAATAAATCATACTATTAGATCAAAAGGAAAATATAAGTGATTAGCTCAAGATACTATCTTTAAAAGGAAAGTAAGATACTCCTATTTATAGAGGCCAAACTGAACACCTCAAGATGATATCTTAAAAAAAAAAAAAAAAGTTCCAACAAGCAGCTGAAAGAGTCAGATGCAGATAATCTGCACCCGGTTAACCTATGAATAGAAACTGCTGACCCCTGTGGTTGAATTAGTGGAAAGCTGTAATAAGTTGAGGAGCAAGGCAACCCTGTAGGAGGACCAGCGGTCACAATTAACCTGGACCCCTAAGATCTCTCAGACACTGGATCACCAACCAGACAGCATACACCAGTTGATATGAGGCCCCCAACACATATATAGCAGAGACTGCTGGGTCTGCATTCAGTCAGAGAAGATGCACCAAACCCTCAAGAGACAGGAGGCCCCAGGAAATTTTGAGGTCTAGTGGGGTGGGTGAGGGTCAGGGGTGGGAACATCTTCATGGAGACAGAGGGCATGAAGAGCTATGGGATGTTGAACAGTTCAAGGGTGAACTGGGAGGGAAATAAAATCTGGAGTGTAAAAAACAAGTAAATAAATAAATAAAATATTGAATAAAAAGAGATACATTGCAATGTGGGAAAAATCATTAGGTTATAAACTATTGCATAAAAGCTAGTTTGCCCTATATAACGATCACTAAGATCTCTTCAGAAAGAAATCTCAGCAATCTGTTCTCTAAATCATGACTTCTAAATTACAACAATCTCTATGCCCACAAGTCAGCCAAATTTTCATATTTTATAAGTTCCATACAATGATTTCTTTTTCTGACCATAAACATTGCAGACAACAATTTCTTTTTAAGTCAACACTATTTTAAAATGTTTTTAAAAAGTAAAAGTTATGACACTAAGTTTGTAGGTATCAGAGTGTTTAAAAAAGCTACAATAATTAATGGGAAATAAGAGTCATTCTCTGGGGAAAGTAGGAGTCAGGCTTACACAGAAAATAGAGGCTATGTACATTTGTGTTGATACCATTCCAGGTACAGGATACAGAACTAGATATTTCTGATTTGTTAGAGACCAGGACATGCGTTACCTTGTATAATTCAAACACTTAAAAATAGTGTGGTATATTACCAATCATGTACAAGACCCTGGATTATATTCTCAATACAACCAAGGGAGGGAGGGAGGGAATTCTCATCTTAAGAAAATTAACATGTCTTTTCAGCATTCTAAACAGAGGAGCTAAAGAACTGGTTGAGTGGTTAAGAGCACTGGTTGCCTTTGTAGAGAATCCATACTTGATTACCAGGGCCTTCCTGCAAGGCTCACAATCATCTGTCACTCCAGTCATAGGGGGTCCACAACCTCTTTTGACATCAGCAAGTACCAAGCAAACAGGGACAAACAAACATACATGCAGGTAAAATGCTCAAACAAATAAAATAATAAAATAAGTAAATAGATTTATGATGAGATAAGTTTGTGGCTTTTGACATGAAGTGATTAATAAAAAAAATTAACATTAGTAATTCCAGAAATAAAATTATTTGTTTATTTTTTCAATATCCATACAAGCAATATACATTATTTGGGAACAGATTACTTCTCAATGCTTGTTGAGAATAGCACAATTGCTGGCATGTATTATCTAAAAGTCTCATACTATACAACTTTGTTTTCTCTTTTGGTGATCTATGCTATTCTTTTAAATATGGCTAATGAAGAATTTGGATTCTGAGTCATGTTTCTGTGTGGGTGTATCTAATATAGATTTGTTTCTTTATACACTTATATTTTGTGTCAAGTTTTATATTTTATTTTTCAAATAATGTGTCAATTTATCTGGATTACTCTAATAAAATACATAAACTATCCTCTGTACAATCTAATCTTTCATGCTGACTGCTTTATACTGGCTTCTCTTGGCTTCTGACTTGATTGTTCTACTTGACCTCACACTAACTTTGGCAATGTGTTCTAGTCTTCAGGCTCCTTATTTTCTAGCTCTTCCTGTTTTCACCTATATCTAGCTTGTTATTCTGCATCCTATCTCTAGAATTGTCATTGTAGAACTGCTACACACACACACACACACACACACACACACACACACACACACATGTACATACACATGTACATATGCACACAGACATATACATACTTTTTCTCTCTGCACTGCTTTAAAGTTCTTTCCTGTGCTGTTCTCATGAGAGTTGGGCATATTCCCCTTAGCATACAGATGATTCTACTGGCCTACCCACAATGACTTGCAATTTTTATGTCATGACAGGTGTGTCCTGCAGGGGTGTATTGTATATTAAAAGGACCCACTCAGCAATCAGCATCCCTTTCTCTTTCTCTCTCTTTTTCCAATAATTTCCTCTATCTGCTCTTTCTGCTATCATGGGTCTGTTCCTGTCTGTTTTCCTGTCTACAATCTACTTGTCTGTCTCTATCTCTTTCCCAGACCATCATTTCTCTCCCCTTCCCATAATAAACCTCTATTTTACCAGGTCTGATACATGGCACAATTACTCAGGGGTACACCTTAGCATTGGCCCTCCAAAGGTACCCATTTGCCACATTATATCTTATGACAATCCCATCTCTAAATCATTCTCTGATTCATTACTTTGCCTTCCCCTCAATTAGACATAGTTTATAAACATGGCTACTTCCTTCTACAAATTATTCATAACTTCACTGTTAGGGATTAAAGGTGTTAGTGTGTACTATAGGTTTGTCTGTATTCCAGCCAGATCATAATTTAATTCAGGTTGTGTCTGCATTCTGGACAGATTATGTAGACCTAGAGGGTCTTTGGATGTGCTCCCGTGTCACAGCAATCATGTTGCTGTATTAAAATTCCTCTACAGTAACCTCAATACTTTTCTTTCTTTACTTTTTTAAAAAAAAATTGGATATCTTCTTTATTTACATTTCAAATATTATCCCCTTTCCCAGTTTCCCGCCTTCCCCGAAATACCCTATCACATCTTTCCTTCCCCTGCTCCTATGAGGGTGTTCCTTCATCAACCCAGCCACTCCCACCTCCCCACCCTCGATTCCCCTACACTGGGACATTTATTGAGCCTTCATAGAAACAAGGACCTCTCCTCCCACTGATATATGACATGGCCATCATCCTATGCTACATATGCAGCTGGAGCCATGTGTACTCCTTTGTTGATGGCTTAGTCTCGGAGTTCTGGGGGGGTCTGGTTGGCTGATATTGTTTTTCTTCCTATGGGGTTGCAAACCCCTTCAACTCCTTCAGTCCTTTCTCTAACTTCTCTATTGGGGACCCTGTGCTCAGTCTAATGGTTGGCTGTGAACATCATTCTCTGTATTTGTATTGCTCTGGTGGGGCCTCTCAGGAGACACTCATATCAGTCTCCTTTCCACATGTGCTTCTTGGCATCCACAATAGTGTCTGGGTTTGGTAACTGTATACGGGATGAATCCCCACGTGGGACAGTCTCTGGGAGTCCTTTCCTTCAGTCTCTGCTCAACACTTTTTGTCTATATTTGCTCCTGTGAGTATTTTCTTCTATGAAGGTCCAAAGCACCCACACTTTGGTCTTCCTTCTTATTGAGCTTCATGTGGTCTGTGAATTGCATCCTGATTATTTGGAGCTTTTGGGCTAATAAACTTCATACTTCAGGGGCTTAATTTATCAAAAACAAAACAAAACAAAAAAAAAACAAAACAAACAAAAAACCCCCCCAAAAAACAGAGAATACTCACTCTCCTTAAAGAATAACCACCTCTAGGAAAGGAATACCTGGTGCCTGCCTATTAAGCTAACCTGCTTGCTCCAGTCATTGATCCTCTACAACCCCTGGAAGTCTGCTTTTGATCTCTGTCTGTATGTGTCTGTGTGTATACACAAAGTAAAAAGGCAGTCCAAGCAGTTGGTTCATAATCTCTGAATTCCTTTGTGACAACCAGTTTCCTCAAGAGTAACTTTATCTGCTGTGAATATATGCATATCGTCTCTTTTTCTGATTATATTTGCTAAGTAGTCTTTGCTGACATATTCTTTTTTTGTCTCTTTGAGACCCTTATATAAACAAATCCTTAACTATATCTGTTAGAGGACTAATTCATTATAGAAAAAATTATATAAAATAATGAAAAAATTATATAGTCCAAACATACAAATGAATAGAAATAAAACAATATTATTAACTGTCTGAATCAGTAAGTATATGTTAGACTATATCCCCAATGAGAATACTTCAAGATGTGTGTCAAAGTCTTAAAGAGTAAGAAATTAAAGTAACAAACTTAAAAACAGAATTATTAAGGCTTCTCAAAGACCAAAGTAGGAAAAAAAAATTGGAAGCAGTAAGGTTAGGTTCAAGGTGTTCTTCAGGAAGCCATACTTTATTAAGCTAATTAGTTTCTGTTTAGTTCCCTACCTGTCCCCAGGTGCTTTCCTGCTCTGCACTGTGGGTGTGTCTAAATTTTCCTGGAGGGTGTGAGAGCCCTACTCAGCATGCAGTAAATACTAAGTGAAAACTGACTTCCTCTTTGACAGCAGCTAGATTGCTTTGTGTAATTCTGCTACAGAATTGAAAATAAAAAAAAAAATCTAGTTTAGGTTAGTGGGCACATCATCCAGCCTCAAGCCTTGTAGATCTTATTGGCTTATGAAATATAAGTGACCCACATGAATTAACAGATGCAAAGATGAGATTATTAGTAAGGAATCAAGTTAAACACAAAACTGACCTTGTCTTCACTTTGTAGCAATTAGTACTTGTTTGTTTGCTACCTTCATTGCATATATTAAGTATGTTTATTATATAGAAACTATATAATATCATATTTCATAACTGTATTTTATCATCAATTGTAAACTTGCTAAATTTTAATTTGATTTGGTATAGTGTTGAACTTTATAATTAAAAGTATTTTGTTTCTGAATATTATTTACTGATATACCCAATTGTGGTACATTTACACAATGGAGTACTACT
This sequence comes from Mus caroli, assembly GCF_978045245.1. Lineage (NCBI taxonomy): Eukaryota > Metazoa > Chordata > Mammalia > Rodentia > Muridae > Mus > Mus caroli. The sequence goes on along the minus strand of NW_028227258.1, from coordinate 119,306,017 downwards.
CAGCTATTAAAAAGAATGAATTTATGAAATTCCTAGGCAAATGGATGAACCTGGAGGGCATCATCCTGAGTGAGGTATCCCAATCACAAAAGAACTCACATGATATGTAATCACTGGATATTAGCCCAGAAACTTAGAATACCCAAGATACAAGATACAATTTGCAAAACACATGAAACTCAAGAAGAACAAAGAACAAAGTGTGAACACTGTGCCCCTTCTTAGAATTGGGAACAAAACACCCATGGAAGGAGTTACAGAGATAAAGTTTGGAGCTGAGACGAGAGGATGGATCATCTAGAGACTGCCATACCTGGGGATCCATTGCATAATCAGCCTCCAAACGCTGATACCATTGCATACACCAGCAAGATTTTGCTGAAAGGACCCTGATACAGCTGTCTCTTGTGAGGCTATGCCCTGGTCTGGCAAACACAGAAGTGGATGATCACAGTCAGCTATTGGATGGATCACAGGGCCCCCAATGGAGGAGCTAGAGAAAGTACCCAAGGAACTAAAGGGGTCTGCAACCCTATAGGTGGAACAACAATATGAATTAACCAGTACCCCCAGAGCTCATGTCTCTAGCTGCATATGTATCAAAAGATGGCCTAGTTAGCCATCATTTGGAAGAGAAGCCCCTTGGTCTTGCAAACTTTATATGCCTCAGTATGGGGGAATGCCAGGGCCAAGAAGTGGGAGTGGGTGGGTAGGGAAGTGGGGGGGGGGGGGAGGGCCTGGGGGACTTTTGGGATGTAAATGAAGAAAATAACTAAAAAAAAATAAATAAAAAAGATTTTCTGAAAATATATGTAGAGAGATATAACTCAAACTCACTCCATTTTCTAATGTAAATATTATGGGGTAGGAAAGTCTGATGTCTTTCATCACACAAGATAACAACCATGGCCAGCTCTTTATAACAAAAGAAAAACTGACAAAAACAAAGTATAAGAAATGCATTTACCCAAGTTTTATTAGATGTGCTAAGCTTTAGAAATGAAAGTTACAAACCTGTAGAAAACAGTCTATTTTTATACTTAAATCTGACAAAATATTGCTGTTAAGACCTTGTTCTAGAGGACTAACTCTGGGTTTTCCAAAAGTTCAGATGGAGCCACCTGCTACTCTGGGAGTCCCTCATAGTGCTGATTGTTGGAGGTGGGAAAGGGATGAAATGAGATTTTACCATATCAGCAAAAGGAGGAGAGCATTTTGTGATCAGTCTTTAGAATATCAACAGGAGTATGGAAATAGGAACTAGACACTGGTTAAGTAGGGCAAGGACCCAAAATGGCACTTCTTAGAACATTTTTGCTGGAGGTCAGAAGACAGTTCCGGTTGTGGTTTTTGGATAAATGATAATTTCTGCCTAAAGGATATATAAGCCGGCCTGATTGAAACAGACGGTGACACCTGGATAGGAGATTGGGCAAAGTAGACTGAGCATCTCATACTTTTCCTACTACATGACCCTGACAATGGTCCCATAATGTCAGATATGCTGGGAAAAAGACTCAGAGAGAAACAAGCCACAGAAGCAAAGTGGCAGTGACCATATAACCCACCTCCTTCAGGGTTAGGCCAAGACTGAAGACTTCTGGAGACAGCCCTGGTGATTGGCACATTGTCCCAATGAATGTTAAAACTGTCTCGATTACATTAACCTGTGTGGCTTTAGCTTTGAAGAAGGAGGAGAGCAGTTAGGTAAACACTGTCACTGGGAATTCCCTGTGGACTCCCCTCTGCTTTCTAGTTCTCTGTCTAAGGAATTCAGAAGAAGCAAGAATATGTGATGGAGGTAGGCATAATTTATTGCACAATAGAGGGGAATTCTCAGGGGGTGAGAGTGGATAAAAGCTAAAGAGACTGTTGTGTGGATATAGATTATGTATCATTTCTAATGCTTCTGAGACTAAAAGAATCTTTCCTGGGGACTTTTCCCTGTATAGGTGATTGACAGATGTTAGGGCTGACATTTAACAGGAGAAGAAAATGGCATGTTCCTTTTCATTATTAGAAAGTCTGGTAAGAATGTTCAATATGAAGGTTGGTGATACTGAACCAAGTATATTTATCAGTAAATGACCTTATGGTAAGTGCAAGGTATCAAATCTCCTCACATGGCCAGAGTTAAAATTAAATTTATCATTCCCATGACCATTCATTGGGCTTCTATAGCTCCAGATCTTGTTTGCAGTAGGCAAATGACTTCCAGACAGGGATCTAACCCTAATGGCCTTTAATTTGTTTCTTTTGTGTGGATGTGATAAAATATCCTAGCAAAAGGCAAAGTACTGGAGAAAGGGTTTATTTTGGCGTATAGTTCCAGAAGATAATGCCTATTATAGCATAGACAGGAAAGGCATGGCAGGAGGAGTAGGGAGTTTTCTGATGTTATTTTATCCTTGCCATGACACAAGATTAAGGAGAGTAACCAGGATATGAAACTTCAAAGACCACCTCCAATGCAGTATACCCTCTCGCCACCATTTAACAGTTTCATAACCTTCCCAAAGAGTGCCACTGTGGGATAATAAGAGATATTTAACTAGCTATGTGACCTAGGACCAGTCAAAACTGTAGTCTAGTTGCAGAGGATGACTTTTTTAAATTATTATCTTGTATGAGCAGAGTTGTGAATGTCCAATTAAGAGTCAAAAATAAATAAGTAAATAAATAAATAAATGTAAGAGTAACTTTTATTGGCCAGATATAATTGTCATCTCAGAGGATTTTTGCTGAGTAAGCTTGCCCTTTCAAGTTCTTTCCAAAGTCTGGCTGACTGATTCAACTCAGCTCTTATGGCTCAAACTACTCTCCGAGCTTTCTGATTCAATCCAGCTTCTCTTGGCTTCTGACTGAATTGTTATTCTTGGCCTCACACTAACTCTGGCAATTTGTTCGAATCTTCTGGCTCCTTCTCACTCTGGCTTATTCCCGTCTTCATCTACAACCTGTCTCTGTAAAACTGTCCTAGTAAATCTCTCTCTCTCTCTTTCTCTGTCTCTGTCTCTGTCTCTGTCTCTCTCTCATTCTCTCTCTCTCTCTCTCTCTCTCTCTCTCTCCCTCTCTCTCTCTCTCCCTCTCTCTCTCCCTCTCTCTCTCTCTCTCTTTTTCTCTCTCTGATTAGCTGTCTTAAGTCGACTCTCTTTCTATCTGTCCTCTTTTTTTTTTAATATTTTTTTATTACGTATTTTCCTAACTTACATTTTCCAATGCTATCCCAAAAGTTCCCCATACCCCCCCCCCAATTTCCTACCCACCCATTCCCATTTTTTGGCCCTAGCATTCCCCTGTACTGGGGCATATAAAGTTTGCATGTCCAATGGGCCTCTCTTTCCAGTGATGGCCGACTAGGCCATCTTTTGATACATATGCAGCTAGAGTCAAGAGCTCCGGAGTACTGGTTAGTTCATAATGTTGTTGCACATACAGGGTTGCAGATCTCTTTAGCTCCTTGGATACTTTCTCTAGCTTCTCCATTGGGGGCCCTGTGATCCATCCAATAGCTTACTATGAGCATCCACTTATGTGTTTGCTAGGCCTTGGCCTAGTCTCACAAGAGACAGCTATATCAGGGTCCTATCAGCAAACGCTTGCTAGTGTATGCAATGGTGTCATCGTTTGGAGGCTAATTATGGGATGGATCCCTGGATATGGCCGTCTCTAGATGGTCCATCCTTTTGTCTCAGCTCCAAACTTTGTCTCTGTAACTCCTTCCATGAGTGATTGTTTCCAATTCTAAGAAGGGGCAAAGTGTCCACACTTTGGTCTTCGTTCTTCTTCAGTTTCGTGTGTTTTGCAAATTGTATCTTATATCTCGGGTATACTAAGTTTCTTGGCTAATATCCACTTATCAGTGAGTACATATCATTTGAGTTCTTTTGTGATTGTGTTACCTCACTCAGGATGATGCCTTCCAGGTCCATCCATTTGCCTAGGAATTTCATAAATTCATTCTTTTTAATAGCTGAGTAGTACTCCATTGTATAAATGTACCACATTTTTTGTATCCATTCCTCTATTGAGGGGCATCTGGGTTCTTTCCAGCTTCTGGCTATTATAAATAAGGCTGCTATGAGCATAGTGGAGCATGTGTCCTTCTTACTGGTTGGGACATCTCCTAGATATATGCCCAGGAGAGGTATTGCGGGATCCTCCGCTAGTACTATGTCCAATTTTCTGAGGAACCCCCAGACTGATTTCCAGAGTGGTTGTAAGAATTGGGTGTAGCCTATCTCATTTTTTCACATCTTTCTCTGATTCATCACCTTTTCTACCCCTCAATTAGATATCACTTTCAAGCATGGCTACTTCCTTCTACAAACTAACTTTATTTCAGTGTTGGAGATTAAAGGTGTGTACTAAGGGGATGTCTGCATTCCAGCTAGAAGGTCTTCGGCTGTGATCACTTGCCAGAGCAGAAGTGTTGCTGGCTTAAATTCCTCTAAGAAAACATTTTAAATAAGGCAATCTTAATGCCCTGTTTCTGATTGAAGTGTAGTATAAAAAGGAAATTTGACAAAAAGTTTTGACTTAATATTAGTAGAGTGGAGAGAGCAACCCCCCAAAAAATCTGTGTGTTAGGATTATTTCTTATTATTCTGTGTTGTACTCCTTCTTTCCAGGTATGAGGAAGAACCTGTTTATTAAACTGTTCCTGTACAGCAACATAATATCCTTAGGAACAGTGCCCACTAATGTTGCAAGGATGATAACGTTGTCTAAAGTGCTGTATGTAGGAACGGTGTTCACTCCCTTTAAATTGGGTTTCTCATTGACTGGGAGCTCACTTATTATTATTATTATTATTATTATTAACTTATTAGTTAGTATTAGTTAGACTGGCTGATCAGAAATCCTATGAATCCTCTCATCTTTGTCTGATTATACTAGGATCATAAGTATGTACTTCCATGTCAAATGTTTTAATGACAATTTTGGGGATCAAACCCAGGTCCTTATGCGTACAAGGCAATTGCTCTACTGACTGAATCTTCCTTACAGACAATAATTTACATTTCATCATACTAAATTATTTAGTCATGAATAGTTTACCTTTTGATCCTTTTTTCATTATGATTATTGACTTATACACGGTAGAAATTTTGTGCAGAAGATTTTTAGGTTTCCTAGTTACCTTACTTGATATTCAAAAAAAAATGTGTTCTATATTTGAGCATTGCAAACAACGTGTAGATAGAAGTCTCCTTATAATAGAAACAGATTGTTTGACATTTGGTTGTTCTTCACTTCAATAAAAGTGGTACATGGAGAAAGTTAAGATCCAAAAAAAAATTTGGCAAGTGAGTTTAACACAAGTATATTGTGCTTATGGTATTGACCATGCTTAAGTATTAGACAAATAAAGCAACACTGATAATGGAAATGTCAAGGGGTTACTTTCTAAACTTCATTGGTGATTAAAAAAAAGAACGGTTTTCACACCAACACACTGGAAAAAAAAACCTAATAGTTTCACACATTATATTTACTATAAGAAAGATCCATGGGAGACAAATGATTCTGAAAGCGGTGTTCTAACAACTCTGCACTATTTAATAATAATGTAGCAAGCACGTTTTTGTAAGTTCAACTTTTTGGCATGCCAAACAATCTAGAGTTAATACCTACATAAATAAGTCATGTAAAATTCCTTGGTTGAGTTTAACAAAATTTATTCAGCTGGTTGAAAAGTTTCCTGGGAACATTGTAGCTAAGGTTTTCAAACTGCAATTGTAGATGACATAATGGATGATAAAATGAACATGATACAGATTTATGGTTCTCCCCAAACCTTCCTCATACACAGAATACTCACATCAAAAACTGTAGACAATGTGCTATGAAAATGTTAAATAGAACATCCTTTTTTCTTTCCTTTCATGATACAACATTGCACTGGTTCTAGATAAACGGGACTCTTTAAACACAAGTCATGTTTATATACACCATATGTGATATTTACTGAAAAAGTAGTTTTGGTATATTAATCCTTTACCTTGTTGCTGAGAGCACAGTAACCCAACAGAAATAGCATCTTAGTCCTACATGTAACATAATTTTTTTAGCATTTATGTTTGAAAATAAATATATAAGTGAAATTAAATATAGCTATAGCTCTAGAAACATCTTTTATATCACCCCAAATACCAGAATTATTCTTTTTCAGACAACTATATAGTACATGGCTATATCATTCCAAAAGTGTTTAGCCTCCTCAGAATATGATGTATAAAAATCATTAACAATAGAGATCACAAGCATTATTTTGTAATCCTGTGTGTGTTTTAAATGTATAGCAATCTCTGAATGAGCTACATTTTGAATGCTCAGTAGCTACTATGCATCAGCTTATCCTCTCAACTGCTCCCCACTGCATAATTATCTTTAAAAAGTCTTCATCTTTGTTAAAATTATCCAAATTAAACATTTTGTTTTCTAGATTATGTATTTGTGAAACAGGTCTTGATTCATCCAAACAAACTTTAAAAAGCAATTTATTTATTTAAAATAAAAAAATTGAAATGGTGTGTGCATACCATAACACTCTTATGGAAGGTGAGAGAACATCTTGAGGGAGTCAGTTCTTACTTTCCATCATGTGGATCCTGGTGACTGAACTCAGGCCATGTGCTTTAGCAAAGTATTCCTGTATTCACAGATCCATCTCCGTGGCCCCTAAGTAAGCCTTTAAAAAAAATAGAATTGCTTCATCTATTTACAAGAACATGAGAATTAAGATTTAAGCCCTCTGAACATCATTTCTATCTGTAGATAATTTTAATTCCATACTATTTTATCCTGTGCATTTTAGCTATGTTTAAAATGTACACATCATCAAATCAGTTTTTGTTTTGCATTAAAATTTTGAAACGAACATGTATTCAGGTTTCTTATGATTAAAGAATTGAAGGTCTACAGGATTTTTACCCTCTAGCAATAAAACAATTTATCTAGCTATTAGTTTCTGAATTTGATGCTTGTGTTTTTTGATATCTTTTAAAATATTTTATTATTTTTTAAAAATTTCACATGAGTACTATATTTATATCACCTCCCTACTACCTTCCTTCTCTCATAGTCTTTCTATGTATGTGTCTCCTGTTCCTTCTCAAATGTATGGCCTCTTACTCTATTTCTCTTTAATTTAATGATTATTGCTGCATATACACACACGCACACACATATCACACACACACACACACATATATATGTGTGTATGTGTATGTGTGTATGTGTGCACGTGTTTGTGTCTCTGTGTGTGTCTGTGTGTTCGCTTGTGTGTGTAATCTAATCTATTCAGCATTTTAGTGTTACTCAAATGTATATGTGTTTAGGGTTAAATGCTTATGATTAGTAGATGTATCAGGAAGCTGGTCCCAGGAGTAGATGCAGTCTCCCCTTCTCAGCGGTCATTAATTGCCCATAGCTCCTCCTCTAGGGGTGATGTTTTGAGAGATTCACCCCATCCACGTTGGTAGGTCAATTGGCATATCTCATTTACTGACACTATAGTGCTTACCTTATATACCACCACTCACCTTGAGATAATGAGCTGACCCTATTTTGAACAAGTGGCCTAAGCTGAGGATAACAGAATTTGTTCCTGGGAAAGTACATAGCAGTCATGGTTATGAAATATTTGGACAGAAGCAAAATAAATAGAGGTAGTGAAAATTTTATTCCTTAGAGAAATGTTTGGGCAGTATATGAAGGAAATAGAGAAGGCTCATTTGTAGACCTTGATTACTTTGTGTTAATAGCAACTCCTCAAATAGTTTGCAAACAAAGAAACGAGTTAAGATAAAAGAGCAATTTAATATACAAAAGGAAATCACAGAAGTGTATGTTTATTAATCAATTTACTTGATTTGTAAGTAATGGCTAAAATTGAAACTTTTGAAGATGATAAGCCTTGATCTATTCATTTGCTGTCAACATGTTTTTTCATTTTGTCCTCAAAGTGCATTTTTTCTGCTGCTGTTTTAATTGCTAATAAAACTTTCAAATATCACAATAATGAGCCACAATTATTTGGCAGCTTAAGCATGCTACTTTTTTTTTTTTCAAATCCAGCAAGCACAAACACTTCTAGCCACAGTTGGAATACATAGGTCAGGAATTGGTATCCTTATTTTGAATGTGATAATTACTCTTGTCTTTTATCTATTGCCAAAGCAAAATGAAATTCCAGTTAGTTTCAGTTGTTACGAGATAAACTCAAGGCTGTGAAAAATAAAGGAGAATCATATGTCTAAATATTAAAGATACATAGGAATACCCCAATTAAATGCTCCATGGTGAAGTGTAAGAATCATGTGTTTCAACTCAGAAATCAGGACTGATTATACATATGAATGTACAAACCAACCATGTCTGGATTTTAGTCTTACTGGTTTTTGTGTCTGTCATGTATATGTCATAATTATCTTAAAATCTGCAACAGAGTGAAATGATGGTTGCTTAAGGAGTTTTTCCAAGGCATCTGGATGTCAATATTTATTAAAATATAAACTACAACTTAAACACAATTTGATTATGGAGCAACATTATACAGTTGTTCCACAAATTTCACAGTATCCTGTCACATTTTCTTTATTTATTGATCCATTGATAAGCATCTAGGAGGGTTCGGTTTCCTAACTACTGTGAATAGTACAATATCAAGTGTAGATACGCAAGTGTCTGCATGGTAGAACTTAGAGTATTTTGAATGTACCCAGATGAGGCACAGTGGGTTTCTTTCTTTCCTTGGTTTTCAGCCTGGAGAAATCTCTGTAATGGCTTCCATGATAGCTTTATCAGTCATACTCCACTTGCAATTGAAACTTTATAAATAGATGTAGCAACTAGCCTCATCTGGTCTCTGTTGTATTGGTTTTGCCTCTATTAGATGTATGCCTTAGTTATCTGAAACTTTGAGGTAGAGTACAGTGCTCTTCACTTCAGGAGACTTTCTAAGGCATCTGGCTCTTGAAATTTATATTAGACACACATGAGACTCCAGAGTGAACAGCTATATTTGGGTAGAATCTTATGGCATAAGAATTGTTTTGAATATTGGGTAGATACTTAGCAACAAAAGCCAAATAACAAATTAGAAAAACATATGGATATGTGATACTGAAAAATATCATTTTTTACAGGCTATTAATTTTAATATTGCTTTTCACGGCTTCGTGTTTTTAACCTAGACAGGATCTATCCTTCTATACTCTTTACAATATCTTTTGTTCTTCATTTATTATTACTATTATTTTTTCTTTAATTTTATAATTATACAGCTATCTTTGTTCTCATTCAAATTCTCAGGGTATTTTTCATCATTATATTGCATGCATGCATGTATATACCTAAATACATTCTTCTTAGTCTGTATAATGTTACTTTTATATATGTTTTCTGGCCTGACAATCTAGTATTGGGTAACTAATTGACAGTGTCTCCTAGTAATGCCAGAAGTTGTACCTATAAAATTTCAACATAACTGACTACTGAAACATAAGTTGAACAAAGATAACAACTTCTGTGTTTTATACCAGTTTATGTCTATGGAGAGTTTTCTGGTTGAAAATCATTATGTGTGCATAGTTATCACTAAACATAGGTGGTTTTGCCTGTCTTAGATATTAGGGTAAAGCACTGCCCTCTCTCCTATACATTCAATTCTTCACATTCTAATGAATGTGCATCACAACTTTGTGGCCTGTGGTGGTTTAAATATGGTTGGCCCATGGCAAGTGGTTCTATTAGGAAATGTGGCCCTGGTGGAATAGGTGTGGTCTTGTTGTAGGAAGTGTTTCACTGTGTAGTCAGGCTTTAAGGTCTCCTAGAGCTCAAGCTCCACGAATTGCAGAAGAGAACCTCTTCCTGGCTGCCTGTGGAAAACAGTCTTTTCCTGGCTATCTTCAGATCAAGATGTAATACTCCTAACTAATCCTGCGCCATGTCTGCAGTATGATGTCATGCTTCCTGCCATGATGATAATGAACTTAATCTTTGAAATTGTAAATTTCAATTAAATGTTTTATTTTGTAAGAATTGCCTTGGTCATGGTGCCTCTTCCTAACAGTAAAGACAGTGCCCTTAGTGACCCAACTTCTGGTTTAGAGCATCAGTCTTCACCCAGCTTTTATTCAGCATGTTTTTATTATGGAATCTTGGGTCAGGTTTTCTTTAGTCCCTACTGAGCATTCCTTACTAGGAGCAGTGTAAATCCTGCCAAACTTATTTCTTCACCTTAGTTTGGTATGTTTTGATCTTTGCCTTAATCCTGGCTTTCCAACTTTCCATCACTGAGATAAAATCCATGACAATATCAATTGAAATGGAAGAAAACTTTATCATGTCCCAGCATTAATCCTAGGTGTTTGGCCCCTTTGTTATTGGTGTGAGATTAAGAACACTTTGGCCAGTAGCAGGCTGGAAAACAAAGGTGCTTAGCTCATTATGATGGAGAGCTGAGCCAGAGAGAAAGGCTTACAGGTGCAATATACCATTCAGAGGAGCAGCCCCATCACCTACCTCTTCCAGGTAGGCCTTACTGCCTAAGAATTTCATCACTCCCAGTGGAAAGACTAAAGGGCAGAGAGAGTATGGAAGAAAAAAAAAAACAAGGAAATGTTGTAATTAAATCATAATTTCAAAAAGATTTAAAACATTTATTCTTTAGTTCTTGCAAGAAAAGCATTTTATGTTTAATATATTAACTATTGCAATATATTAGCTATGATTACATTAGTGTGGTGATGAAGTTCTAGGAAGTTATGAGGTTGATATGGAAGGGTGGTTGTCTTAGATGTTTAAAGTCAGATCAATCACTGTGTGGGCTCTCAGCTTGAAAATTAATAAATAAAAAGAATGTGTAACTCAAAAGATTAAATGTTATTGGTGTTGAAATAATATAGACCTGTAGAATGTTTAGTATAACAAAACATATAACACTCTCTCAAAAATCTAGTTAGTTATGCTGTCCTCTAAATTATTATATATACTATATTATATGTTATGGAAGACATTAAAAATTCAAGCCTATGTCTTTTTCAAAAGAAAGAAAGAAAGAAAGAAAGAAAGAAAGAAAGAAAGAAAGAAAGAAAGAAAGAAAGAAAGAAAGAAAGAAAGAAAAAGAAAGAAAGAAAGAAAGAAACAAGAAAGTGCTAAGAGGCACTCCTTACCTTGCCTCATTTCTAAGCATTTCTACAGATGTTGAACATTACATATTCCATTATGTTGATTGATTCTAGTCATCTGAAGAATGTTCCTCTCCATAGATGTCAGGACAATGGGTTTTTAAAAAGCTGTTGTTTTGAGTAATGATCATCAAGGGAAAGAAGCTGACATTTCTAGGATAATCTTAGCTTTCTGTAAAGTGTAAGATTAGCTTGTGGTGGTGGAGGAAAATGCATAATAGCAGCAAGTATGTGAAGTCTTTGAAACAAAATTTTGCATACAAGATTATAACAAGAAATTCAGAGATCTTTTCAGCGCGCTTTATTTATTTAAAGGAAAGATATTTCCCAGGGGGTGGTAGTTCTTCAAACACTGTGAAGGTCACCACAGGAGGGAATGACTCTATCAATTTAGATAAATGTGGCCACATTCCAATACATTCTTTTTTCCTTTTATCTAATCGATACTCTACCACTCATCTTACTGTAGGTTGTCAGAAAGGATGCAAACATGTCACAAATTAGTGAGGCTTGTTAAACTGGAACAAATTGGGGGCAGTTCATTCCACAGTATAAAATACTGTTCCTGCTCCTCCATTACAAATTACACAAGATTCATTATTTTTGCTTGGAAAGTTTAATGTTAACGATCTCTCCCAGTCTACATGTTGATACAGGTCTACTAATATGAGAATATCTGATCATATTGTTGGAATGAAGGTAGATGTGCAATTGACAAGAACGTTTTATTTTAAATCCTCCAACTACACCAGCTCTCTCTTTCTCTCTCTCTCTTTCTTTATATATATATAAAGAAATATATATATATTTCTTTATATATATATATATATATATATATAAAGATAATTCTAATTGTTTCTTTGAACTCATTTTATATGCTTGTCACTATAAAAAACGATAAATTTTTCTGTAAATATGTACTGAATCTCATTAGAACTTAAAATCCCTCTCACTATATAAAAAGTACTTAGGTATCTAAGCTTAAAATGCATTCCATCTTTTCTTATACGAACCTTATATATGAGACATTAATTTCCTTATGATTTTTATGGACAAAGAAATTAAATAACTTCCACAGAGCCTCTTCTCCATTGAATGTAAAAATCCAAGCTACACACCTATTCTCTGTGATTCCAGAGATTACATGCTCAACTCCTCTAATGCTGTTTATTTGCATAAGATGTAAGTAATGAGATAAAATCAAACTAGTCATAAAGAGCAGAAAGTTGTAGGTAAAGGCTATAAAGAAGATGTGCTGATCCATAAAACCTACTTTAAAAAATAAAACGTACGATGTAGAATAGAAAATGCAAAATAAGCACTGAAATAATAAAAATATGGCATCTCATAACAAAAGCATTAAAATTTTATTTGAGTAAGATCACAAAAAAGAAATAGACTGTATTATAACAATAAAACTTACTGAAAAAAAAAACTTTTCTAAAGTAGTAATATGAGGTGTTTGTCTTGAGCCACTGGTCTAATTCAGGAAGAGAAGCTGTCACAGTGATCAGGACCTCCTGTCTGCTAAAGCATTCTTCAAATATATACACAATACTTTCTGTGGCATCTGATATATGCACTGGGGACTCAGGAGTGAAAAAGAGACCTGGAGCTTTAAAGTAGTTTGTGTTGCCCTTGACAGAGTCAGATAATAAGCACATTTGTTAAGTAAGACAAAGCATCCGAGCTACGCCCTGGGAGGGCAATGGAAGAGAGGACAGAGGTGCTTGCAGATTGCAGTTCTAACTCAGGGCACAGCTACAGAAGTAGGCTGTACTTCACAAGAGAACTGGAGAAGCCAATTGGATATTGGAAAGAATATTTTCACCAGTATTACTGTTGATGCAAATCCCCAAGTGAGGAAGGTAGCTAGAGAGTGTCACAAAGAGGATAGGAGCCAAAGTGACTAAAAGCTGTAGAGGCTACATATGATTCCTGTAAAAGTGGGAGTAAGAAGTGTGACTTAAAACAACAGGCACGAATTGTCTCTAAGTTCTGGGAGAGGGCATTCTGAAATGGAGTTGCTGAAGCTCATAAGTCAGAGGTTACTATGGAGATCCCGCCCCTGCCCTTTTCTCCTCTAGTTGGCCATCCCTAGTATATGGCATTATCACTAGGTCTCTGTTGTCCTTATATGCTGATCTGTGCTGTGTCTCTCCAACTTCCCTCTGCTTATTTCTTATAGAGCACAGGGTTGTTTATATTTCAGAATAAACCAAATCCCACATGTTCATAAACTTATAGAATTCTAGAATTTGAGAGAGGCTATTTTGTAAAAGCATATTAAGAGGGCTAATTTGGCTAAAACTAAAGGAGAAAAGAAGAAGGATGGTTGAGAAGAGCAGAGGCTATAGAGACATAATTACATTAACTTTGACTATATTTTTCTCAGAATATGATATCATCAATTAACGGATATCATCTGAGTAATAGTTTTTATAAAATTTTATTCATTTTTATATTATATGAATAAATGTTTTGCCTGGGTGTAATTATATGAACTATGTGTATGCAGTATCCATGGACTACAGAAGAGAGCATTAGATTGCTTGTGTTCTGCTACTTGGATGCTGGGAACCAAACCCAAGTACCCTGCAAAAGCAGCAAAGACTCTTAACCACTGAACCATGTTTCCAGCCCCATGATAAACACATTTAAAAACTTTAAACGTAAGACCTCTTGAGTAAGAGCTGGTACAGGGGAATAGAGGGACGAGGAGAGTAGTTTGAAGTAATGTACAATGATCAAGGGATTCAGTACATACATAAAATTGCTTTCTAGATATTACTGAAAGAAATGCTCATATCCAAAAGACCAAACTCATGCTTGGAATGGTGGCACCAGTTATAGGAGGATTTTAAGAGCACTGTTCCCTAAGAAAACATTGTTTAAAAAAATTAAAAAATTTTTAGTGGATTTTTTTTATTTACACTTCAAATGTTATCCCCCTTCCTGGTTTCCCCTCTGCAAACACCCTAGCCCATCCCCCTCTCCCCTGCATCTATGAGGGCACTCCCCCACACATCTACCCAGAATCTGTTGTCACCTAAGTTTTTGTTCTTGAATCAGAAAATCCTTGCATTTTCTCACATATGTCAAAACTCTTACATTTAAAAGATCAAACCTTAAAAACTCAAAACTTGTGTTCCTGGGTTAGACTTTAAGACTTATCTCCCCCACCTCCAAATCTATGATTTAGAATATCAAGTCAATTGTGGAAGTAGAAGTTTATTATATTTATTAATATCAAGGAGTGGAGTTACATTGACCCCCTGTGCCTTCTTTCTTTTTTGTTAAGTTTAAAACACCACTAAACATGGGAAAATAAATACTGTAGCTCTGGCTTCTTCAATCTTTTCCATTCATGACTTTTTGTTTTTGTCTGATAAAGGTAAATGTGACTCTAAGTACATAGGTGTATGAATTAAACATGTAGTGATGACAAATCAAGGAGAATGATTTTAATTATTCTTTCATATATATTTAATTTTACCGTTTATTGAAGGTGAAAACAAAGCTTCATGTTGAAAGTTTCAGATTTCTTTTCCTCATTCTTAATGAATTGTCTGCCTCTCTAACCTCTTCCTTAATGTGACAAGAGAGGAAGACACTTATGTTAAGAAAATCCTATACTGGGAAACTCTTGGTCTCTCAACCCTACTTCAGTCTGACTCTGAAGGAAATCCACTGTGCTGTGTTCCTTTTGGTATCTTCCAACTTCTCCAGAAATTCAACTCACCTTCTACACTTGTTGCATGCCTTATTCTACGACTCTCAATTCACTATTCTCAAGTTTAGTCTCTCATTTAGTGTTGCTTATTTGCATTAGTTGGTGAGCCAAATAAAATATTTGGAGGGAGAGCAGTGCTCCACAGAACAGCTCTTACTCCTGACATCAATTATAACTTTGGAAGGTTCTCAAAACAACCCCTGCTTTTGATAATTTGCTAGCACTCATAATATTCACTGAAAGCTCTTTAACTTGTCATAATGACATGACAGGGAGAAGATACAAATTAATATCTGCCAAAGAACAGAGCTCCTAGGGTGGAACCCAGGGGACATCAAATAGAGAACTTTCATCTTCTCTCTGTGCAGCTTGAAGGTGTTATTATCCTGTTGTGGCATATGGTAGTGGTTGTGGAATATTGGCAGCCACAGGAGATCAATGAGCTCTGCCATTCAGTTGTTACATGGGTTTCAGGTTATAAGTTCCATTGACAGCCAGCATACAGCTTTGATCTTGGTCTCTGTGTTGATTGATGTTGGGTCACTCCAAGTCTTCAGCACAAGTCACATCATTTGTCTTCCTAGCATACACAACGTTACTCTAAATAACCTTGTTAACCTGTGCTGTGTGCACCAAGGTCTCAAGCTAAAGAATGAGTTGTAACTGACATACTTTTCCAAAGACCCAGATATTATTGTCCCATTTGTAAGAATATGGATCATATACTTTTCTGGTCAACGCTAGATTTCTTTCCTTGTTTTCATTTGTGTATAGTGTATGTGTGTGTACATGCATGGAAGGAGGCACACCTGGATGTGAATATGCATTATGCATGTGTGCACACATGTCAGAGCTCACCTGTACAGTTGAAATTACAACTGAGCCCCTGTTCATTCCACCCATCTATATGTGAGTTCTGGGAATCCAAATACAGGTCCTTTTGCCTGATGATAAGTGCCCCAGAGTTAAATTGCTTCTTTTACTACTCTATAGTAACTTCTTGAGCATGTTCTTGAGAAACAAAATATGAAAAAAAAAATTACACCACACAATGACAGTTTATAAGAAATTCCAAATTTCCAAAGCACATGGTCCAGACCAACATACATCTTCCCCTCAGGAGGATTAAATTCAGCTTCTAATTATGTGTTAAATGTTCTGATCCCATTATGACTCTTGCTTAATTATGGATGACCCTGTTTTAGTCTCTGATGATTTCAGAATTTCCTCTGAATCTTTAGCTCTCGTTTAAAGATTATGATCCTTGGATATTATCTTGCTTCATTATGCTAAAATTTAGTTGGCCTTTTAGATTGGAACTTTATTTTTCTAAGTTCTGAGAAACGTAATTGAATTTTTTTTCTCTTACAAACCAGTTTCTCATTTTCTTCTTTTGGGATTCTAATTATTCAGCAAATAAACTTAAGATTGGAGATCTTATACCATCTTTTCCCACTGCAATTCCTACTGTTACAGCTTTGATGCAAGAGTATTTTCTTGCCGGGCAGTGGTGGTGCACACCTTAATCCTAGCACTTGGGAGGCAGAGGCAGGCAGATTTCTGAGTTCCAGGCCAGCCTGGTCTATAGAGTGAGTTCCAGGACAGCCAGGGTGACACAGAGAAACCCTGTCACAAAGAACCAGAAAAAAAAATAAAAAGGAGTGTTTTCTTCCTGTTCAAAACATTGGTTTTATAACAACATGGGTTTGTTTGACCATCTCAACAATTGAAGATATTAAAAATGATATTCATCTTTTTGTTGATGTAAATTCATTGTGTTCTTATGATGAATGCAACTATATTAATACCTACTAGTTAGATATAAAAAACATATTTTTGAAGATCTGTGTGACTTCAGAATATTTATTGGTTTCTGGATCTTCCTGCAGGGACAACCAGAGAGCAAGCTTATTGTTTTATTAGGAAACTAGTTGTCAGTGTTTCCTCAGATATTCAGCATGTTGTTGAAAAGATGGAAAAGATCTATAATCTACCAAGAGTGAAGAGCTTCCCCTTCATAGCAGGAGGAGGGGACTCATGCCCAAAGAAACAAACCATGATTCAGAATACATATTTTAATACTTTGTGATTAAAAAAATGATTATCATCCTCAATAATATGAAACATTGATTAGACCAGAGACCGCTTTTCCAGGTTCTATTCTCCTCTCAGCATAGCAGAGGAAGTGCTCTGTCCCTGAGGAGAGTCATTAGGGATAACAGTTGCTCACCTTCACTTTCCAGTACTTATTTTATAATAAATTATGGTTGCACTTGAGTTTTTCCATGATTTTGAGGCCAAACAACATGTCTTTCCCACCTTTGCTACAGGGTTATGTTGCAGGATATCTGATTTAACGAGTCTATTTTTTTCCATAAACTTATGTATATAATTTTAGTTGGTGAACAGCTCTTAAGTTCTTACCTATAATGTGTTGTGATATTCCTTTTTCCTTCTGATTTTGCTCTAGTTTTAGCCTTTTTTGCTTCAGATGTTAGTAGCATTATATCAGAATCTATAGAAACCAGTGACTTTGACTTCTCATGTGGGGCCAGAATTATAGGTCAACTCCTGATTAATAAAATAGTTACTCATCAACTAAATCTTAAACAGTGCCTTATGAACTCTATTTTTTCTCTTCCTTTTTATTGGGCTTTTTGTTTGTTTGTTTTATTGTTGTTTTGGTAGTCAGAGTGGATTGATAAGTAAGACTGAAACAAACATTCACAACAAAATCACATTGCCTACTTCAGTTAAAGAACTATTGAAACTATTTAAAAGTCAGGATTCAGCAGTAACACTGTGCTGAAAACACCAAGCAACAGGTTAATTCAGTGGCACTGCTTTAATGATAGTACTCAGGAGACACAGGCAGATCTGTGTGAGCTCAAGTCAGTACAAACTGTACAGAGCGTTCCATGGCATCAGGATTACATATATAGATGCTGTATCTAAACCAACCAACCAAATATCTGAAATAAAACAAAATCACTGTCTTCTCCATGATACCTGTAACCCCCAACACACAAATATGTAGAGATCTTAGTAGAAATTAATTTAAGTAGTTTTGGATTCCAGCACTTTGTAAATAAAGTGTGATGGTGCAAGCCTCTATTCTTACCATAGGGAAGGTGGAGATAGGGAGATAGTAAATTCAAGGTTAAGTTCAACTATGTAAAAAGTTTAAGAACAGCCTGATGTCTGAGAACCTGTCTCTAAAAGTAAAGATAAAAAAGAAAGTAATGATAAAAGGAAGGAAGGAAGGAAGGAAGGAAGGAAGGAAGGAAGGAAGGAAGGAAGGAAGGAAGAAAGGAAGGAAGGAAGGAAGGCAGGCAGATTATAACCAGGAAGCCTATGCTACTCCTAATGAATGAGAGGTCAAAGTCAATGTATTTATTTCTGATTGTGCTCCTAAAATTGATATAAATATCTGGTAGTGAATAAATGTTGATTTAAATAATTTAAATGTATTAAATACTGTAACTTAAAAATATGTTTGATCAACAATAAACATGCATATTCTTTTAAAAACAATCATAGGAAGGGAAAGAGTGTATTTGTATCTGTGAAGAAACAAAAAGAGAGGTCAAGGGAGAGAGGGGAGAGACAGAGTGGGAGAGGGAGAACCAGAGAGATAAACAAGAGCCAGAGAGAAAGAAAGAAAGAGAGAGAGAGAGAAAGAGAGAGAGAGAGAGAGAGAGAGAGAGAGAGAGAGAGAGAGAGAGAGAGAGAGAGAGAGAGATCAAAAACTTTTTAGGCCAGTCTAAATGTCTTTTTTTTCTTCTTTTCTTTTCTTTTCTTTTCTTTTCTTTTCTTTTCTTTTCTTTTCTTTTCTTTTCTTTTCTTTTCTTTTCCCTTTTTTTCTTTTTTGGCTTAAACAAAGAAATTTATTATCACCATCCTCAACAATTACAGAGGTCAAAATTTAGAAATTAGCATGTCTAAAGGATTATAACCCCCCATAAAGTTTCCTTTTTATTGCTGTGATAAACACCATGAGCAAGACAACTTATAGAAGGAAGAGTTCATTTGAGCTTCTGGTTGTAGAAGGATATGTATGCAGAATGAAGTGTGGCAGGAACAGCTGTACACTTTGACAGTGGTAGGAACAGCTCAGAATGTACATACTGAACCACAAGCAGGAAGGTGAGAATGAATTAGAAATGATATATGACTTCAAAACTTCAGGAACTCTCACTCTCCCAGACATACACCTGGTGGTGTCCTTCCTCCAGAGAGGCCATACTTCATAAACTTACCTAAGCAGTATCACCTACCAGATACCAAGAATTCAAACATCTGAGTCTAAGGAAGACTTATTCTCATTCAAAACTCCATAGTCCATTCCCCTGGGCCTTATAGGGCCATGACCTATCAAAATTAAAAATTTGCTTACTTTGACTCCCAAAGTCCCCTGTGGTGGTTTAAATATATATGGCACCCATAGACTCCTGTGTTTGAATGCTTGACCTATAAGGAGTGGCACTATTAGGAGGTGTGGCCTTGTTGGAAGAAGTGTGTGACTGTGGAGGCAGGATTTTAGGTCTCCTATGTTCAAGCTATACCTAGTCACATATACTCTTCATTACTGTGTTCAGATTATGATGTAGAACTCTCAACCCCTTTTCTAGAATCATGTCTGACTGGATACTGCCATGCTTCTGCCATGATGATAATAGACTGAACCCCTTAAACTGTAAGCCATCCCCAATTAAATATTTTATGAGTTGTCATAGTCATGGTGAATCTTTACAGCAACAGAAATCCTAATTATTCCCATAGTCTTTCAGTCTCAATAAAGTTTAAAAGTCCATAGTCATTAACTCTTTCTTCTTACTGGATATTTTATTTATATACATTTCAAATATTATCCCATTTCCCAGTTTCTCCACCACAAACCCCCTATCTGATCTCCCTTCCCACTGCTTCTATGAGGATGCTCCCCTGCCCATCCACCCACTCCTACCTTCCTGCCCTGGCATTATCCTACATTGGGGCCTCAAGCCTTCACAGGACCAAAGGCCTCTCATCCCATTGATGCTAGACAATGCCATCCTCTGCTACATACGCAGCTGTAGCCATGGGTTGGTGCATGTGTACTCTTTGGTTGGTAGTTTAGTACCTGGGAACTCTATGGGTTCTGATTGGTTGATATGATTGTTCTTTCTATGGGGCTGCAAATCCCTTCAGCTTCTTCAGTCCTTTTTCTTTTCTTTTTTTTTTTTTTTTAAAAGATTTATTTATTTATTATAAGTACACTGTAGCTGTCTTCAGACACTCCAGAAGAGGGCGCCAGATCTCGTTACGGATGGTTGTGAGCCACCATATGGTTGCTGGGATTTGAACTCTGGACCTTCGGAAGAGCAGTCGGGTGCTCTTACCCACTGAGCCATCTCACCAGCCCTTCAGTCCTTTTTCTAACTCCTCCATTAGGGACTCAGTTCTCAGTCCAAAGGTTGGCTGTGAGTATCTACTTTTGTATTTGTCAGGTTCTGGCAGAGCCTCTCAAGAGATAGCTATATCAGGCTCCTGTCAGCAAGCACTTAACTTCTAAACCTGGTAAACAACTTCAGCAAAGTGGCTGGATATAAAATTAACTCAAACATATCAGTAGCCTTCTTCTACTCAAAGGAAAAAAAAAAAACAAGCTGAGAAAGAAATTAGGGAAATGACACACTTCACAATAGTCACAAATAATATATCTTGGTGTGATTCTAGCCCAGCAAGTGAAAGATCTGTATGACAGGAACTTCAAGTCTCTGAAGAATGAAATCAAAGAAGGCCTCAGAAGATGGAAAGACCTTTCATGCTCATGGATTGATAGGATTAATAGAGTAAATTAATTTTAATTTAAAATTAATAGAGTAAATTAATTTCTTTCCTAAAGCAATCTACAGATTCAATGCGAGTCCCATCAAAATTCCAACTCAATTCTTCATAGAGTTAGAAAGAGCAATTTGAAAATTCATTAGAAATAAAACAAAACAAAACAAAACAAAACAAAACAAAACAGGAGAGCTGGAGCTTTTCTCAACAATAAAAGAACTTCTTGGGGAATTGTCATCCTGACCTCAGGCTGTATTACAGAGAAATAATGATAAATACTGTACAGAGACAAGCAGGTAGATCAATGGAAGAGAACTGAAGACCCATAAATCTATGGTCACTTGATCTTTGACAAAGGAGCTAAAACCATCCAATAGAAAAAAGACAGCATTTTCAACAAACGGTGCTGGTTCAACTGGCTGTCAGCATGTAGAAGAATGCAAATGAATCCATTCTTATCTTCTTATACAAAGCTCAAGTCCAAGTGGATCAAGGATCTCCACATAAAACCATATACACTGAAACTAATAGAAGAAAAAAGAGGGAAAGAGCCTTGAACACCTGGGCACAGTGGAAATTTTCCTGAACAGAACACTGATGGTTTAGGTTCTAAGGTCAGCAATAGACAAGTGAGATCTCATAAAATTGCAAAGCTTCTATGAGGCAAAGGATATTGTTAATAGGACAATATGGCAACTGACAGATTTGGAAAAGATCAATCCTACATCTGACAGAGGGCTAATACCCAATATATACAAAGAACTCCAGAAGTTAGACACAAGAGAACCAAATAACCCTATTAAAAATGGGGTACAGAGCTAAACAAAGAATCTTCAACTGAGGAATATTGAAGAGCCAAGAAGCACCTAAAGAAATGTTCACCATCTTCAGTTGTCAGGGAAATGCAAATCAAAACAACCTTGAGATTCCACTTCACATTAGTTACAATAGCTAAGATCAAAAACTCAGGTGAGAACAGGTGCTGGCAAGAATGTGGTGAAAGAGGAACACTCCTCCATTGCAGGTGGGATTGCAAGTTGGTACAACCACTATGGAAATCAGTCTGGCAGTTCCACAGATAATTAGACATAGTACTCGCTAGGACCCCGCGTTACAGCACACCTGGGGATATATCCAAAAGATACTCCAACATAAAACAAGAACACATTCTCCACTATGTTCATAGCAGCCTAATTTATAATAACTAGAAGCTGGAAAGAACCCAGATGTCCCTCAACAGAGGAATGGATACAGAAAATGTGGTACATTTACACAATGGTGTAGTTAGTACTCAGCTATTAAAAACAATGATTTCATGAAATTCTTGGGCAAATAGATGGAACTAGAAAATAACATCCTGAGTGAGGTAAACCAATCACAAAAGAACACACATGGTATGCACTCACTGATAAGAGGATATTAGCCCCAAAGCTCAGAATACTGAAGATACAATTCACATACCACATGAAGCTCAAGAAGAAGGAAGACCAAAGTGTGGATGCTTCAGTGCTTCTTAGAAGGGGGAACAAAATACTCATGACAGAAAATATACAGAAAAAGCATAGAGCAGAGACTGAGGGAAAGGTCATCCAGAGCCTGCCCCACCTGGGAATTCATCCTAATATAGACACCATACTCAGACACTATTGGGGATGCTAAATGTCTTTTTTATATGGATATAAATCTCTATGCTCTCTCACTATGTCTTACCACTCGTGCTCATTCGTTCAGTAAACAATAAAAAACTTTTTGGTCCATGGTCATATATCAGGAACTAAATGTGTATCTTTGAGCTCTCAATAATTGAGACCTGACTTGACTTTAGTGGTTACAAGCCTCCTATGACACATGATGCTTTCTGAATCTTTTTCTCTCCTCTTTGCTTACCTTTCCCTCTACCTTTTCCCTTAGGGGCGAATGGACTCATCTGCTAGTCACACTACAATGTTTCCTGAGAGACTCCTGCACTAGAGCAGAGATTGACAAAGCTTGTGTTTATCTTTGTTGAATAAGACTGGAAGTGCAGACTTCCTCTGTCCAAAGCATCCAGAGATTAAGACATAAGGAAGCAGCAAAGTTTCAGTTCTCAGAAATTAGGGAAGCAAATCTGAAAATTACCTCATTGCTTTAATATTGCTGGGAATTTCAATGCATTTATTCATGAGATATTCCAAAATTCATTCATAATTTAATGCACAGATGTAAATGAATTATTCCATTTTTATTTGGCAGAGAATGAAAACACATTTGTTATCCTAAACTTTGGAGTTCAGTTTCTTATAGTATTATTTTAGTTACAATTACTAAATATATGATCCCAAACTGACTATTAGATTATCACTTATCAGAGCATCTCTGCTTTACATCCCAGCCAGAAAATATGGACCCTGGGTGGGACTCGGTCCTCAATGACAGACAGGTGTTTCATATTGGGTGCAGGGTCAATAAGATGCAACAGAGTGACA